>NC_138826.1:10992727-11456591 GCF_965183815.1 Platalea leucorodia
GTATTTGTCACTGAACTGTTACTTAGGGTCTCTTTTCAATCAGCAATGAATAGATAAGTGTCATTATACATCTTCAGTAAGGGCCTAGTGTTTATACTTATCAGTACATATATCAACATTGGAAGATTTAAAACAGATCCAACAGATAGGCTGTGGTCACAACTACATTTTGGGCAAGTGATACATTATCATGATCTTGATGAAAGTGTTTTGAATAAGCAGAAAAGAAAGCCTAATTTTAAAAAAAAAATGTTAAATAGAGTGTTGGATTCACATCAGATATTAAACATCACCCTAAGGTTGTTCTCTTTTTAAAACTAACTACTGTTCTTAACCAGGTTACGTCTATTACGCTAATTCATGTTCAGGAGTTAGTCACAGGAGACAGGTTCACTTTCTACATCATTTGGTTTCTGCTTTACTTATATTCTATATCACAGAAGGTCAGATACTGCTTGATATTCATACACCCCGCATAGCACGAGAAAAGTGCCAAGACCCCTCTTCCCTCGCGAAACTCTGGCAACTTACAGGCTAATTGTCCGGGGTAGAATTCGACACACATTAAGTCTTTTTATACTAGAACAAGCCCTCACCCCAACAAATATTAAGATTCTGAAAACACTCAGATAAAGACAAAAAATTTAAGAAAAAATGATCAACCCCACATGCCATCAACTATGCCACCAATAATACAAAATATTTTATACCACTTGCACCTGAGTTAAATAGTGGAAAAGAGAGGGAGACTCTGTCAGTGCAAGAGAATGATTCATGTGACCACTTTGTCTTAATTACTCAGAACAAGCAGTTTGTTGCTGTTTAGTGAAGAACAAAGATATCAGCGTCCCCTGACAGAAAAATAAATAGCCATCATGGTGGTGAAGATGATGATGACTGCCAGAACAACGATCAAAATCCGGTTTTGGATGATCCTGAAAAAAAGCAGAAGAGACAAAAAAACCCCAGTGAATAAAACAAAATAAAGCAAAATAGCGATATAGATAAATATCATAAAAAGAAACACACAGATAAATATCTTGGAGAAAAGACACATGCCCACAAATTTAGGATTTCCTATACCATTCTGTGTATCTTGATTGGTTTTTACTTCTTTCAATTTCCAGTGCTTCCAAACATTTCTTTATGTAGCTATTAAATCCAACTTCTGCATTCAGGAAAGAATTAGACTTTTCTTAATTATGCAGACACTTACATACACATGAGAATAACTGAAATACATCATGTTACAATTTAGTAACCTTCTAAGAACAAATGAAATCATTAGTCCTCAGTTGATGCAATCCAAGCAGGGTAGTCTGTAATAGTAAATATCATTATATTTTTTAAGCCATTCTGAAATCTTCACAGCTTTTTTTAATCTGAACAGAAACAATTTATTAATTTTCAAGGGATTTTACTATTAAGATACAAGATTTCAAGGAAACACATGTCAATGAGATACTTACTTGTACTAAAATACCAAGGGAAATGTATAAAAGATAGTTTTGAAGAAAAGGATGATATAAAGAAGCAAGTGTCAAACTGTGAAGCTTATGTTGTAAAAGCATCTCCTGTCTCTGTAGCATACCTTTACTTATGGTAATAGGCAAATGTTACGTTTTCTATGTAGTTTAAAAAAAAATGGAAATCAGTAATAATAAAAAGGTGCCAGAACTAAAAAATTCTAATATTGTTCAGTCATTTGTTGGGAGAAATCTCTGCATCCAAAATCAGACACCACATTGCTTCAGATTTTGCCTGAAATTACTAGGTCAATTAAAATAAATAAATCAACAAACAGTAGAATTTGAGGCATTTTATGGGAGGATTCTGGACTGTAAGAATTCAGCATTTGTTATTCCGTTCTTACAGAGGAGGAAGAATATTTTCATAGGCTCTTCATGAAACAGGAACTTTTGCAAAACATATTTGTAGGTGAAGCATATCATCAGAATTGGAGAGGTATAGCAAAAAAACCCCAAACAAGACCGACAGAAGAACCCGAAGTTATATTTATTCTTATTCTATTTTTTCTCATGCTTCTGCAAAAGAAAAGAAAAGAAAACAAAACAGAGCCTACACCAACCAAACAATGGTAAGAAGAGGTAAAACTGTGTTTTGTGAAACATCAAACCAAATACAAGGCTCCAACTTGAAGACAGGGAATGTAATGTGTTAAAATGAGCATATTTCACGCAGTGAAAGAGCGAAGAAACTCTAGAGAGCAGAGGGGAGTTTTCCTTGGAAAATGTTTTTCATTTGGATGCGGGTGGATATACATATAAATTATATTGGAAAGTGTAAAGAAAAATGCAGTTTTAACCAACTCCAGCTCTCTCCTTGCTTACCCCCCACCTAAAGAAAAAGCAGTAAATGGATGGATGAAAACTGTCACATCAGACAGACACCCTCCCCTGTGACACTCTAAAAGGACTAGCTCTCTATCCTCCTGACAGGTTACAAAATGATCACATTTGCTGACACGTCTTCCGCAAAACTGCTTTAGTGTTTGTGTCCACTTTCCTAGCAGGAGATGAATGGGCTGCTTTGTCCTCATTTATCACTTAAAGCTGAACTAAGATCTGTCTCGTTTATTTTTCCCTTCCTCACTAGAAAGGCTCAACCACAGCATTAATTCTTTCGCGATGACAGCTAATTCAAACTTAACAGGCAATATTTACTCTGCCAAAAGGATGAGGAGGAGGGAGAGAGGGAGGGATGTTTTTCTCCCCCCCCCCCCCCCCAAAAAAAGTGTAGCAGGCTAACAAAATAAAGCTAATTAAGGGCTTTTGGTCCTTGTTGGTTTGCACTTCAATTTAACACCTGAACTTACAAGCTTCTCTTTTGTGGCGGGGTGTGACATTCTCTGCCAAACACCTGATAACAAACGATTTGCCCAGGCAAATGCATGAAAACCAGAATATATATTTACTCACTCACCCTCATCACTCCTGAAAAGACACTCAGCAAAATTGAAACTCAGCAGTGAAAAAGATTAAAAGCATGAAAACTCTTAAAACATTCAGCCTTAAGTAATACACAGTGCAGCTGGCTTGACAACCATTTTATTTGTGGGATGTGGGCCCCAAGGCATCCATAATGCTAATTTACAAAGGATTAACTGTGAGTGAAACTCGCTTAATCTAACACATAGTTAGGCAAAGGCATACATAACATACTGAGTGTTTAAATCAACTCCTCCTATCTCTGGCCCTCTGAAAAAGCATTTCATCGTCTGAGACTTAAAATTAAAGAAAAATAAAAAAAGCACCAAATCCTCCAAATGCTTTATTTTTAATACTCTGGCAGTACACACCCAACTGCAAGACTATTTAATCAGTGTCCATGTCTCTAAAATCCTTGTCAAGAGAACACTGAGCAAGGCATGCTGCCACCTGTATCTGCTAATTGAAGGTTCACTTACGGTGCGAATCTAGGAAATACATATCAAAGTTCAATTTCTAGGAATCTGAATTAGTCTGCACAGTGCAGCAAAAGAATATCATATTAAAAGGAACAAATTAATCATGAAATAGGATGGATGTTATCAACAGACTCCTACACTGAAGCATTATATACTTTTAATATTCAAGCCCACAGTTAAAGATTAATTTTATATCTTTAAAAAAAGAATAACATCAAGTTTTACTGTTTTACTTTCAAGTGAGCAAGTAAAATTAAAGTAACTGCAAACTGCCAGAAGGAGGGGGCTAGAAGGAGAAAGATAGAGCCATTTGGCAGCAGCAGGACAGTCTTGAGGAGGGCTTAGCAAGCCGGGCATGTTGAAGTCCGAGTCTGGGAGCTGCTGCTCAGACAGAGACCACAAGTTGTGGGTGTCAGCACATTTCAGATCTCAAAGTCAACAGGCAAGGGCGACCTTTCAGAGTAAAGAAAAACTGAAGAGGAAAGGGGGTTTTGAGTGATCCAAGACAGTCAAGCCAGCTCACAGTGGCAGAACAATGGTTGGCATTGGCAGGACCCATCTGTAAGGAAGCCTATAGTACTGTCACAGCCAGACACTGCCAGTGGGTATTGCTCTAGGCAAAGCATCAAGGAGTTTAAGTGGGGGAGGGAGCAATAATACCAAAGAAGAAGAAAATGGGGCCTAACATTCGCTACAAAAAAATCCCAAAGGCTAACATGCTCACAAGAAGCAGATGATGGTCTTTTATCTCTATTACACCTTAAATTCAACGAAATCTGGTGAATGAGGAAGCCCAGATTCTTCTTTGAAAATGCAAAGCATGTTTACAGGGTAAATAATTTAAGAAAGAATATATACTTGAAAGAAGACACCCATTGAAACATCCATGGCTAAAATGCCTGAAGGCAAAAACTTGTGCATTTGCATGCTGCATTTTATTAAGTTAGCACACTGTAGCTTTAAAAGAATGCATGGCCAAATTAAGAGGAATGTGTGACTGAAACATCAAGGATTCCTCAAGTTTACATTATGAATCACAGTGCTGTTGATATGAGATGAATTAACCATTTAGTCGATGCAGCTTAGGCACTGAATTCACACCAAGTTCTGCTGGAGCCCTTTGCGTTGGAGCTTGTTAACAGCCAATGTCTACTGTTCCTTTCATACTCAAAACTCTAAGAGCACAAGGGCTCATTCTACTTTCAGTTAGAAGAGATGAAAAATCTGAGCTTTTAAACCAATTTCCATCTAGTTTATCATGGACAGCAGCCCAAAGCATTTTGGTGCAAAACCACATAGAAACAGTAACTAAAGCAGAGGCGAGGGTAACGTTAACTGACGCATTGGAAGAGTATGCTGGCCTAACAACGCAGAAAGCGCATCCCACTGTTGTTGAGTTTCCTTCTGCTCCTCCTCCTTTCTAAATGCCTGACCCTTTATCCTGGCTTCTGGTCACGGTGCCTAACCTCCGACCGTTGGTGCGCTGGAGGGTCCCTCCAGCCAGCGCCAACTTTGTGAGCTGATGAATGACACCGTCCGCTTTCGGGGATCACCTCTTTGATGCAGATGGCGACCACTGCTTTGGAGAACAAGTCCCACGTCCATTACCAAACACTGCTGTCCCTGGCAAATCAGTTCCCCCCACTCCCGCCATGGCAGAAATTGTGCTTCCTTTCCACATTTCAAAAGGCAAAATGATTTGCTCCTCTCCGTAGCTTCACACACACATGCACACAATGGGTCTAACTCTGTTTGTGACATGTTTAGATCTGCTCCGTATAAACACAAAGCAGTTCCCGAATAAGCTTTTGCAAACCTTACATTAAGGATGCCAACCGTGTTTAAACCTTTTTACAAAACTGCATTCATTAGCAGGGGAGTGCACGACATCTATATGGGTTCAGCCTGATGTCTTGCACATGTCTTAGTGCCTGATTGACCAGCATTGAATAATGATGCCTTGCCATTAAGCACTGATGGTACAATAACAATTGTCATGAAAATTAGCAATCACAGTAACATGTTAACGAAATACAGGATATAAACGAACCAGTGCAGACTCTGGGTACATAAAGAGTTTTGTGTCCTTAACTTGAAATAATGAAGACTACAAATACAATACTGCAGAAATATCTTACAGAAGCTCAACTCTGACACTGATACAAATAAAAAAAATACAAATGGCTTGGGGGATCAGTTAGCACACATTCATTACAACACAGGGCTTTATTCTTAACGAAAGCATCTCGAAAAATAGTGTTCTCAAGAACACAGACTGATTGATGACGGAGCACTGTCCAACAGTGTTTCACTGTAATACATGTATTTAAGATTTAACCAGAAGTGATTCCTATCAGTTGACTGGACAGAAAGGCTTGTTCTCTGTATGCAAGACTACATTTTAAATGGTCACTTTGAATACTTGGCTTTTGCATTTTTGGGTGCCCTTTTATTTGTGATCGGCAGTTTTTGCTAAGATGCAAGAAAATAGGTGCATGCAAATCAGCGGTAAGTGATTTTTAAGTGCCCAATATTCACGTGCAAATCAGCAGATTCAAACAAACACAAAGTGTAGGTCTAGTCACATAGGCAAATACATACCAGGCAATACTAAATGTGAACTTAAAGTAATATAGCTATACTCAGATACCTTCTGGACAGACACAATTATTACTATATATAAGGACATCCTTGTTACAATAGATCAGGAACTCTCAAATGGAAGCACTAGACCCCACACGGAGGAATAAAATGTTACGATTGGTAAAGCAAAGCCTTAGATACATAATGATAAATCTCTAAGTTCAGGGTATCTGGCAGCTGTTCAAGTAACTATTCATCTTTCCCATCTTCAGGTTTAAGAATGCTTTTCTTAAATAAAAGCAACTGAAAAGAACTAGAAAGGCTGTGGCAAAACATAGAGACATGGCAACCTACTGAAATAAAAGAGAGGCCTGCCTAGCAAAATTACAGCTGGTTGGAAGTATCTGACTTGAGACATTTTTCATCATTAACAACTGAAATTAGCAAGCAGAAATACCAGTGAAAAAATATCTGCACAAGTTGCATACAACTCCTTGGCCCTCTTCTAGCTGACATTGGAAAAAGTGAAGAATTTGGAAAATACTCAAGTCTTTTTCCTCTCCCCCGCCCCAAACTCTGAAAGTAAGTCCAAGTTCTTTGTGTTCTCAAGCCAGAAGAACCGATTACATTGTAACTGACGTATATTTAAAGGTGAAAAGGCTTTGGGTGGCGGTGGAGAGGGGATGGGACCCCCCATGGCTTACTTCATGCCAAAAAGGCCACGCTGCCTGGGCTCCACCTCCCGTCTGGAGACAGGCCATTCCCAGCAGGTGCCTATTTTGTGTTCTCCGAATTCCTTCCCAAAGGAGCCTCTTCTCCCCCTAGGGACGGGGGCTCTAGTTTCTTATGTGTAAGACCTTGGGAAAATCCATTACAAATTGCTGAAAACTGAGCAGATAATGAAATTAAAGGCTCAAAAATGGAGGAATGGAGAATAAAAAATGATGGCATTTTTCTAGCTGACTAGCAGAGTTTTTAAAAGAGACAGGACATACAAGGTTCCTAAGATGATGTTGATAGGGCTGAGGAGTTGTGCAGCGCTACATCCTCTAGCTTTAAAGTTCAGTCTTAAGGACTGGGGCTGTCTACTTGTAATAACATGGATACCAATCTCTAGTTATAATATTACACTCAAACCACATCAATGTTTTTTCCACCTGGGCCCTGAATGAAAGAATGAGTCATGTAATAACAGGTGCAGGGAGGTAGTCACACTATCCAACTTTAAACATCTAAATTATATCTAGCTAATCTCCCTCAGCTCCCTGTGTACATAAGCTAGAGTCCTGCTCTGAACTGCCTTCCCTTTTTCCTGGCCATATATGCATCCCAGGAGAACTAGTCAGTTAAGGTAGCTGGCTAGGTTAGGTGCCTACAGATTAAGTAGGGATGAACATCCCTAAAAGCTTGAAGAAAGCTTGCTAGCTCTGAAGGCAAAATCATATAGGAAAGGTGTTATCATATCATAAAGTGTCTGTAATTTCCCATTAATCAGAAATATTGCAGAGATGAAACTCACCACTAAAGCAGAAGATGTTCCTCAATAATTAGCCAGTTAATACCTTGATTCATCATCTGCCTTTAATGGATCCCATATTTGCACATGAAATTCTGCCCAGAATCAAATATACTTCTTCTTTGACAGTTTTTCTGGAGGAGTAAGAGATAGGAGAGACATCCCTCTCTGGGATGAATGCTTCCTGAAACACAGTGGGCTCCTTGGCTCAAGGAACTATGTTTTTTACCTTGCTGTGTCATCTTCTGACAATCTTACCATTAAAATTTAAAATTGTTTTTATGATATCTGATAGTTAAAATGCTGATTGAGATATCTAATTCATGACTGAAATCTTGCAATACATTCCAAACGTAACAAAACCATATGAACAGCATTGGAGTATAGTGTTATTTGGTAGCCATCAGGATTATCATAGCTTGCATGAGTCCTGTCTCAAGGAGCTGGCAGTCGCAGGAGGTGCAAATATTACCCAGGTGATATTGGAGTCTGGGGGAGTGAGGGGAGGACTGAGTGGCCTAGGAAGGAGAGATATAATACATGTAAGGAGAGATATCTACAGGAATGATTGGAAGACAAGTGTATGCAGACTTCAGCATGCAAACTACGAGAACAGGGAAAGCCTGAAAGAGGACCTCATGGACGTGGGTCCTAAGATAAAAAGGCAAAAGGGAAGGGTACTGCACATCCTCTACTAGCTCAGGTTTTATTCATTGCTTCTTTTTAAAACACATGGGAAGGCATTTCTAAAGGATGAAAAGTATCCTTCTGCTGATTAAAGATCCTGACAGGGAACATTTCTCTGCACAGTTGTGATACAACTTCAGTTTTCTCCTGTCTTCATGTCCACTCCTTCCACGGAGGGAACCAATTAGATTATTACTGTCATTAGGAGGAACAGCGGGTGGCTTCCGGAGCCACGGAATCTCATCAGCCAAAACTGGAGGGGGATTAATTCATTTCATGCAAAGCAGAGGAAACACCAGATCTCTTTGGCAAGTCTAAATGAAGATCACGTGCACAGTGGCAACTGCAAGTGGAAGGAGTCAAGGTTGTATTAATCTCCAACCAGCCTTTCTCAGGGTACTGAAGTATCAAGAAGAACAAATCACACATTTAGTCACCTGAGCATGACTAAGAACCATAGGTCTTAGCAAACACTACGAGTGCTTTAGAAAGAGCTCTGAGGGAGGGTGGATAGCCCAGCTGTCAGCGCAATGGCATTCTTCAGCACATTGGTTGCATGAAGCCCTGGTCCCCAAACAGTTAATAGGAAAAAAAAAGCCCCAAACCCCAACCCCCTCATCAGCACTCAAAGCTAAAGCAATTATTTCTCCAGCAGAAGAAATGTATGCAAGCTATAAAATGACAAGAAGATACATGATTGCACATTCACTTTTATGATAAATATAGTTAAATTTATATTCTGTACAATTTAAAGAAAACAAAAATGTCTAAAGTCTGCACTTTATCAACTTTCATAATCATTAAAACCCACTAAAATATATATCTTAAACAGATGAAAGAAAGTAACATCTTTCGCCCTGACTCACTTTAATTAATGACTAATCTACAGCTTTTAGGTGTGATGAAGCTGGAGACTGGACACAAATACTTTGCTTGCATTATTTTCCCCTTATCACACCATATTTGACTGGGCGTCTTTTTGTATGGCAAGTTTTCTACAATTGTCTTAACAATGTTGACCTCTTTTGTAAAAACCTGAAGGCATCTGCAGCAATTGTTACTGAAGATGTGCTATCCAAAATGTTACCATTTCATGGCACTTCTTGAATGATAGAATAGAATTTTTTTTGGTATATATTCATTTTTTCCAAATGCTATAAAAGAAAGGAAAACAATCATGGCTAAGGCCATTTGTGAGATGGCATTAAAAGAGCCCACTCTGAGACAGATAAAAATAATGAGAATCTTTCTGTCAAGAAGGATTTAGAAAATATCACTAGCATTATTAAAATTTAATTTTTTACTGTGCTTTTTGGTTCCCCCTTTTCCAGTGATAATGAGCAGGACTGCACACCTCCACATTGCTAGTACTTGTTTTGAGCAATAAATTCAGCCTTCCAGTCTGAAGACATTTCAGACAACAATTTTGACTGCTATAGGCTTATTTTTCAACCTGTTCTGTGCTTTGAGTCTTCCTATAAAAACCAGTTCATAAGCTAATTTTCCACAAGGCCAGTGGAACAAATAAAAATCAATTTTTGCCCAACTGGTTCAGAGAAAACCTGGGAATAGTGAAGACAGAACAGTGAAAAATAAAAAGAATCGATGTATTCACAAATGGTTTACCTGATAGAGAACTATCAAATTAGTTGACAGGAGATACTTGCCACTATTAGAGTATTTTCTTTTCAGCATGTTACAGTATTTCTATTAGGGGAGCAGAAATGCCTCTACTTTGTTATGACCTCAGACACCTCGGTTTAATAACCACACCGAGCCTCCATGCATTCTGTAAAACTACAGGGCACAAAGTCAAAGTGCAAGAGCACTTGCAGATCTTGCAACCGGAGGGACCTGCAAGCCCAGCCTGGCTTAGAGTGGGTGTAAGTTTTCGTGATCTCGTGGAAGGAGGGAAGAGTCCTCTCAGTGAGCACAAGGAGACATTCGTGACCTCAGGCCAACCTTGTCAAGAGGAATTTGGTCCATCAAGAAAGGAAAAAATCATAAAACACTGCCCAGACTTCCCTCCCCAGTTAAAAAACCAAATGTACAGGAGCATGCTGAAGACTAAGTAGTTTAATATCTCTTGGAGAGCAGAATACAAATTTCTCCAAAGATGGGAATTGCATTCGTAGACTTCAAAACTTTCAGAATCCCAAGGACAACTCCTAAACTTTAATATCGTGGCCCAGTCCATTTCATCATCTTCACCGCTAATTGGGCAAGCGTTTTTGAAACCACGATACCGAGAAGGGATTGGATAGGTGCTTATGACTGTCAGTCTGCAGCCAGAAAAATATGTCTGGAAAACTGATTGAAGAACAGAATCTGCTTTTTAATAGAAATTAACCATCACTCCTGTGGAAATAAAACAAATTTATAATTTACAAGCTTAAATATTAAGGAAGCTCTTTCTAAGTAGCTGTAATCTTCACCCTAGTATGTATCATTTTATACACTCCTTCATTTTTATAAGTTGGCATTAAAATGTGACTCATTTTAACAGAAAAAAAAAAGGATTAAGTATGTCACTCTGAAGTAAAGATGCATATTACCTATTTGAAAATATTATAACACACCATGGAGACATCATTTCTAGGGCCAAACAAAACACTACTCAATGAAGAAATGGCATGAAATAGAAAATATTCAGCAGAGGAAGGGTATTTGGAGTTAAGCAGTTTCACTGCCAATAAACAGCATCATAATAAATAGCGTCCATGTAGGAAAAAAGTATACTTGTTCTTCACTATTCGAGATGTAACACCTTAGTATGGGAAACTAATAAAGATACTACTCGTCCACTAAGTACATACAGGGAGAAACTGAAAACCACCACACATTTCGATTCTGAATCTCTTACAACTAATGCTAATTTGCTTATGATATCTGCCTGATTTAGAGCTAATCTTCTGTAAATTAACTCCTAATGCTGTCTGAAATAATCCTCTTAATGCTGGTCTGTCTTGAGTACTTTATATCAAATACCATGAAATACACAAGCATATACAAGGCGTATAGCATCTGTCGTGCTGTTGGTTGCTCTTGACTATTTGCTGTGCCATGGAGACACAAGCATGGTGCAGAGCTGCATGGCCCCGGAGCAGCTTTGGGACAGCACAGGGTCATGTTGCTCTGGTTGTCCCCTTCGAAGGGGACAGCATGCCAGGACTGTGTCCCACCACTCCTGGCCACCAGAGAGAAGAGGTGGCTCTGTGCCTCCTTACAAAGTGGTGCAGGGAGGTGCAGGTCCATGCTCCAAACCTCCCACCTCCAGCAGCACATGATAACGAGAAAAAGTAAACCATTTGGGCTTTGAGATTTCCGAATGACGAGATCTATGTTAAACAGCACTAATTATCAGCTGGAAGCCTAATCTGATAACTGGTTTGAAAAAACAGAGACAGACAATTTTGTTTCTTCAGACAGGAAAATATTTTTAAGGGTGTTGCTTCAGCACCGGCCAGCTTAATTATTATTGTCAGTGTGCTAACTCTGTATTCAAAACTATATTTTTTCCACTAAATCCACCAGAACAATTTTCTCCCCCAACATTAATTTAACGATACAGCTGAAAACCTAATTGATATTGGTGAGCAATGCAATTCCAATATATTATTTTCTCGGTTTTTGAAACATAAATGGCAGGCACAACTTTGACTGAATGGACCTCTTTATGTTTTAACAGGCGGTTTATTGGCCCAGACTCCAACATATAACAAGCACAATTGCAAAAGCAATACATTTTTAATTGAAAAATTCATGTATTTTTACTATGAAAGTGACTTAAATAACAAGTAACATTGTCAGGTACAGGCCTTTTAAAACAACTTTTATATATGGAATGTTGTTTAGAAATTATATTCTCACCGTAGCAAGCGCTTATAGGAGGCTATTAAAAGAAAAAATATGTATTGTTTAAATCATACTTTATTGGAGTTTGCTTTTTTAATATATTAAAGAACAGATAAAGCACAGTGATCAGTGAGTATGTGTCCAACAGCCCTTCAAGAGCCTTGTGGAAATGTATAAAACAAGCAGTGATACAATCCTTTGCCAAACACTGTCATAAATTTTTTATTTGGCAGCTAACATTCTCACTAGTTTTCTTGGCAGCAATTGGGACCTTTAGCAAGAAAGGTGCAGGAGAAAAATACCTTGTTTAGAGATGTTTTCAACACTTTCTGGGATTTTTCAGAACTTCTGCCTGCAGCACATTTTACAACCACAGTCTCCAGTCACCTGATGAGTAGGTGGTGGTTTTAAACTTTTTTTTTTTTTAATATAGACAGCCTACTACCCCCCTCTGGCCTTCAGCCTAGGATGTGAGTGTGGAGGGGGGCTGTATGTGTTCCACAGAGATGCAAGTGGTTGCTCCTCTCTGTCTAGACAAAAAAACTGGAAAATAATATCAGAACGTACCTTTCATTGCTCCTGATACTATCTGTATCTTATTCCCGGATGACAGAGATAAATGAAAGGCAAACACGTGCTGGTTACTTTTGCATTTTTCTTGGGAGATCTCTGCAGAAAAGCTGGTCACAGGTGCAGCTACCCTGGTCAGCCGGTGGACTGCCTCATAAACAGAATTGTGAAATAGATTTCTGTACCCAGACCTGCTCTTCTAGGGGGGGTTTGTTTTGTTTTGTTTTTAAAAAAAGATATACTCAACTTGACATCTGATGCACAGCCTTCCTTGGTGCACCCAGATATGCTGATGCATTGTACATGTGAAAATATGGCTCCAGCAGTACTGTGGTCTGGGAAGAATTAAACAGTGGGCTCCTACCAATTCACTTATGGAGCAGATGTGTATTTTGGTATTTCATTGTTTCAGAACAGAAATAAGATGAAGCTATTTTACATCTCAGCAACTTCCTCCAAAACTTTCACAACAATAAGATATATTTCAGTCCTTCACATGGACGTCAAGGAAACAGTTTGTCTTAAACAGATGTGGACCAGGAAAAGCACCTTTTCCTTATTTGCCTCAGATTAGAAAGACTCGAATTTAGTTTTAGACAGCATAAATTACTTTAAACACAGGCTTAATTAAAGTAATGGGTTTACACTTATAAACACAAACTAATAGGCTTCCCCACAGCTTGTGTTCCAGTTTTGTCTCTCGTGTTTACCAGGGGCATCATCCCCTCAAGAACTTCATAGAGCACACACAGACATCTAGTGGTCGGTGGAAACACTGCAAGCATGTCATTGCCTCTGACACAGCTCGACTGGAGACCGAGAACTTATGCCAGGTATGAGTCGAGCTAATTTTGTCTCTGTTACAGCTATGGATGGGCAGTCAAACAGGGAGAAAATTGCTCCCTGTGTGCCATCTCAGGTAATCATGCTGCCTCTGGTGAGAGTTCCTCTCTTGGCAACTCTGGCTTCCCAAATTTCCC
Organism: Platalea leucorodia; assembly: GCF_965183815.1. NCBI lineage: Eukaryota > Metazoa > Chordata > Aves > Pelecaniformes > Threskiornithidae > Platalea > Platalea leucorodia. Next base: position 11,006,346 of record NC_138826.1, read on the forward strand.
TAATCGTTGGTTCTTTTCAATACAATCGGAGCTATTTTTGCCTTTCTTCTGAGTACCTTTAAATTTCTCTCTCCTTGCTACTATTTCACTTTATTTAAAACCTGAAGAGCTTAATTATGTAATATCGTTTGAAAGGTTCTCTGAACGTGGCTACGCGCAACGAAAGTCTATTGGAAAGTGACAGCGCAATGCGATTTTACAGACAACAAAATACATGCACAATGAAAAAACACACAGTCAATAATAAATACTAAATTGCTGGTGGGGGCATATGACTTGCTCTCCAGTCTGCATCAATCAATGGAAAGATGCCTAAAAACTTCAGTGGGGTTTGAGTCCCACATCTGCAAAGGAGATCAAGAGACACAGTTTTGCCCAGCGTTGTAAGAACTCAGCGCCCTGATTCTGCTCTCAGTTACACCATTTTAAATCAAGCGGTACTCAGTGGTGTCATAACCCTGTACATCTGTGTCAGACCCTGTGTTGCAAGGGCAGACTCGATGCCAAGAATGCGAAACAGATGTTGCTTTCCTAATGTTTTCTGGTTGTCATTTAAGTTGTTTTCGTGGGGTTCTGTTTTCATTTTGGTGAGTGAAACAGGTCGACAGGACTTTTGAGAGGGCAGACTGGAGGAATGCTTCTGCATCTTCCTTTTTATTTTGCATGCATGTGTGAATATGCATAGACTTTGAGTTACAACCGGGAATTTTTTTTTTTTTTTTTAAGCTTCATTTGAGCTATGCTCTGTTCCCTTGGGGCAAAGTGAAAGGTAGCTATTTGCGGATGGGAAAAAGGGCTTTTGTGAACAGCAAAACTGCATCACCAAACAGCTTAAGAAAAAGATTTTTTGAAGTTTTTTTTTATTACTATTTTAAGAGGAAACAGGGATAAATATATCTTTTTTGTATGTTGACTCATTAACAAATTTAGCAATAAACACTTTGTAATTAAGTCCACTAGTTTACTGCTGTCCAGAAGTTTCTCAATACTCTTCACACAGAAGGTTTTGGAAAACGTAGAACTAAGAAACGGTGAAGGCAAATCCCAACAGCTTGCTCAAGCAAATCTAGCCGAGGCTTAAACTCACTTCTGAACACTGAAATTTGAGATGCCGTATCAAATAAGCAGCTCTTTTTCCCTGAAGAGAAGAAACTGGGTGTAGCTAACCTAGTGCATAATAGGTTTATTCTCATTCACAAAACAGGAATTACTTTATGGCCCCAAAGTAAAACTAGCACAGAAATATACTGGCAGATTTGCTGCAGATGTGTGTTGTGACACGTATGCAGGGAATCTGCTATTAATCACATGCTAAGATTTTAATATTATGTAGGGTAATGCAGGCAATCATTATGGTGAAGGTTCTGGATTCATAAAAGCCTAACCCACAAATGGGTCTTTTAAATTTAATACATTTGAGCTCACTCTCACACTGCACCAGTTGAATTCCCTGATTCACCCCCCCCCCCGCTCCCCATTACATACATTTATTTCAATATCTACTGTGCTTTTTTTTTTGTGCTTGTGCTCCACTTCTTTTCTTGCAACACATGACATCTCCCGTTTACCGGACTATGACAGGAATGTTCTTGTTAGAGGGGCTGTTTGCGAGACCCCTGGACACGTACCTAGCGCAGGAAACGGTCTGCCTCAAATGCTGGAAAAGCCATCCTTCACCTGAATCCTTCAAAATTTGTGTCCCAACATAACTAGAACCTATGTATCCGTACCCGGGCTAAGATTACTACGGACAGTTATACCGTGGAAATGCATTATTCTGACAAAGCAATCAATCACGTTATTTCTCACAATTTCAGTTCACCCCTAAAATTTTCCTTACCTCCAAAGCCAGCTGGATATTATATTACCAAAGCTGTTGAAAGGGTGTAACACTAACCATGAAGCCAAAGGCCACTAAAACTATGCAATGCATAAATTTTTATTGTTTGCTCAGCATTGAAATCTCATTAGGGCTCATAACTCATCGGCGCACTGCAAACATTTGCATCTGCTGATCATGAGAACTTAGATGGAATGTACACCTTTGGCTAATTTACTTGTTATGTTTTCAGACGAGACTGTGTGTGTTGCTTTTTATTTTCCTTTTAAAAAGTCCTTACGCAGTTGTGAGTTGAATGTCCACTTTTTAGACTAAATACATTAAAACTTTCATTTGCAGTTTCTCAAGGTTGTTCTGTTGCTGGCAGTGTCATGATCATCATTTTACAAAAGCTTCATTTGACTTAGTATTCAGGGTAATCATTGTTTGAAAACCGTGCCCCATAGAGCATTTTGCTTCATTCATCCTTTCTGCTTTATGCAGTCACATTTTAATTAGATTAAAATTTGTCCTCCAATTAGCTTTCATTAAAGTTTATAGATTACAGCAAAAATCTCCACTGAGTTGTGCTTCAAAACTGTGCCTAAAGTTTAAAATGAAATAACTGTGCAAATGAAGTGATTATGAAGATTATTACTATGCAAAAAACATCAGTCGCTTCTTGGTTTACTTATACATTTAACTCTGTAATTTATTTTGCCAACCTCAATAGCTCTGTGTTCTCCAGCGTAGTCATCATAATAATACCTTACAGTTACAGGATACCTTTCATTCCTAAGGATCCTTAGGGGCCTGATTCTGCAGTCCTTACACACACCAGCAGTCCTGTTGAAGTCCCTGAAACTATTTGAGCAAGCACTACTGGCTGCATGTGAACCAGAACCCAACTACAGGTCAGATCCTGCTTTCAGATACCCACGTAGCATTACAGCAGATTCGCGCAGCTCAGAATGCAAACCAGATATGAACACGGTGTAAAAAGTCCTTTCACCTACTTCTGGGTGAGATGCAGCAGCTGTTTAATGGTGCATGGTTACAAGACTCACCTCTTTAAATGAGGGTGCGAGGACAGATACTTCCCCCCCAGTTAAAACTGCAGAGAAAACTGAGAATGTAATTATCCAAAGAGGAAACAACTCAGTAGGACACTGGGGCTGGGGCTGCATCTCTCCTGTCACTCATGTCTTCAGATGCGACATTGCCAAGTATCGGATGCCCAGTTGCTAATACCTCCTGCACATGCAAATTTACTATGTGCTGAAGGCAATATAAAGTTTACAGTTTGCCAGGCTGATCTTACACCCAGAGCAGACATTTATTCTGGAGCAATCTCTCGGTAGAACACATGGGACTCCATGTCGGAGCAGAGCTCCACAGAAATGGATCTGTTTGCAGGAAATTCTCTTCCAATAGCAAGAGCTATAAATATATACACATATTTAAAAAAAAAAAAAAGGAGAGACGCAGCCAACATCTTAAAACTAAAAATAGAGACACTTGGGTTACAAAACCAGGGACCTGTCTTTGCTGTAGCAACATATTTCTGATAGAAGGAACACTGTTGAAAACAAATATTTTACTACAAATGAAATGTCATTCATAAGCATGAGAGAACAGTTGCAACAAAATGCAGGAGTGTAAAAAGCAGTCTTTGCTATTTTTCATGTGCTAATTGGTTGAACAATCATTAGTAAATCTTCACATCACTGAGGTAACTAGCATTATTCCCACTTAACAGATGGCAAAACTAAAGTTTAAGGGTGTCAAAGGCTAGTGGGGAGTTTATAGTTTAAATGTTCTGACTCCAAGCCCTGTACTCAAGCCAAGACCATGTTTCCAAGATGCAAAGCATCCAGCAGCAATACTAATTTTAGGAGTCATGTTCGGGTCTGTCCCTTCTTCCCCCTGCTCCCACCTCCTCTTGGTGTTCATTTCTGCCGCCGCGTTGCAGCCTGCCAACCCCAGTTGTGCTGATTCAACAGCTTGTGGGTCCATGTGATGAATCAGATCAAGCAATTGATCCAGGATAAAAAAAGAAAAAGAAAAAAGAAGAGGGTGGGAGAGGAGAGCTATTTTGCACTGGATCAATTCCATTTCAAGACATTGACTGGAGAACAGAAGAGCCCATGAAAACGAGAGAGCAGCTGGATGCAGCACAGAGGCTGGAGTGAGTAACTTTGGGAGCAGGAGACTCTGCTGTTGATGCTGATGGTTTTGTACCACAGAACTGAGGTCCAAACCATTCTGAAATCATTCCATTTTCATGTTTTAACTCTTTTATATCTCTCCTTCCTTTTACCTTCCTTTGCCTGCTTTGTTCTTGGGAAGAGCATAGCTGCTGCTTACTACCTTTGCACAACAAATTTGCACAGGGCAATTCAGAAACTGGAAGTATTTCACTTTCCTCAATTAAAATCTGGAACACTAAGCTTGCCTTCTCAAGTACATTGACTACATTGCCAAAATACTGCTCCATTTCCTCAATAGAATTGTCATGTTTCATAAAATACAGACAAACTAGTCATGCTTTATGTCAAGGGTGCATTTACAAATAGTTTGTAAAGGATTTAGATGATTAATCATATATTGAGACAGTTAATCAAATTTAAGAAGCTATTTTAGAATTCTACAGATCAAGCAGTTATTTATAATCCTGGTTATTGCTTTCTACCTTATATCTACCCCTAATGCACACCATTATAATATTCTGCTAACTATTTATAAATGATTTGTGTTAGCAAAATTAAAAAAAAAAAAGCCCAAATCCTATCGTAAGGAATAGGTTAGATAATTAGGACTTTGAGACTCCTAGACTAAATGAATCAGATACAAGAATCAGATCTTTGGAGGTAGTTAGACAGTCCGCGCCATGATTTAGATAGTTCAAGGCCCTTAAAAATCTCAGCCCTCCTCACTCTGCACATGGGACTTATGCAATTTTAAAAAGTTGGCCAAGTGTCATCTGAAAGGCACAAATGCTGAAGTAACTGCAACAGCTGAGGAACACATCTTTTCTTCAACAAAACATCAGCATCATGACAGGATGCTTAAAGCTTCAGTGCTTCATGCTGGTTGTGGAAAAAAAAAGCCCAACAATGGTAGCCTTGAGGAATGCTAAATATAACTGGTATCCTTACAAAATACAGTCTGCTCAGCTAGAACAGAATGAAAAATTATTTCTTGTGATTTTATTCAGTCATTTTAAGCAGCGTTGTCTGCTTATATATACAGAACATTTTTAATGAAGAAATAACCATAGATTACTTTTTATTGCAGTGTGATTTATAAAGTTTAAAAAAAAATATGATATCTATTCTGGAAGTATAGTGTATTTGGTGCTATTTTTGCCTAGGAATGGAAACTCGAACTGGAAATAGAGTCATTCATTCACACTTACAGGATGACATCCCGTTGACAGGCATGCAAACTTGGAAAGGTGCTACACAGTCACTCTTAAAATACTACACTATATTTTTTTCCTTCTAAGCTTCAATTAAGTAAATGTTAAAGAGGGATCAGTACTTCGTTAAGGTTAAGGGTTCATCGTTTGCAAGAGATCATCTTTCAGAAGTACAAAGACAGAAAAGTCAAGGCACTAACTACTAAATAAACTGTTTTCACAACAGAAGTGGCACCTTCAAGCCCCTCTACAGCGAGGTGCTGTGCTGCCGGAGTTCTGCTCATTCAGATTTTGATTTTAAAGAGCATTCCCCAGTACGATCAGAAAGGTCATCAATCCTTCCTGCCAGGTAGTTGTTTATTTGTGTTGGGTTTTTTTTTCTTCAATTCACGGAGAATGAAAATCATAAAAGGCGTGAAAATACAGTTGAGGTAGATATATTCACAGATTCTAATATAGCTGGAATGCTATGTCGGTGCTAACGAGCCCTGAGCAAGTGATCCGTGTCTGGCATTCTCTGCCAAACAAACTACAATTACAGGAGAACCAAAAATAAAGCAAAAACAACTTTAAATCTCCTGAATTTGTGAGCCTGGGCCTAAGAATCATATTTGCACTTGCTCCCACAGGCTTGCTTCCAAATGGCATCCAAAACTGGAAGGACCTTTCTAATAGGAAGGAAGGAAGAAATGTTTCCATTTAAGATATGGCATTTCAAAATGGCAGAAAGAGCAACTGACCCCAGAGGGCTTTGCCCCTCTGTGTCAAATTCCTACAAGAGCAGCTCGTAAGACTTCAGCTCTATCATATCTGAATCAAAATGTCAGGACTCAAAATCCGCACCATAAATCGTGCCTTCTGAAATCGAGGTACATAATCCTCTTGGCTCTGCTTTCTGTTGGGCTTCTCCAGCCTTGTGCATGCCATTGCAGTGCCAATGGAGATGTGCTTTCCCTTTCTTTCTTACAGAGAATACCTCAGCTAGCCCCAAATTTTAATGACTTTAAACGATGCGCTCTGTAACTCCTTTTGCACAAGCTTCCTTGTTTTCTGCTTGTTCTAAAAAAGCCTTTAACCTGCTCTTAATAACACCATTTCTATTTCTGTCATCCCAAATTAACAAATGAATGAGAAGAGAGGAAACTCCCCTGTCACTCCAAACCTTCACCCTCCAAGTCCCCCCTGCCTCATTGCAGCCCTGGTGCTCTAAAATAAAGCAAGCATTAACGGGCTGAAGCTTCAATGGGACATCAGCACTTGCTTAAATGATATTCCGAATCATGGGCTCAATGGTGGTGGTGGTCAGGGAGAGCAGGTATTTACTTCGTGCAGTCTCTTAGGATACAATGGATTTATGGCCGTCAATTCTAAACAACACCGCTATTGTCTCTTCACATTTTATCTGCCTCCATTATTCATTTCTGTTGATTTTGATTGATGAAGACACTTTAAAAAAGGAGGGGAGAAGGGAGGAAGGGGAGAGGAATATTTCAACTGTTTGGTCTCTAATTCCTGTAAATCTACAGTTCATACTGCAAGATTATTAGTCAAAAGAAATGTCCACCTTCACATTTTTGGGAAGGATTTTTTCCTTTTACCATTCTCTCTTCTTTCTGAAAGACTGGAAGTGGGGTGCAAGCAGTGCTTCCAACACGTATCTAATCACCATAGAGGCGGCACATCATACTGCAATCAGCCAGGAAAATCAGTGTTGGTCTTTTTAATGAAAAAGTGTTAAGACTTCCGTAAAACCTCTTTTACATATTTACTTCCTATGCCACAGCTAATTAAGTTTTAGGCTGGTTTGATATGTCAAAAATTGCTTGGATCACAGAACTGAACCCAAGCAGAGTAGATACGATTTTTTTCATTCAGTGAAAGCATCTGCCAGAAAGCTACTCTTCTGATTGTGTGGAAGTCATAAAGAAAAGGCCCAGCTTTGGCTTGTTTGCTTCCAAATATACAGTATTTACTGACCTCTCATTAAAATATCCTGACAGAATACAGATTATGAACCATCGGATACATTTCTTTCCATGGGAGGCTATGTCTGAGGCCTGGGGGTAAAGAGATTCCTGGGAGTCGTTTAAATTCAGTTCACTCCTCTCAAAAGTTTTAAATGAGCTTCTGAGCAGGCACTACAAACTTGCCAAGCTCTCTGCTTACTTACGGAAAAGGAAAAAAAAGAAGAAAGAAAGAAAAAGACAGACATATTCACCACATGTTTGCATCTCTCCTGCTCCAAGATCTGCCCTGGCACATGCTGACTGCAACATTCAATTGACTGCCCATAGCCAAGGGAAGCCCAGTACCCTCCTCAATATTTGCTTGCAGGATTTCCTTTCTAGTTCCACCCCTTTTTGCGCTTTAAATAGTATGAGCTATAATACAGCAAGAGAAGCAGTGAAAAAAAAGGACAGACAAATTGTCAGTAAACTGTCACGAGATGTCAGAGTCACCACTACATTCAAGAATCAACCACTCTAATGAAATTTTTCTGTCTAAAATGTTGGTGTTTTAAAATGACTGCAGACTAGGGAAGAGAGCTTTGCTCTTTCCTATTATCTTTGAAAATGTGGCGTTAGAAACATTATTTGCAAAAAGGAAAACTTGACTTCCCAGGACAAATAGGTGAAGGAGGGAAGAGTCTGTGGAAATGCTGAATACACAAAAGCCTGCTGCTTGACCACTTGGTTCGTTTTACAAAGCATAATTACATCTGCCTTTTTTTAATATTATGTGGTTCTTATTATTACTTTCTGTACCATCTTTCATGTTTCAAGGGAGTAGGCTGCTACTAACTGGTGTTAGGAAGAAACTCATTCTAATTACTCAGTATTTCTGTAGAGGCTGTAATGGCAGCTCGTGGAGACGGATACAAGAATGTGCAAAATCAACCAGTTCTCGTTTTGAAACTCCCATCTTCATAATTTTGACTTTTCAAAATTATCTGCTCTTAATACAACGAGAGTCGTCAAAGGCTGTCAAATAAACGATAAAACTCTCAGGAAATAAACATCTCTCCTCTAGTAGGTTTGTATATATTTCTGCAAAAGAAAAGAATTCTAAAAGTAAATAAACACATGGGAGGATTAGAGAAGCAATAAACAAAAGCATTTCCTTATTTTGAATTTAAGAAAATAGGAGTCTCTTTCCAGCCATTGCCAGGAAATATTACTGCGCAGAGGTGAAGTTTGTGCTAGCTAAAATATTATTTAATGCTAAGGCATATGGACACGCATTCACACATACATGCACACACAGATACACACACTACGCGTATATCCCCATCCAAAATGTAAATCAAGTTTGTACCATGCCGTTACGGATTGACGGGCAGAGGATTTTAATACCAGTTTGGACCAACACAGGCACGGGACTCCTTGCTGCAAGATGATAAAGCTAATGCTGAAACCTTTTAGTCCTAATGAAGGAGTTTACAGGGTTCTTAATCCCTGCACCCCACCTTGCTTCTCCTGCGGTCCTGCTGAAAGCTTTAAAACAGTCCCCAGCACTAACATGGTACAGAGCCTGTTGAACATGCTGATCTGCTCATGATTACTCTTTGCCACTGTAAAACAATCTAACTCCTCAAGTGAATGGAGTCTGTAGCAACAATGGTGTTATTGACTTGTTGCTCCAGCTCTATTTAGTTATTACCCTCGAGGCCACAATCAATAGACTTTGCACCAAGTCAGCCTAATAAATCCCAGGCTTTCACTGGAGCTTTGCCAGGAACTGCTAGAAAATCTATGGCAGTCAAACACTTAGAGTATGAATAACATAGAAAGCTGTACTGACAGCTGTATAAATTAATTAACAAGGAATGTTCTTATTCTTTTAAGAAGATCATAATGCACGTTTACCATGATTTAAGGAGTCACAGGTAGAGCAACAGAAAAATTACCTTTGTGCTTTCATTTAAAATAAAAATCAAATATGATTAAAACCAAAACAGCTTTAGACTACTTTTTCCTCCCTTTGATTATTGGATGTGCAAAAATGTGCATTCGCATTACTGCTGTGGCCATTTAATTATTCCTAGTCTGATTTAAAAAGGAACCCAGCCCAGCAAATACCGACCACTTAGTGTAAACGGTGCAGGCATTTTAACTTGATAAATGTTGACTGTTGTGTGTTTGTCTTACCATATCCTGCATCTGAAACGGAGATTTAAATTGCATTTGTAATGTAGTGATTAAAACAGAAAAAAAAGGAAGAGGGGAAACAGTTGTTCAAGAAGTAAGAGGTCGGTCACTAGTGAATTCCAGGTTCTTTCAGTTCCTCCTGCAATAAGCAAATATTCTGCAGACTCAGCTGTGAGGCGCCTGATCGCAGCGTCCGGAGACGCGCTGAACCTACTGTAGCAAGAGCTTGGTGCCAGCCCCGGAACAAAAGAATCTCCTTTTTGCACGTTGAAAACAAATGTAACAGATCAATAGGCTCTTACGACTGATTTGTTGCCCCAGTGGTACTTTCTGGGAGCGTTCAGCTTTCCTAATGAGGGTCACCGCTTTGACGGGAAGCAAGAAGCAGGGGTCAGGCAGCCAGCTGGTCTGGCACTTGACACTCACTGCGCAGCGAAGGTGTGCGATTGTGGGTGCAAGCTTTGGGCAGGGACGAGTGCTTGAGAATGAGTCGTGGCAGCCTTTGCATTCTAGGGAAGGGAAGGAAAGCTGGGACAACAAGGAAGAACTAAGCTGTGCTGTTAGCACGGGAACAATGAGAGCAACCTGCCTCGGGCCTTTGCAGAACCAACCTCCTGCACGAGGTGAGGGAAGTCAGACTGGTGTGGAGCTTGTCACTGCTGCTCTGCCCACCCACAACCCAGGTTATTGCCTGCTCCCTAACAACTAGACCACCTAGTCAAGGTGTTTAACCCATCGTACTCCTGTTGACAGGTTCATGAGGGTCCCATGACAGCAACCAAACCTGCCCCATCTGAGGAGGGGGCAGCATGGAGACTGGGCACAGACACCTTCAGGTGGAAAACCCAGTGTGACCATGCTCTAAGGTGTCTTTCACCACCACGCTTTGTGAGCGTGCTCTCACCTTGAGGACAGACACCGCCACCTTGCATGGCTGATCATCATGGGTTTTTTCAGGCAATTAGACTTTCAATGGTCATTTTGGTACTGCTCGTTACCAGCAGAGAGGAAGAGATGAAGTTCATTTCACAGCTCTTGGTTCCTCTCCTCTATGAACAAATACATTTAGTATCAACTTTTTATTCAGAAGTAGGGCTTTCAGGAACTTTGATGGAACTTTAAGGGTTGATGAAGCAATTTCTATTGAAGTTTTCGATTTCTGTTTAAGTTCTCCTGCCCCAAAAAGACTGATGAGTTTTTTTGGGAAAAAAGTTACACTTTGCATTTAAAACCTGACCTTAAATTTTGAGGTTATTTCATTGCTTCTGAGCACCATTCCTCTGTTCTCCCTTCCTTTCCATTTTTAATATGTCAGATGACTTTGTTTTAAACTGTTCCTTTCTATACAGTCATCTGTAAAGTATATATGCATCAAATAAAAGAGCTGCTTGGGAATTAGGACATATTTTCAAGAACGGCAAGTGAGGTGGACATCCAGAGTTTCAGAGAGCTCAGTCCTGTAAAAAAGGCTTCATTTTCATTATCAGATTAATATCTGTCCTTTCAAAACATGACTTCCCTTTTATAGGGTCAATTTCAGCACCCAAAATTGTATCATCAAAAGCAATGTTCATATCCGAAAATTTAGGATTGAGAATTCACTGAAATTAATTTGAACGCAGCAGAGAAGCGCTTGGGGCCTTACGGCTCTCCCTCTGGCAATGTATCATCTGAGGTGACCATTTGTCATTGTCTGGCACCTTGTTAGCAGAATGGAGTTAATTCTGTGTTTGGGTAAAAAAAACCTGCACAATTTCTGCGTCCCGGGTCATCCTTGAGATTTCTTGTGTTGTGTGACTATTTTATTCACTAACTTTCTGAACAGTCAGTCACTCACTGCGAAACGCTGATATAGTTTTTATAACGAGCCGAGGCAGTAATATATATTATCATGCATGTTCAACCATAAACTATTTCAAATATGAAATCTAAACTCCTACACCTTTATCTTGTATGTGCAAAAATGACTTCATGGAATAGAGTTCAAACCTTAGCATTCACGCCAATTCTTGACCTGGCAGTAGGACTCAGGATGGGTGGCAGCTCATAACACACAGAACGACGCAATGCTGGCGTAGCTCAGTATGTGGAAGACAGAGACTGAACATTTAGGACTTGCCAAAAGCAACAATGTTGGATCTAGTGCTGGCATCCTTTTTCTTTCTGAGCCAGTTTTGCAGCAAGCTCCACCACGCTGTCAGGAAGCACTGTACTGCTGGAAGCCACTCCGCTTTGCTGATGAGATTTAAAACTAAGCTCCTGGTCTTTTGGGAGTTGCTAAAGATCCTGAGATAAAAGCAAATCTCATTAGCCAATCTTAAGAAACTCATACGAAGAGGGACTGTAGAAGGAGAAATAGCTGTTTATAAGCACAGCAATATAGAACTTCATGAAGTTGCCCATATTCTGCACCTGACCAATACAGAAGAATATGACTACAGAGACACCAAAGGATTCCCAACATTCCATTTTGTAACATCTTCAAAAATGTTAATTATCACCTTCACAGCCCTCTCCAGCCTATTTGCCTTTTCTCCACTGCTCAGCTTCTTGATTCAGGCCCCCCTAGCCTCACTCCAGCCAGCTCCGCACACAGCTGGCACAGCTGAGCTGTGCCTGTCCTCACCCCTTTCAGTCAAGCCACAATGTCTCCCTGGTTCTCTGTCCTCCACCAAGAACTTTCTACAGTGACACCCATGCATGGGTTTCCCAGTTTTGGTCCACTGCACAATTATAGTACCTATTTACATTTTTAAATAAGACTGGTAACTTTTAGCAATCCCAGGAAAAAAAAAATACTATTTTTTTAACCAGGCAACAATCAAGTGTAGGCTAAAAACCTGATGGATTTTTTTCCCTCTTGTCTCTCTTCCTTCCCTGTTCATTGCACTGCATGCAAATCCCTCTCCCCTCAAAATTCTTCCTTCAGGAACTAATTTGATGGTCTTATTTTTAAGCATTGTAACAATTGTCCTTATTAGTAATCAAATAACAGTACCTTTCTCTAAGTACCTAGGTTCTTAACTTGTACATGAATAACTACAGTAATTCTCAGGCATACAGCCACCACACGGTAGAACTTCCAATAAATGGCATCACTCTGCAAAGCACTGCCTGCTACACTACTCTGTAATTGCTTCTGCTCCTTGAAATAATCCTCTCTGAAATGGAGTTTTGGATTTTGGCAGGTGATAATCCCAAGGGGTACCACAGCGATAGCCAACTACCCATAACCAATAAATATAAGCTTGCCAAAGCATCCTCTTCCTCTTTTTAGTTCTCTGATTTTCATATTCTTGAGGCCTAGCCCAGGAACTCTGGCCAGTAGTAGACAGCCATATGATGGCACAGATTTAGAGGATGAAGAGTATAAATGGAAATACAGAACGGTTGAAAAATTACATTTTAATTCAATTTTCTGAAAAACAATCCCACACTTAAATGCACTTTGGATGAAGACCATAAAAGTTGTACAGCTTCTCTGGCTGGTTTTCTAAACTCAAATGTGTGCTATCTCACTTTAATCTTAACTGCTTCTCAAGGTGATAACGCTGAACAATGTAGCTCTAGAATATATAGGCCAAATGAGAAGCAGGAAACGTTTTTCTTTCCAGCAGGTCTACAGAGGTACAACAAAAAGAAACACTCTTGAGCACTAGACTAGCACTGAACATATATGATAACATTGTATGGGGCTGAGTTTTTGGTGATTTGTTCCTTTCTATCAAATGTTCTGCAGCTAATTGGCTTTGGAAAAGAATCCGTGCAAAGCTGGTATGGCCCAGACTGCTTTAATTGGGGTGGCACCCACCAATAGTTTCTCAGGATCAGGGCAAAGGCATCCTCCCTCCAAGTAAGGCTGTTATTTACTTGTGTTGCTTCAAAATTCTTTCGTCATGATAGACTGGATCAACCCAATCTAAATGTTTTGATCTGTTACATATGTGGAAAATGAGATACTGGCACACACACAAAAAGCAGCTGCTTTCTAAGTGCAGTGTCTTAATGACCTCTACACAGAGCACGGGGCAAGTGAATTAGTCCTCTACCAATGGAGACTGCTTTACCTTCCAGTCTCTATGTAACATGGGAAAGGAAACTCAATGCCTGCTTTAAATGACAGAATTAAGCTAGATGTAACTTGCAAATTGATTAATTTTCTCAGCAGACTGAGATTGATCTGAATTTTCTCTTTTGCGCTGTAAGTATTCTACGCTTGTCCTGAAACAAGTTAGCTAAAATAAATTTGTCAGTGTGGAATAAATTTAAAGGGACACTGACAGATCTAATTTAGCCCCAAATTAAGGATAAAAGCGAGAACAATACAAAATAAATATTAAAAAGTCAGCCTGAAAAAAAGAAACGCTTCTGTGAGTCTTCTTATAAGGAAATAATTTCCATTTAAATAATATTCGCAACCTGCAATTGAGTTCTGTGGTGAAGGTGAAATTTACTTTCAGCTAGGTGACACCAGCAAGTCCACTGTAGCTCTTCAGCTGCAACCACCAACAGCAAACAGACCGCAACGAACAAATGCAATATTTCTAACCAATGATCCACGGTCAGTTGTTGACAGTTTAAACACATTGCTATCTTGCTAGCGTAATATTTTAGGGAACATCCATAAACATTTTAAATATTTTTAAAGGCTCTTATGATAATAGACAATATGATCACTGCTGGTATGATTGCTTTGATCCAGAGGGCCATGTTGCCAGAGGTCCTCCTGTACTGGTGCGCCAACCTACGCACTTGGAAATCCATGTACCCAACCACCAACTTCACCCACTTGCATGGATTCTGCAGAGAAGCAGTTCTGTGGGCCCTGAGACCTGACCCAGCATGACTGGACTAAAGCAGGAGACAAGAGTTCATTAACATTCATTTAACAAGTAGTTTCACCTAACTGGTTTTGTGCCAATTTGAAACAGTTCCCCAATCTTTTTCCTGTTTCAACTTCAGTATCTGAGCTGCATATATGTTAAAGAAAAACTTTTTCAGATTAATTCTGTTCAACTGCACTTTCTCACCTTGCTTTTCATTCCTTCTTTGGTCACAAACCAAGTTAAAGCTCACAGCTGCACGAGGAGCGTTGAATGCAGTGTGACTGGTTGCAGCACCTCCTGTGACGGGAACTCGGGAAAACATGCATGCCCTGCTTGCCGTTGTATGAAATAAGACCCATGGCTTCCATACCATAAATGATTAGCCACCCCTCATTAGATCTCAAGTTGCTAACTGAACTCAGAACTTTCACATCCTATTTTATTTACAAGACACTTTAAAACAGTAAATAAAACTTGATGTGCTGAATAAAAAAAAAAAAAAGACAAAGGAATGACAACAGCTATTGAAGTTCCTTGTGGGGGAAGCAACACAGAACGCAACATTATCCATGGCTGCAATAAATCAGCATTGAAGAGTTTAATAAGGCCACTGAGTAAAAGGTAGAAAAAGGAAGTGTAAGAGTAGTTCTTATAGCAAGAAGGAAATTGATTGTATCACCCTGATGGTGATAAATATGGTGATATCAGCTGTCTTGCTGCTCGACTGGATGAAATAGCACGTATTTCACCAGCCTATGGGATTAAAACCTAGAGGTGACAAATTGAATTGGCATTAAGAATAATGTTGGCCTTTGTAATTTTTTTTTTTTTCTCAAGAAACTTACTATATTGAATGGGACAAAACTTAGATTTAAAGGAAGGCTTTCTTTGTCACACATATGATCTTAACGCAATAAACCAAACAAGGCTTTTCTCTCTCCCTAAATCAGTATAATAATGGTAGTTTTGTTTAAGCTGCTTGTTTGTACAAAAGGCTGTAGATGTATAGACCTTAGGGTAATCCCATTGCTGAAAGTAAGACCTAAATGAAAACAAATTTACCAGCAGATCTCTATTTTGAAGACAGCTCTATTCAAATCGGCTATGCTGATTATATTCTGAGATAACTGGGCACACCATTTAAGGTTGATCACTTTAGCAAACACAAGCTTTGCACTGCAATTTTCTAGTCTTTCATTTTCCAGGATAGCAAAGACCCCCACAACAACTTCATTAGGGAGTTACACAACTTCAGGTCAACAGATTCTTCAGGGAGGAAGAAATAGATGCAAAAGTTCAATTTAAAAGCTTTGCGTTAGATTCTGTAGTGATGCTGGATTTTAGTGCTCCTGCAGCTTGAAGAGCAGGTTCCATTTTCTCTTTTCTCCTTCGTGCACACACTAGTCAGAGCACAGAATGATGGCAGCTTGACTTTTTCTGGTCCAAATAACATTTACACAAAGCTAATGAAAATGATGTGCAAAAAACTGACCATGGTTTTACCCTTCTCAAATGAAGTAGTATTCTAAGGAATAAATAATATCTATCAGGTATATAGTGGAGCGCAGGAAAAGGGGAAACTCAAAAGAGAAACATCTCTTAAAAGCCAACAGACTTTTTCTTTCAGTGGGAAACAAAACCCCTATACTAGCAAAAAGCTGGGAAATGCTTGTCTTCTGCAACTACATTGGTAGGGTACTTTATGTCTACCAGTTGCTTGCATGTAGATTCAATCTTTAGAAGAAACTTCTTCATTTTCTCTGTGAAAACATTTGAAGAAGAGAACTGATAAACCCTAAATGTAATGTGGTCAACTTCAGTTTTCCCCCTTCCTCTACCTTTTCTACTGAAGTGGATAGAAACAGTCCCCGCTGAAGAAAGCAAAGGGTTGGCCCCCAAGGGTTGACTGACCGAAGACAAGAGAGCCCACCGCCATCAACGATGGCTTAAGCACTCCTTGAAATCCTACAGTTCCCTGTGACCTGCTAAGATGAGTCTGGAGTCCTTTCTTAAATGTATGTGCATGGATTTGTTTGTGGTTTGTGCAGAAGAAATATTGCCTGGGGTTGTATTAAGTTCTGAAAAGAATTTTCAATGGCAATTTTCGTTTGCTGGAAAGAAAAACTCCATGCTCTCAATAACCCCTACTCCCCCTACAAAGAGACTCCATGATCAACCCTCTGGTATGGCCCACAGAGAGGTGGGAAAACTGCTGCCAAGCTGCCTGGCCCTTCCCCCTCTCCCTCAACCCCTTCCATGCTGCACACACACCAGGAGGAATGACTGGGCTTGCACTCCCCGTTCACTGCAAACTCCATTTGCTGCAGCAAGAGCACAAGTTTTAACAAGTCTGCTGACTTCAATAGCAGCATTTACTAACACAACAAATGTCCACCAAGTCAGGAGCTCTTTAGAGTAAGGATTACAGATCTCTGAGGAAAAATAAAGTCTAAACAAGGGAGGTGATGGGCTGACTCTGAAAGGACAGATGATTTGGGTCAGATGTGCACTAAAAGCTTCAAAAGTCATATTGCTTTTTCTCTTAAACCCTTTGTTTATATGCTCAACCCTGCCTTTCCCCTCTGGTTTCTACCTAAGATCTTACTTCTTCCTCTGTACCTGAGGCCTCTTATCCCCCTCTGTTTTCCTTCCTTGTCTGGTTCCCACTCCCTGTTCCCATTAAGCAGTTTGTTTCTCACTCTTTTTGACTCTCTTGTTTACCCTAAATCTTTTAAAAGATTATTTCCTTCCCCTACTCCCCCCAATAAATCCATTAGGCGAAGTGATTAATTCATTGTGCGCCAGCAGTGTGCCACAGCCACATTTTGACAGGGGTGACATGTCATTGCACATGGGGGATATGAAGGGGCTGAAAGAAGTGCCTTTGCCTTCTTTGAACAGGGAGATTGTAGCAGAGCTGCAATTCAACTCTGTATCTCCAAGTCTTGAAGACAATGTTTAACTCACTGCATCGCTCACCCTCACCGATGTCTTAGTTCACTTGGCACCTCTTGTTGGCCAGTGACTGAATTTAAAACTGACACTGTGGGCTAAAGGGCTCTCATTAGATTATCTCATCTAGCTAAGTATGGGACATCAGAAAACGTGCACTGATTAGAAAGACAGTTATTGCTGTATATAATCAAAGTTACAACTCTTCTAACTCAGGTTCCAAGATTGAACATGTCAAAGTAAAGTTCAAGGGTACCACGTGACAATCTACCTCGTCCTGTCCCCCAGGAAGTCTCATCCCAATTCTACATATTAGACTTTATCTTAAACCTTTCAAGAATGAGGTTTTATCTCTTTCCCAGTGCTCTCTTTGTTTGTATTAGCTGCAATAATGCTAGATATTTTTGTTATCTACATAAATGTCTAATCCCTCATTCAGTTTTGTAAATTCTTGGCTTCAGTGAATTCCAGTGGCAACGAACCCCTCAGACTGATCACACATTGTGTGAAAAGGCAGGTCTGATTCTGGGAGCTGAGCCAAAGCGGGGAGCTTGTTGGTATGGAAAGATATTTTTAATTGGGGAATAAGCATTTTTTTTTAAAACAACCTGTATGTATCTTAGTTCTCTGCTAGCCTGATGATGTGACAATTTATTAAGTTTTCTCAACTCCTTGGTCCGGTTGTAAGTCAGGAGAAATGAGGAGGTTGGCAATCCTGGAAAGAGCAATGCCACTGGAAGAGTAGTAATTATATTCTTTTTCTTCTTGACTTATTCGTACACATCATTTGACTGCTTCTTGACAAATGAATTTTCAGGACAGCATTGCTCTGTTGGCACATCAAGGCTCATGAACACAGTACACCAGGGGAAATAAGAAATGGATTTTATTAAGTTTATTAGCAGCTAAAAACATGATACTTCAAGGCTGGAAGTAAAGTAATCCACCTACACAATTTGAGTGGAATGAACATTTGGCTTCAACTACAGCTCATATGTAAAATATAAATCCAGTTTCTCCATTGGAAATCCTTTGGGGTCTGGTTTTACACTACCTTGATCAAACCAAGAATTAAAGTTCAAGCTGGCTTCCATTCCCACATGGCAATATGACCTACATGTTTGTATTAGTGGTGCTACTCCTTCCACACCTCTCTTCATATCAGTATTTCCCCCAGCTTCTCTTTTTTTGCTTCCTTTCCTTTCTTTCAAAGTTAAAATGAGTTTTAACACTATATAGACAATATATTGTGAAGACAATGGAAAAAGTCATTCAAAAACTTATTACAGAAAGAGCCACTTCTAAATGAGGTCCCAACTCTCTGCCACTAAGTATCACATAAGGAAAAGAGAGTTGCTACTGGATACAAATGAAGCAAGAAAAGATTGATCGTTTTTGCAAGAAAATTCTGAAGCTCAATATAGTTGCTATCAACCTAAACAATAGAGAAAATCATGGAGCTGCATGGTCAAAGCCATATTAGAGAAACTGAACTTGTAAGAATCAGGACTTCTGGGTTCAGTCCTGTTCCAGATACCCAGTATGCCTCTTGGGGTTTCCTCTGTGCCAGAACTTTTCCATCTGGAAAATGAAGGTAAGGCTCACCTCCCACAAACGGATGCTGCAAGGCTTAGTTCATATCTACAGTGCTCTGAAGCTCTTGGATGACGAGAGGTATCTGTATCTGAAATACTGTTCTTCCACACCTACTACCCACAATAAACTGTAGTGACACATACTGACTTTTACATTACTAGAAGAAGACAGACTTGATTTCTTCCCAGATCTCACTCTTTGTACCAGGGGAAGCAGCTGAAAAGCAGAAGGCAATGTTGCCGCTGTTCTTACCGCAAGGTTTTCACACCAAGACTATTGCTCTGATGGCTTGCCAGCTGACTCGGACACTTCACTGTCCCTCAGCCAGAGCTGCCCTCTTAATAGTCAGGACCTGCAGGCAGCTCAGATCAGTTCTGTTCAATAATGTATCTTCCAGTCGTTGGTATTTCTGTGGAAACCCAACGCTTCTGATTAGCATGGGATAGTATGGGCTCCAGCCAGAGGACATCCCGTCATCAACTGAGGAAGCAATGGCTCTGATAATCTAGTTTACCTTCCCCTTACTCCAAGGTGTGGAGGCTTCAGTAAATACTGTTCCAAAAGCCACTGTTAGGGGAACAAATGGGATCAAAATTGATGGAAAAGTAGGAGACCACATCTGGATACCAAATGAGATAAAGGCAAGGAGGTAGCAGTTGCCCGGACTGGATGTTTTAGCAGTGGAGTGCAGGGACACAATAACAAACTCCTATTAATCACTTGCCTGTGTACAAGAGGGAGTTAAATCAGCTAATCACGTATACCATCACAGGCTGGGTACTACAGTGCAGCTCAGAAAGTCAAACAGGTAGTGATCACTCCTTATCTGTAAAAGCAGCCATGTTTTAATATATGGTGCTTCACCCCACCCTTTTCAGAAAAGATTGATAAGCAAAATGATGAAGCCTTAATGAGCTTAATTGCAAATGCCTTATGTTCTTGCATTGTTGCCAAACAGCTACTTCAACATCCAGCAGTTTACTTAATAACTCCCCCCTCCTCTTCCCTACCCCCTCCAAGCCCAGTAACGTAATTATTCTTGTGGCAACCCCCTATTTCACTTTTCTTTATTTATTCCTCCCTCTGCTCCCCCCTCCCGGAATTACTGTAAATGGGTATCTTTGAAAGGAGGGTGGCAGGCAGCTTTTGGTACAGGGCTTACCAAGAAGCCCTCCGTCAAAGGGGCCTTTGTGAGCATGCTCTGGACCGAGGCCAATCAGATCATCTTGCTGTCTGTCTCTGAAGAAAATTCGCCCCTGGTATGCAAGCCAAGCCAAGCGCCGTAGACAGGGTGACTGCACTCCTAGTCCAACCTGTCTTAGTTGAGTGAAAAAATGCTGAAGGGAAAATTACCTGTTTGGCTCCAGACTGAATTAACTTTTTAATATACAAGTATGTTTATTATTTTTCCTTAAAAGTGCCTGCCTATCTAATATATTCATTAATGTTATCTGGTCAGTTCGCTTGAAATATTATGAAAAATGTGCAAATGCAATAAGGCTACAGTGCTTGGAGGCAAAGCAAGATGTATTTCCTAATTATATGACAGAAAACGACATTGTTATTAACAAATGACAGTACAGAGCAATCTCCTTATGTTAAGGCTAGTGTGAGCTAGGATGTCTTGCCCCTCATATCCAGCGTACCGGCAGAAGTGGACGGCCTTGACACCAACTCTCTCCCCATTCACCGATCACCGCAAACCCTCAGCATTAAACCTAGCGGGAGCCTCCCGGAGCCAGCTGTCAAACCCCGGCTCCCCCAGTTTCTGAACAGCGCAGCCTCCCTTCCCCAGAAATCCTCCTGCTTCATCCTCCACCCTTCCCAGCTGAGGGGCTCTTGCAGCCCAACTTTCCTCTACTTCATACTCAGAAATCTCGCATTTTCACCACCCTTGAGCTGCTTCCCAGGTCTTTTAAGAGATTTGCCAGTACTAGGTGGGATTGTAGAGGGAATGCTGAGAGCTGCTGCCTGGGCCCAGATCTTTCTCCCCTTCCCTTGGGCTGGCTGTCTTCTCCTCTGCCTGGCTCCCCCAGCCCCTGCCCCTATCTCGAATTCCTCCCTCCCCTGCCACTTCCCCTCGCAGCTTCTTCCTGCTCCCTATGTGCTCTTGACTCTTTTGTTCCCCTTTTTAGAAACACCTTGTAAGTGCCAGACAGGAATTTCCCGACACTATGTCCTGCATTAAGCAAGCGATAATGGCAGAAACAATAGAGAATTATGTCAGTAGGGTGCCCTAACAAAAGAGTAGAATTTAAATGAGGAGGCAGCTTTGGTCTTTGGAATTTGTCCACTATAAATGACTCTTCTTCTTTTATTAGCATGTCTAGTTTAAGTGGAACACATTGTAATTTTAAACGGACAATAATAAAGAAGGATCATATGTTCTACTCTTACATGTGCACTTAATGTTCCCTGGGGCTCCTCTCCCTCTGCCATTCCCTCTCTTTTCCCCACCACTGCCCTCCATATTTCTCACTATATATAATTATCTTTCTTCGTCTTGTTTTTTTTCCTCTCAGAAGAACCCAAAAGTTCTAATCCGGAGCTGTGCAAAGTAAAAATAAAATAGAGTATACAACTACAGCAAGCTACTTGTGCATCGTCCTTGCTCACAAAATGTTTATTTTGCAAATACTATAGCAGAAAACTGAAATTATAGAACGTATTTACCAAAAGAGTTGATCTTAAACTGATCCTTGTTGTTCCTCTCTGAAAATGTAAATGACACTAGGATCCCTATGTTCCCTTCTTAGTCCTGCTTCAAATAACAACCTGCCAAGCTGCTTTCAAAGCTGGCCATCAACAAGCAGGAGCAAGGTTACTTACAAGTAGTTTCTTAAGTAGCCATTCCTTCCTGTCACTACTCTAAGAGCTGTGCTGGTGTCAGAGTTTCTGACTATATGCCAGATTTTGCAAACTAATCCAAGTTAAAACAACCACTGACTTATTTTAAGTCTGGTTCCTTGACAATATAGCCCCACAACCAGTTGAACTGGTGTAAAAGAAAGTCATACCATAGGTAGAAACCTGTGGCCAACACTTCCTTACAGCACTACTGCCAGTGGATGTTATGCTCATGAAATTAAAGACTAAGTTTCCCAAATAGCCGTGCCT
This sequence comes from Platalea leucorodia, assembly GCF_965183815.1. NCBI lineage: Eukaryota > Metazoa > Chordata > Aves > Pelecaniformes > Threskiornithidae > Platalea > Platalea leucorodia. The sequence goes on from NC_138826.1 coordinate 11,028,225, forward strand.
TAAAAAATCAGTTGCCAAAAGCTTTGTAGTGAGCTTTTTCACTTACTTCTCCTCCCTGTATTTCTTTACAAGCTAATGTTATCTGAAAACCGGGGTTTCAGAGTAAGTACTCAGAATAACAGCAACAAGAAAATACTGACAAATGAAATGGGGGTTGTGCAAGACAATCTTTCCAAGACGAATTGCAGGACTAGATTCAGAAGTGTCCTTCTGTAGCCCAGACATTCATTTTTTATTGTGATTCTGACTGATTCCTTGACCATCAACACAGCCCTTACCCCGTGCCTCAGTTTTACCATTGGTTATCAAGCAAACCAAAGTGTTGTTAATAAGCTTGATCAAAGCATAGGAATTCTTCTGTGGAATATGCAAGCCCATGCTAAGGGTTAGTGCTGTTATTATTGACAAAGACTTGGTTTAAAAAGCAAGTTCTACTGTGCTTTTAATCTTCATTCATTGAGCTGTGGGTTACAGCCAGGGAGACCTATCATTTTTTTGCTGCACACACCACAGGCTCATTTTTACTTACTTTAACTGTGATCAGTTTTACCAAACCCTGACAAAGTTACACCAAACGCAGCATTGTTTTTCTTCTACCAGTGTGCAAAAAGAATAATTTTTGCATAGATTTTTTTCCTCCTTGCAGTCTACAACAATGCCAAGAAGTACTTCAGATCAGGTAAAAGCATAATTGAGTAATTTTAGTAGCGTTAAATCAAGCTGGTCAGTATTAAAATGCTCTGATTCTGAAGCACTCCTTGGAATTTTAAGGGGTCTTTCTGGAATCAATCATTTTGGCACATCACACAACCAGGAAAAAAACCTCTTTCTTCCATGCACTAATTTGTCATAGAAATTGGTTCTCTTGACATTGTCTTCTGTGCCAACTGATGACAGTCAAGAGAATATATGTAAAAAGAGCCACAGACTAAGAAAGCTACAGATAGTAGATTACAGAGTGAAAAGCAGTCCAAAAATTCTATATTAAACCATAAAAAAATGAAACTTGGCTTCTCTTAGAGATAAAGATTTCTGCTCTATACGCTAGTTTTCCATTTCCCAAATGTGTTTTTTAAAGGATGCACTACTTGGAAAAAGGAATATGATGAGTAATAGCTGTTTCCCGTTAATTCTACTTCCTGTAGGGATTTGCTCCTTGGTGTGATCTCACCTGTTCGGCGCCAGGTGGGGGTCATATGTCCCAACTGGAACCTGCTTAGTCTACAGCCCAGTGTGTGATGAGACGAAGAGAATGGAAAATGCCTTTCAGCTTCAACTTGCTTGATACTGCCTCTGCAAAAGGCTGATACAGAAATGAAGTTGACAAGCTGAAGGCAGGATATATCTCCACCAACTGTGTACATGCTAGACTACCACAAGACATGGCAACGACTGACCTGAACTCTGCTTTAGATTTGTCCTTTTTAATATTGCTTCGTGGTCTGGCATGAAACAGTAATGATAACCCATTGGTGTTTTACAGTCACTGGGGAAAGTACCCTCCTGCGTGCTGCTGTCTCTGATTTACAGTCCTCATAATGCTCAGCCATCAGTTTTTAAATCCTGTAGAAGCAGCAGCTTCCATTTCAGGATCTCCAAGCCCTACACCCTGCACACAGGTCCACACGCTGTAGCTCCTCCTTGTTTGACTTTGACATCCAAGAGCTCTAAGGCCGTTAAAACAGAGCCCATGGATACTGAAAATACAAAAAGGAAAGAGCATTGGGGCTACAAGGAAACACCCATGGGAAATGTGGTGGCGCAACACATCCCAAACTGTGATACATGCCTCATTAAAGCAGGTGAGCTTCTTCAAAGCAGTCACACAGGTTGGCCCAGAACCAGGGTCTTCGCCACAACAGCACTTTGTGCCATTGGAACAGCTGCAGAAGTAGCTAGACTTAGAATTTTTTTTTTTTTTTAAGAAGGGTGGGGATAACCATTTGGGGATATATGTTTTATTTGTGTCCTGGAATAGGAACATGAAAGAACTAAGTCTCACAAAACTTCCGTAAGACAAATTCCTTAACACCCCCAATTTTAGAGGCAGAGACAAATGAAGTCAATATCAAACCCAGGATGTGCACGAGGAGCTCCTACCCTTGTGTTCAAACCACAAGATAATTCCTCTCCTTTCAGGCCCTGATCCAGAGCAAATCAGTTGGAGTCCTTCTATTGAGTTCTCAATCAGCAGTGTAATCACTTTAGCATGTGTCAGGATTAAAACCAGCCCTCCAAATAAGACCATGTCTACACTGCAAATGCCTTACTGATAAAGGAATACCAGCACAGTAAACAGACAAAGCATTCCTGGGGCGGTGTAAACTTACACTGGCAAATCTGCTCTTTGTAGTGGTATAGTAAAATCATCCCCGCAAGCAAAACAAGCACCATTTTGAGGTATAATTGCATCTACATGTGTAGTGTTTGCTCACTGAGAGGTGTCAGTCTGACCAGAACAGCTGTGCTGATAGAAATCTCCAGCACAGTCCTGGCCTTATTTTTTAAAAAAATGTTTTAAGTAATTAATAACAATCAACATTGACTCTCTGGTCAAAGTGGTGTCAGTTTGTCTCTTTACAGATTTACACAAATTGGCTGATTCAAGAAAGAGAAAAGAAAGGAATTTAACATGGTTACATGGGCTTGCCTTGGCTGGTATTTAGAAGAGCGTACAGCTATGGAAATCAGATATACTGTGTGGAAACACCATTTCTGGACACAAAGCCAGGCTTTGTGAGTTTACAGCTAGATTTTTCCAAGACCCTATTCAGCAAAGTCCTGTAGTCAGACCCTGCTAGTTCCACAGATGGAGGAAAATGGTGACGTGGAAGAGATCTCCCACATGGCCAGCCTCCCTCTACGGCTGTAATGACACACTGCCTCTTGCTGCAGATACAGGTATCTCTGTATCACCTTGTGCTTTGAGAAGTGAGAGCTGGAGATTAAAAAAAAAAAAAAAAAAGAAAGAAGAATACAAGGAATGTACAAGGAATACAAATGTAGCCAGCCAAAAAGGAGGCAAAAATCTGGCTGGGAAAATTCTTTCGAGGGAAAACGCTTTTCCTGGGATGCCTTTGAAAAAACAAGAAAAATCATAGCTTAGCCTAGAAAAGTTCCTTTCCGCCCTTGGATCACACTGTTTGCTCCTATTGCCATGTTAGGTACAATGCCTGTTTTGACAATTTGTTAAGATCCATTTAAATGGAACCAGATTTGACTTGATGATGTGAGATCTGATAAAATTATGTGAGGAAATCCTAATTTAACAACCAATCCCTTGAATCACATTTCCTTACCCCCAGTGGAATCTAATTCTGATAACCTAATACGAACTCCCTCTTCTCTTTCCTCTTTTGCATATGCCTAATGCAATCACTGCTCTGTCTGCTGAGTCTCACCTTCACCCCTGACCAGTCTGCTTCTCTCCACTCCCTCCTGCACTCATTCAAAGCTGGGTGTCTGATTTACTCAGCTCGTGCTGTTGGCCTCCTTTTTGCTGGATTCTCAGCAGCCAAAAGGCTGGTTTCCCTGTGATATCTTTGCAGTCACCATCTCTAATCCTTCATTTCCATTATGTCCCCCTCCTCTATGGGAGTAACTTTTCTGAGTCTCCTTTCTTTCATCAACTCAAAGACCAGTTTCATTTGCCTTTTCATTACTCTCCACTGATTTACAACTAAGCAACCTCCTCTGACATAGGAGCTGGAGAAGACATCCCAGTGATGCTACCACTGCCCCTTCTGACTCCAAAGCCTCTAATTCTCACCTAAGCACTGACATTTCTCTTTCTTTCTGATACCCAGACTCATTCTATGCCAGCATAGTACTGCATAAATTATCTTTTCTTCCCTTGTCCCCACAAGGAAGAATTAGTTAAACAAACAAACAGAACTGGAGCCTCAGCAATCTCTTGTTTGCTACAGACTTTGCCTCCTTAGCTTCCAGTTTTTCCAAACTGTTCAAAATGAATAAGGTACAGACTACTTCTCTATTCCCATACCCTAAACAGAAGGCTGTGCTTACTTGCTAAACAGCGCTTCAAATTTTCTTCTTTAAAACACCACACTTCACTCCAGTGTGAACCAAACAGCCACCAGTCCCCGGCAGAGACCCGGCTCTAACACCTACCCCGGAGGAAGATGAAAAATGAGACAACTGTTTCCTAGCTGTGCATTCTTGAGAAAGAAATATGTATTTTCTTCCCTCCCTTTTGCCTTGCCGAGCATGTTGCAGTTGTGATGACATGTCAGAGGTGATTAGGCACTCAGTTTGGATGACACACATAACTTATCCATGCGGCCAATAAAACCTCCACACAACACCTCCCCATCCATCTCTATAGATCCTCTTGATTCCTACCCCAGACTTCAACACCCAGGAAAGTTATTTACGCCTAAGTGAATTAGCTTGCTAAGAATAAGTGGAGTGCAGTGAGCCAGCAGTTTTCTTCCACAAATGAGAAAATAAGTAAAGGGTTCTCATAGCTCAGTGTTGCTGAAAACAAATTGGCACGGCTAATTTTGGCCTGACAAGCGCACTAAGGATTCTCTACATTTCCCATACAGGTCAAGCTTATCAGTTCACACTTGTTAGTGCAAAAATCTCTCTTCCTATCTTTGTTTCTGCCACTTCTCTTATCCTGTCACTCTCCTGGAGTAAGTGTACTGGCTAGGCACTTCAGTAGCCATTTTTGCAAACACTCTTATTCCATTACAGAAAGATACTCACGCGTACACACAAATGACAGTAGACTTCAGTGTAGTGCTTATCACAGAGAAAGGACAAGACAGCCTAGTGTACCTACTGTATTGCATGCTGCCTTACACAAAGATGATCTTTTTTTCAGCAGCCTCCCTTCTGGAAGAGACAGGCAACATTTCAATTGAATCCTTTAAGAAAAAAATTTCTTCACGCAAAGGACAGAGAGAGGGAGGAAAAAAAAGTTATCCATGATGATTCATCACTGCAAAGGTAGCATTTGTAATTTCCTCTCACTTCTGAGCCCATGGGTCATGGACTTGACCAGGGCTGCAGTGTCCTGAGTGTCAAGTTTTGGGTTGTTAAACTGCCTCACCGTGGGCGGAGCACACCAACCTGCTGACAAAGTACTTTCCTTTCCAAAGCACGGAAAAAGAAACTACAGAAGCAAAACCTGGCCAGTGATTTTGAAGGGAGACACCCCTATTTCAGGGGATTGGGATTTGCAGGTGGGAGGTGATTTACCGCATTTTATAGCTCCTTGGAAATTGAATATATGCTGAATCAGACAGAAATGGGTCAAAGGGACTCTGCTGGACGTAGGATGAATTTGGTGCTGATCCAGCCATTGCAAAGCACTGCTTGAAGCCTGAAGGGAAGTAAAGAAGAACTGGGAGTAGGCTGGAGATGGAGAGCCCTGCTGGGAAGAGAGCTCTTCTAGGTACATAGGGACCTTAGGCAGGTCATATGGTGAAGGACCTCCATGGGATGTGGAAGCTTGCTTTATGGTCCACTGGACCTCCTGAGAGGTAGGAGAGATTGTCTTAACCTCCCCAAGTGAAGGAAAACCAGAGAGGCAGCATGTGCGACATTTTTCCTGCAAATCCAAAGCATTCTATGGCACGTTTCTCCACTGAGTGAGTCAGAGGTGCTAACCACAGATCCCTGAGGAAAGCAGAGGTCAAGCACTGGGCAAGGTGGTTTTCTGAAACTGGTTTTAGCATGTGCTTGATCCAAAGCAATAACTTGAAGTCAAGTAGTGGCATTTTTCTTTTTAAGTAAATGAAGATTTCTTTGTATGAATCTTTCCCCTGCAGCCTGTTCACTCTCCATGACTGAGCTTACACAGGGGCAGATCTACCAGGCGGCCAAGGGCGCCACAGCCCTCTGCTAGCCCTGCCTGTGAAGGGGACATTCCACACCACATGCGGGAGCAGCTCTGCCATGCAGGGTCCTCTCCACTGCCTTGCAGCTGCTCCCCCACCAGCTCACTTGCTGTTTGCACATTGCACACTGGGTAAGTGAAGACAGTCTGTTTCCACCCCACAGCAGAGACACTTGTGACTCCTTGCAGTGGTTCCCTCCTGTCATACCTTCTGATAGAGAAAAACATTGCTTATCTTGCATGTCTAACACAGGAGGAAATTTGGAGATGACTGCTTTCCCATCAGTACTCCTTTCCTTTTTTTCATGCCCAGGGGAATGCCAGCAGTTGTCCTCTACTGTAGATTTTCATAGAATCATAGAATCATAGAATCGTTAAGGTTGGAAAAGACGCTTAAGATCATCGAGTCCAGCTGTTAACCTATCACTACCAAGTCCACCACTATACTATGTCCTCAAGCACCACGTCTACCCGTCTTTTAAATACCTCCAGGGATGGAGACTCAACCACTTCCCTGGGCAGCCTGTGCCAGTGCCTGACTGCCCTTTCGGTGAAAAAGTTTTTTCTAAACTTTTTTTTTGAAGCTTGATAAAGAAAAAAGTATGCAATAAGTTTTAGTTGGCATGCAGGCTGATTCTGTATCTACATAAACGCCCTATCAGTGCACTATGTGGATAGTTTTAGCATTTTTGATGCACTCAATTTTGGGGGGAGAAAGAAACACTGACAGAAGAGAAAGCAAGGTTCACTCCATGTAACACAGAAGAATTCAGTCTACAAGTCCAAGGAGGAGGCGGCAGCCTGCTTCATAAGCCTCTGAGATGTTCAAAGGATGTGAAATTTCTCTGATAAGTTGGGGATTCCAGTTCAGAGTATTTCACACTTCACAATTCCCTGGCAGGCCAGCCCATTTGCACAGGCCCTGGCTGCCGGGATTCCAGATCTCACATTAGACCATTTGGAATTTATTTAACACGTGTCACACATAACACAAGACTTGCTTCAGAGGAATAGGCAAATCACTTGTAAGTGTGCATTTACAAGATCAGAAGTCACGGAAACCATGCTCACTGCTTGTCAACTTGTTCAGGGGAAATTGTGTAATCAGCTTAACATAGCAGTTATCCTTTACCTAGAAGGTCAAGCTCATAGTTCCTGTATGTCGCCACACTTGGCTATTAATCACTCAGGAGGAAATTCATCATTTTTATTTAAATTAAACTGTACAAAGTGGGGTTAAGTCTGAATTCAGATATCCTTTCTCTCTTCCAGAGAAGCTGCAAGAGCCAGACTTTCTGTAGTTCAACTCCCACCTTTTGGGGAAAAAAAGAAAAAAAAAAAAAAAAACCCCAAAAAAAGAGAAAGAAATTTGAGTGAAGGTTGCTAAACTACTTATCTCCTCGTCACAAGCTGTTAAGGAGACAGGTAGCTAAGCCATTCAACACCCTTTCTTTCATCTGTTCCTATGTTTCTCGCAAACAGTTTGGATCTCATACCGAATTTCTGCCACTGGCATTTTCTCCTTCTACCTTCTCTATTTCATCTCCTATGCGATTCATGGCAACTCATGAAATGAAGTGAAGGGACAAAGTGATTGAGGGTCACTTTAGGAGTAGTCATGATGTTCTCTCTTGTCCAAAGCCAGGAGACGGCACTTATGGAAGACAATGTGAAAACATCGTCATCCCAGTGTGGTGCCTGGAAACACACTGAGTCCTTCACACTCCGAGAACAGTTCATCCTGAAGGCCCCTCTGGACAGTGTTCCAGCTCATTAAATGAAAACTACTTAAATTCTGGAAAGACAAGATCACATTTTCCCCTGCCTGTCCTTCCAAAACCTCGTATCACATTATTGTAATATTGTTTAATCAGTATGCCAGAAAACTGACAGTGGCTCAGTTCCCCCCTCCCCACCACTGGTCTCCTCAGGTAGTCTTTCTCTGCCTGGACTTTCCCTGCCGTGAACGAAGCTATGCCATTTTTGTTTTGAGACTGTTTCAGAATCTGCCACTTTGGGATGTTTCTCCTGTGCATTAAGTTGCATCTGGTTACACTCCAGAAATGCATTCTGCCAGGTCAAGAGTATTAATTCCCAGGGAAGAAAATATGAAAAGTCTTCATCTCCAACATGTACAGCTACTTCTTATTTGCTGCCTACATGCTTTTCACTTTCCTGTTTTTAAATGCGTTGGAAATGGTAACAAAAGAGATAATCCGCCTTTGTGGGTATTCCCATAATTAGCAACACGCACATCTGGATAGAGTTTCAATAGTCCACTGTTATTCAATTTGTAATCACACAGACTGTGTAGTGAACCAGCAGACCGGAGCATATAGCTTTTCATTATTATGTGGTATACAGTACCCATAATATACAAATAAACTCAAAACCTGCAGCAGCAACAATGACACATTCTGTGTGGCCTTATTCACCAAACAGCTCTCTAAGAAGTCTTTATCGAAAGATGCAACACATCCACTAATTATTTGGGGTTGTAAGTGGGTAGGAAGTGTAGGAAAATCTTGCTGCATCTGTTCAACATTCTAAAAAGCCAAATTCAGCAGCATTTATAGGATTTAAAAAATAAAGACCATAAAAACCTAGAGCTCAGAGCTTAGTTATGTGGGTGCACAGTACCACGTAACATGTAACAGTAGCCGATTTTACAGGATATGTAACAATACATACCAGCATAGCCAAAGGCAGGATCAAGCCCTTAAAATTTTATATTGTGATTCGTGCTCAAAGATTTGTTTCAGTCTGGATGCCATGACTCATATTCTCCGTTCCCCCAGTGCTTTATCCCCTCCTTCCCCATGACCCAAGCTAACTTTTTATTAAAATGCTCTGGATGCAGATTCGCTTTTTTAAGCCTAGTATTTATGGATTTCACCCTGCAACCTGTACTCACAGGTTGGAGTCCCAAACGGCATGCATGGAGCTACTTCCACAAGGACCATGAGACTGGCCTGTCTGGAAATGTTTACTGCAGACAGAAGAGATGTTTATTCCTGCTCCTTGGCTGAAGTGTTTTCCTTTTAATGACTGACTGCCCAGATCTCCTCAGCACAAGACTAACTAGGAAACCCCTCCCCAGCTTGTATGGCCTCTACACAGCTTTTCAAGCATCATATCTGAGCCCACACTATATCGCTGGACAGTGCTGAACCATTCCTATGTGGTATTTCAGAAGTTTCAAAAGGTATCCCTCCTAGTTGTTGACTAGAAGACTTTACGTTAAAAATTTAATATCGGAAGAATGTATGATACACTTAATCAACACTGGTTTATGGAGAAACAGCACAGGGCTGTAAAAAATTCAAGTCTGGAATTTCTCCGAGTCAAGGATTGTTAAAGGAGACTACGTATCAGTGAAATGTTTTACACAGAGAAGGCAATTGCCAAGTGGGTGAATACGACTTAATAATGGTAGTCTGGCACTGTAAGTCAGGAGTTCTCCCCGTGGCTCTTCTTGTTGATACTCTATCTGAATCAAGGAAGTAATTTTTAATCTTTATGTCCTTTTGCTTGCTCATTTGCATAATACAGAATAATACAACAATAACTGCAGTGTTACCTTCCCCTCCCCAAACCTGCCAGTCTTACTTTGCATCTTCTGCAGCTTACCTGAGCAACTGAGTTTGGATGAGCTTAAAAATGTTTATTTCTAGCAGGAGGACAGGGTTTGGGTCACTACCTGTTCTGGAGACTCTTGGGGCTTTTGGTGACAAGACCAAAATAGAGACAGTATTGAGCTTTCCAGCATGGCCTGCTGCTCTGGGATAAGGGATATTTCAGAGCATTCTAAGACCAATATTTTCCCCCCTCTCCCTTCTCCAAATTCTGTGAAATGCTTTTTGATTGACGTTATATGCATCAAGGGTTGTTAAACTGAGTTATCGTAAATACTCACATTGATTTATCCTTTTTTTAAAAAACTTGTGTATTTACATGGTCCTATTAAATAATAATTCTTCAACAACAAAAGCTGATATTCACCAAAACCTGACATCTGCACATGGCACACATTCTGGCAGCACAAATCCACATGACAATTATCTGGGTGTTTTGACTAGCTCCTAGTGTTACAGATCTAGGTGGCATTGACAATAGATGCTTTCCAGCGAATCCCATACTTTTTTCAGCCAAATACAAGCAAAGAATTTCTTCTCGTATGTGACAACATATTCTTATTTCTCAAAGGTATTGTACAGCTACATTAATGCGCGAGAAATGTGTTGAGGTGATGAGTTGAAAAACACAATGAAGGTGCCAATCAAAACTTAGAATACTGACAAACACTGAAGAAATTCAAACCCACACACAAAAGCTGAAGCTCAAGGCCCATGTGAAATAAAAAAATCATATAACATAAGAAGAGTTATCTTTGATTAAAAAATTACACTTTTTTTCTTATGAAGTCTGAGTTGTTTCATTTTTTCGAAAGTAAAGTTACAATAAGCAACAAAATCTCTTGCACAAACTGTGCAGGGTAAGTTAATTTTGAATATAACTAAACAATATATCAGCGAAGTATTCCTTTCAGCTTCCTGGAGACTTGTATATTGCCAATTTATAATTAGTTGCAGATTTTCAATTACTTTCTAGCTAACAAAACAGTTTCATTTGCATTGTTTACTTGCCACTTAACTCAAATTGTACCCAAATTGGTTATTTTAAAATGTGACACAGATTTTCAGGGCCAAAGCAAATTCTATGTATTTTAGTGTAACAAGCATCTGTATTTCAGTCTTCAGTGATAAAAGTGTACAGGATTTGGCCAAAACTCAATCAACTCCATCACAATCTCAAAATGCCTCCTGTGCAATTTGTCAAACGCAGATTTCTTGGCAACAACACATAAAACTACAGCAACGTATAATGAAGAACACAATCTCAGAAAATACGCAAAGTTTGTTTTGTGTACTAATTGAAACTGGGAAACCACTGTAGGCAAATTCGAATTCAACAGAAGATCAAAGACATTAACCATCAAAATATCATTCTGCTACTGTGCTTAAATGTAGTCCACTGCATTCGGTTTCATTCCTTATATCCTCATTCATCAGGAGCATACTAAATTCAAGGTGCAGAAATTTGGGGGTAGAGTGACTAACATGAGCGATTTTATTTGGTGTTATTCAGTACCAGGCAGACCTTCGCTACCTCTGTTACATGATACTCATTATGATAATGCACCCTGCTACACGATTTAAGAACTGGCTGGCTGCAGCAATACCTCGTGCCAAAAGATTCCTGTTACCAGGGGAGACAAGTGTTCTCCACCCCCTGTCCTTCCACACATCCATTAAATACCGGTGACCTTTGACTTTCAGGATAGTAAGTGCAAGCCTCTGATTAGACTTTGTTGTTGAACTTCTTCTGTAATGGATTACCCTTCTCCTCCCTATATTAAATCATCACAGGTTTTAATTTTTTCTCATCCGGAATCTCCTACTCAACATCTCTAATTGTTCTGAAAATTCTTCCATCTTTGCTAGATGATGGGGGAGGACACCTGTTATCTGGGCTAGACAGTCTCTTGAAGATAAGGACACACCCAGCATGGAGCAAAACTTCCCATCTCTTTCTCAGTTACTGCACCTGGAGGTGTCCTCATGGACCTGAGTGGGACGGCACCAGAGTCACTTGCCTGATGAGTCGTTGACAGATTCAGGGCTTACAAATGCACTCTAACTGTATGCATAGTTCTGTTGCATATATTTCTTTTACCTTTTCTGTGACAAATCTTATTCAAAACCACGTTATCTGAACTAGTCTAGTCTTGTAGAGCTATTCTACAATTTCTACTCTCCTTCCCAGCCCTACCTGAGGTTAGAGCTCTCTCGGCCGTGGAGCGGCTCGATGCCAGCACCAGCAGAGATCACAGACCCACTGCAGTGAAGACTGACTGCCGTAAATGGGCAGATATGCTGAGTTCACCAAAGGCTGGACAAAGCTTCCCTGGACATTTTAGACTGAAATTTGATTTTGTTCTTGGATCGGGGCTGGTGTGTTTCATGAATTGCGCTAGTTTATATTAAGTGGTGCAACAAGCAGATGATATTTTTTCAGTGGTGAAGCAGCTTTTGGGGGAAGTGTTATTGCTATTGTTCGCTCTATTTTCCTGTTTTTTTTTTCCTTTTCAATACAGCACGACAGCACTAGAGCAGTCTGTATAACACAGATCCTTAATACTAACCTACAGTATTTCCTAGGGAATGCTACCTAATTATATTCTATGCACAATAGCAATTTAATAAAATATATACGTTAAAAAACCCAAAGTCTACCATTCCTAGCCCCACTCCTGAACACCCATTATTGTCTCCTTCCAGCAGTAAGAAATGGGCATTTAATCTTACTTTTAACTTTCAGTCTTTAAATCAGTTTTAAATCCATGACAAGACTTTACATCGTACCCCATTGTTAGCAAGATTCCTTAATTGCCTCCTTTAAAAGACTTTATCCAATCCTTTTGAAAGTTTAAATAAATTATATCCACTGGTTCTCCTTTATCCATTATTTGTTAACTATTTCAAAGAAATCTGACAGGCTATAGAAATCGTGCTGATTTGCCACCATCATATTATCCTCATCTAGGTCCTTTATAACTTGATCTTTAATCATTCCCTCAACCATATTTCTTTACAGTGAGGTGCCTCCCAGGTTTATAATTTCAGGGATCACCCGTAACACCCTTTTAAAAGGAGGGGAACAATGTTGATCATCCTCCAATAAAACTTTTTTTTTTTTTTTAATAATGCACTGTTGCCGCCATTTGTTAGTTGCCCTGTTACTAGCCATGGTTATCTACATTTATGACCATTTATGGCTTGACTACTGCACCTAGATATATTCAGGGACAAATTTGCCAACTCTGAAAAATCTGCAACTGGTACAGATGCCATCAGCCCACCTTAGCAGCTGGAGTGGTTGGGAGTACATCCCCACGGTACTCTGCTTTCGTCACTGGCTCTCTACAGAACTGAACTCAAGTAACGTCTCAATTCTGACATTCAATATGCTCACAGGATGGACCCATGCTTCCACTGAATGAGACAATCTCTTGTAACACTGAACTACGCCCTTCTCTGAGGATCTGCTGTAGGATCAGTCACCAACAAAGATGAGGCTTGCAAAACTCAAAAGACAGTTGTCTCAGAGGCTGGTGCAAGAGTAAAATTAACTTTTGCAAGAGAGGAAAGTAACAGCAATACCGTACCACTTTCCCAACAAACAGCAAAATTTATTTCTTGAGTTTTAATTAATAATAGAAATAAGCATATCCAGACCTTTGTCAGATAGTGGATGGGGCAGCTAAATAAGGAAGCAAGATATGTATATTCTTATTTAAACTTTAAAATGCATAAGGCATGGAGATGCTATTTTGACAAGAGTGAAACCTGAAAACCTAGAGAGCTATTCTGCTCGAGTTTCCTCCAAACTCGTATCATTGCCATACAGATCCAATTATCTATTACAAATTAATTCTTCTAGTCCTTCCAGCACATTTTTTATCCCTTTGTCTCTGTCAGAACGCTGCTGTCACTACTTGCAAAGAAAACCAATGGAGGAGGTATTTCCCCATTGCCTAGTGATGCAAACAAATAATCTAGCTTTTCTACACTCTCCTGCTCATCAAGCTGAACTAGGTTTGACAACTGGAATGTATTAATTAAACCCTTGCACATTTAAGGGGAAAAGAGTCACTCTGCCAAATAAAATGGGACAATAATGAGGACAGCATTGGAGCATCTCTACTGAAAAGTTGCCACATTTCTAGACATCTATTCATTCACCCACTCCTCCCTCCCCCCCTCTCCCAGGATCACCAGTTTGATATGAAGTTCAGAAACAAGTATAACAGGAAGCAGCAGAGGAGATAAGCGGGTGCAGTGTGTATTTTTTAATTTCCCTTATTAACAACATGAAGAATTGGTTGTTTTTAAAAGGATCACGTATTGTTTCCTCCCACTATTCTTATGAAGGGAAAGCATACGACTAAGAAAGAGGTCCACACTGTGCCATGCAAATACTTAGAATCGAGGCCATTTTGATCTGCTCGGGAAAGGAAGAGATTTACCATCACATATGGGATCTCAACAACCCTCTTTTGGGTTTTACAAATTAATTCCACTATGGAGTACCCCTTACTTTTGTAGAGTAGTATGCAACCGGGGTAGGTATGCTTGAAGGCTTAGCTTCTACAACAAATGGACCTCAGTGCATGGCAGGAGAAGAGAGAATACCCCAAACTCCCTTTCCTCCTTTCTAGACTGTATGTCAGGACACCAGTTTGCAGTTGCAATCCTGGCAAGCCCAGCTGTGGCAACAACAGCACTGGTGGTGGATGGTCACCTGGAGGGATCGGTGCCGTTGTCAGATGGCCATAAAGAAAAAGTCCTGTCACCACATCCTCTAACAGCATTACATGGCAGGGGTTTCCGAGGATAGCCCGAAAGGGAGGGCAACACACCAAACACTTGGAAACAACTAATTGCTTGAGAGAGAGTGTAAACTTAATAAGTAGGCCACACAGATCACATCTTTACCACCAACACATTGAACTATTTATAAGAAAGTTTTGTAATTCTGCATAATTAAGTCTCTTAATAATGTAGATTTGAAGACTACAGAGCCACTGCACTTAAAGTTGATGCTATTTTAATTACATAGAAAAGACATAACTTGGGAAGAAGCCTTGCAGTTTATTACATTTACTTCTGTCAAATAACTTATAATTGTGTGCCAAGGTGCCTGAGAAAAGTATTGTGGGTTTTTTTTGCCTTTTTTAAACAGCTTATGCCACTCGAAAAGGATTACTTCCTTTGTAAGTTGCTGTTTCAACTGAAGGGTACCAATTAATTAAGCCATTTACATAAAACTGTCTTGGATCAGCTACCTACAAAGATAAAGGCTGAAATCTACCTTCTAATTGAACAAATAAAGTTTTAAGAATAAATATATGTTGGTAATTATCTGTAATAATACAAATTAGGAAATTTAGCTGATAAAATGGATATGTCAGAAATTAAGACTAAATTCTTATCATCAAAATTGAATAAGGAACAGTCTATCCAAAAAACATTCTTCTAATTTATCTTTCATTTATTGTCACATTATATACCCTTGTATCATTTGATGTCTTGCCATATCACATGATGCAAACTGAGAGGAGGTGGAAAGTGTCTGTATTTCAAGGGATGTGCTTATTCTGATTTTTTTTTCTTTTTTGGTTTGGGGGTGGACAGGAAAGAAAAGAAAAACCTCTATTTTTCACAAATAGTCGTTATACACAGCAGGGAATGATAAATGACATCATTTAGCAAAATAACCTGGGGTACTTTAACACACACAATCAAAAGTAAGCTGTTTATTCATCCAACTAACTGTATGCAATTGATATGAGTTCACAGTACACTAATATATCAAGTAAAATAAAATACGTGTGTCTTTTGTTGAAATAGTTTTAGCAGGAGAAACACAGCTTAGCGCAAAATCATGCATTTAACTACAATTTATATTTTTCCCTCTCGGCTTAAAAGAGGAAATTGTACAAAAACTTCTTATGCCAGTGGAGAAACTGATCTACACTGGAGATTTGCATTGCTGCAGCTACAGCAGCACAGACAGACGGACCCCATGAAAAAATAATTTTTATGTTCAACCTCTAGCACAGAAGGTGGTTTCTCATCCTCCACCTGTGTGGTGGTTCAGCTGATTAATGGTCTGACTGGGACAGCTGTTACACATGCAAAACTTGCACTGAAGCGAGTGGTGGGGTTTTTTGTCTGCATAATGACTCGAGGACACAATTCTGAGTCATATCACACGTTCTGAGTCAGGTCTCTTCCTTTCCTAATTATTGCATTCTTTGCTAATGGATGGGATATATTTTCTTCCAATATATCCCAATCAACTGTTCTTGCCACATATAAATCAAGCTTATAATACTAAAAATTTAATCTAGAGAGGTCTCCTATTGAATCTTGCTGTATCTGTCTCCAGGCAGAGATTCAGGACCTCAGAAGCAGCTGAGATTGTGCATTACACGTTGTGCTTGCACTTACCAAACCACATCTCTAAGACTTATGAAAACATTTATGTATACAACTTGGAGTACTCAGTGGGAATATGCATCTACATAACAATAAGCACAATGGTGAGTATTTGCAAGATCAGGGCCCAAATCAGCAAGAGATTTCACACTGCCAACATCCCAATCTCAGTTTTTACTACTGAACAATAATAGGACATTTAGTCAGGATTACTGGGTTTCTGCATCTGGAAACAGAGCTGAGAAGGCAAGCTCTTCAGGGCAGAGGATAGCCCTGCTCCTAGGTTTATGCAGAGCCTCCAGGCTGTGGGCTGCCCCTACAAAATCCAAATACCTGGCAAATAATCATTTAATACTATGTCCACTGTCTGGTCCTTGGCTGCAGGACCTTAAAACTTTATAACATTCTGTAAAATCATCTGAGTTACTGAACTAAACAAAATTGTCTTTTTGCTTTAACTATATGGCAAACTTATTCCCTGTGTACAATTCCACCCTCTCCAAGTTCACAGCTGAGTTACTGTTGTTGGACTTCAACAGTCCAGCGCTGGACTTGTACCTTCTCATTGTGCTCTTGCCTGCTGGAGCTTCCCAGCTGGACCCTCAAGATGCAAACCCAGTGCCCGAGTCCTCTCCCCACGGACCGATGGGATTTCCCACCAGGAGAAAACACTGGAGGCAGCTGGGAGGAATGGCACCGAGCCTGGGCGAGGCTGAGTGGAACGTGTGTGCGCGTGTTGTGTGTGGAAGGCGCAGGCTGTGATAATTAGGGAGGAGAGGCCAGCGCTGCAATAGCCTGAGAAGAGATGAAGTGCCAACTCCAACCGGTCACACGTCAGAGGAGCTCGGTGCATTAGTCAGTGGCCAGGAACTGGTAACAGAGAGCTGCTGGCTCCGTCTCAACTCTCATATTAAGTCACTTTCAGGAGCTTTTGGGTACCTGTTTTACTGATTTCTTCAGCTCCAGTCTAAATATAACACTAGGTAAATGTGACAGGCATTTACTGAGGCATTTTACAGACAAAACAGGGTCTCTCTTGCCCTATTTTTATACATATTTCAAGGAAATATCAGAAAAAAGGATATAACAATAGAGAGAACTGCACATCTAACATCATAAGCAAAAATTAAATACCTTTAGAGATACACCTTTGCACAGCATGCGCACACATAAACCAAAGCATAAATACACAGATGGAGGCGCACAACAGAAGATATTATTCACGAACGTACATAACGGAGAAAAGAATGCATCACTTCTTGACCCAATGTTTACCACTAGTCTAAAATTATCAGTAAAATATGATGTACAAACCTAAAACAATACAAGAGAAAACTTGTTTTCTTTTCTGTTTCTCTTTCAAACAGTGTTTCAGAAAATCCCTTTGCATTTTATAACTTCTTACAAAATTAAAAGAAGGTGTCATCCAGGTAGGTTTACTGATCGTTGGCTTAACAAATATTATGTAGGCTCTCTGCCTCTGTGAGGGTGCACTACCACCTACTAGAAAGCAACACTTTCATTTTATATTCAGCAAGTAAGGTATGATGAGTACAGCCATTGCAATGAGAACGCATAAATGCATTGTGCGTGGTCATTTCATGACAATGGAAGTAGACAGGATATAAATACCATTCACTGCGTCACAAATAACACAACACACACACACAATACCATCTTCCCACACTTATCCATCCACCCTGCATCACAGTCACTGGTGCTAACATGATTAATAAACCACAATCTGGTCCGTAACGATCTGTTTTTACTTTCACCAAGAAGGTCATCTTTCCTCCTTTGCCTATAGCTCTTTTATTGTTCTACATCTCTGGTTCTAGAAAATGGCACCACTTCGCAAAATGCTTAGGGATGCGTCATCTATGGAAGCCGCCATGTTGAATTAACCTCTACCTTGCTTCACTGTACATGTGTCAAAAGTGAAATTTCTTCTGCCACTAACAGCAAGTGTCTTCTATAAGAGACAATCCTAGTTTAAGGAGTTATTCAAAGGGCAAATGATGTCTGTGTTTAAAAAGAAGGTATACTCTTAGCAGAAAATCTAAAATGTTCTCCTTTGCAGGAATATACTCATTTCTAATTTCAGTATTGATTTGAACAAGAGAAAAGAACTCTATCAAAGCTGCATTTTTTACAGTTGATGTTTTAACTACACCAAAAAGTTAAGACCACTGCTGCACACATATAGGGCTGCATCTCCAGAATGGTTCATTTCTCTGAAGTCTATCTAGAAGCTGGCCATAGGTAAACAATTCAGTTTTAAGGAAATTTCCATTTTTGTAGCTCCTGGATCATTATCTAAATGTATCTATTGAGCTACCGGAAGGAGATGGTCTTATGAAAGAAAGATCATTAGCTCTGAATTACTCATCCCATTGCTGCCATTTTCTGTGACGCAACAACCTTTGGCAGATATACTTGAAACTATGTCACACTTGTCTCCTTTAGTGGATGTAACGCTAATGAAAGTTTTCTGGTTAATTTATCTGGAAGTTGATTTCATTTGTACTCATGGAACAGGTAGACAGTAGTTAAAAGGTTGCCCCATTGCCTTTACATAAATGTGAGTTTGAGAAATCAGTTCTAGAAATGAAATTAAAATTCAGTTTCTACTTCTACTTTACCCCAGCTGACTTAGACATTACCTCATTGACAAGGATCAGAATGAAACCACTGTTTCAATTTGCCAAGCCCGTGGGTAGAAGTGACATTCTGAGTCTGATCTTAAGTACCGATCCCTAAGTAAAAGGCTATATAACTAATCACTAATCCCTTGAGCTGTCTAGGCTATAGATGGCACCATCATACACTATTTATTTATTTGGATGAAATTCTGTATCAAAATATTTCAGCAGGACTGCAGTGACCTGGCAAGATACTACAGGGATGGATGACTTAGATATGCCACAGATCAGACAGATATTCTTAGTAAGTGTATGACTCAAAATGTTAAAACATATGAAGCTACTTATCAAAAAGCAAAACATACCACAGAATTCTTTTCTGATTTTTTTAACTTTAAGAACAGTATATAAAGAAACAATATTGCAAAGTCTTAATTTTTCATGAGCTAGCCCTATTCCTAATTATTCCTACATTTTAGCCTCTGCAGATGCCAAAGATAAAATAGAAACATAATTAAATGAAAAGCAAGGAGAAGATGTCCTGAACCTAAATGTGTCTAAGATAACCTAGTTTTTTGAATCTAAACAAACTTCTCTTTAAACATTTCTTCTGCAGTGTGCCTCACTTGGAAGCATCTTCATTTCCACGTGAAAATCACAAAATTGAATCCCTGACACCAGTGCAACTAAGACCTCAAGAGCTTTTCTTCCTTAAAATGTACAATCATTTCTCACTGGCTGACACTAGCTGTTGACCTGTGTGATTTGTTATCTTCGACATAAAGTACACAAAAAGCTTTAGAAATTCCACATACAGGACCATCTGGTTAGTGTTACTCCATTTATTCCACTCTTTTTCGATGAAATGTTTGAACCAGAAGTATACGAAACACTAATAATAAGTAGAATGTCCAACAAATGTTAATGACTGACTATAACTTATCGCATTTTTCATTCTAAATTCCTCATGGAAGCAATCTGTTTGGTTTTAGAAATCTTCACCATTAGAGAATTTTCTCACTGGCCTGAAGAACTGCTATTTTTCCTTCTCATAATACTTGCCAGTTATGTGTGTGTAGAATTCAAACACGGGCAGTTAAAATGGTATACATTTTACTTCTGCATCCCTTACAGATGCTTAAGTCCTGTGATAGGACTATGTCTCCATTGCTTAATGCGTTGAATAGGGAAGGTATGTGCTGGCTTTCAAGTGCATGGCAAACAATATTCTGTTCAGAGGTGCACAGGGTCATTTTCTGAAGTTCAGAGATGGCAATGAGTGGGAATCCATTTTCTCATCCTACAAAAATTTTCCAAGTGCACATCAGCTTGCAAACCAATTATTTTTATATGATAAACCAGAGAAGAAATAGGCACACACTCATCCCACTCCAGAAAAGCTCCATAATTATCGTGCTCCCCTGTGATCTGAAAGATCAAGATCCTGTTCCCTAATTCAGACTGAAGACTCACATCTCACACATCAGCTGAATCTTCTATCTACTGACACTTCCAGTGAAGGTGTCTCTGTTTCTCCTATTGTAATTATTCATTTCCAAATTCAAGTTACTCATAGCAGCAGACATTTGGATCCACCCCCCACAGCTCCCCTACACACAGCCACATGACTATTTGGATGGATGAGAAAAGGGCAATGGACACTAGGTCTGTATATATCTCTCTCTCTCTCCTGTTGACCAGAAACTCTGTCTTTGTCAAAGGCAGTAGGACAGGGCACAACAGCAGTGTTGTGTGGTTGATTTTTTGGGGAGGGTGTCTAAAAAATCTCTCCCTATCTATGCTGAAGTGCTACCATGCTCATCTGTGCACGTGGATATATCAGATAGCATCCACAGGACTCAGGACTTTCCAAAAATGAGAACTGAAGATTAGGCATATTTTCTTTCAAACCCACTGCTCCCACCAGACTGAAAGCCAGAGCATTTCCCAGCCACCTCGCTCCACCACCATCATGGAACAGAGGTTTCTGGGCCCCAAGAAGGAGATTCTTTCTATACAGGATGATCAAGGGTTTTGCTTTGTTTTTAATATTAACTTTTGCTCTTGCAATTGTTTTATAAGCTGTAGGAACCAAATATCCACTGCCCTAACAGAAGAGCCAGAAAGGAAAACTGATGTGTCCCAACTTGGCTTTTTATTCTAGCAGCTTGCAATTGCCTCTCAAGCTTTTGAGCTCCCCCCAAACCCTCCATTCCAGTCTGAAAAGAACAGCTGAGGCTCTTGTCAGAAAGTGATGCTGCTTGGCGGATCACCCAGCACCTGGAGTATGATGGCTATTGCAGGGCAAGTGAGTTTTGAGAGCCTCGTTGCCCTCCAATGCATTGACAGGCTTCCAGTCACTGACTGAGTCAAGGATGGGCCTGGAGTTTTTGTGCCACTGCAATACGTTGAATAAAACATATTTTAGATTGACTCCTTTGCATTTATGTGCATAATAGAAATGTATATAATAAACATTCAGGGGAGAGATATGTTCTAGGAGTGCACCCATGTTCATCATGTCAGTGAACATTTTATAATCTATTTTCATATTTGCAACAAAACAAAGTACTACTAGATTCCTGAACCAACAGTAACCCCTTACTGAGTCTATACATGCAGCAAGAGCAAAGTAGGAACAGGATGATGCACGGCTTGAGAAAATTTTAAGAAACTGAATCTCCTTTCATATCATCTCAGGTTCATCCTTTCAAACACTATTATAAATTAAAGAGCTATAATGAATTTTGTCATGGGTAGGGGTTTGGTTTGAAGTAACAATACTACATTTGATTCAAGAATAATCTGTTACAACCTATAATACCAGTGTGCCAGCTTTTTTAAATTAACTGACCACAGCTAGCAAACAGCTATTAACATGGTGACTGTGTGGGGATACAAAGATATGCAGTGTCTGTGCTGCTGAACCACAAAGTATTTTTAAAAGAACAAAAAATTAAAGAGGACGGCGTCCCCCTCCCCAACTGGCCACTAAGACAATGAACTTATTCAATCTTTACAATCTTTTGTGCTTCTTTATAAGAATATTCCACCAATTTCCAAAATTATAGGTAGTGGTTGGTTTAATATGATTCATGCACTAAACAAATGACAGTGTTCACAACAGAGCTAAGCATTATATTAAATCAGTGATTAGTGCACCCTTGTATATATGTCACACGTCAAAACCATCATACAGCTTTGCAATTGATTATAAAATCCTCTGTAAGTATGTACAGTAATAAGGCCACCCTGACATCGAAACATCCAGACACAGCTTACTATTCACTGTTAAATTCATTCATTCAGCGGCATTGACACCAACCTTTTCTATTTTCTCTTCCTAACAAACTGCAGATGTGTCTTTTGCGCAGGAGGCAAAAACAAAAGACTTAAGGAATGACCTTCAACATGGCAATATGGATATGAGTTGGCAATGGCCATATGAGCAGTAGTGCTGGCTGTGCTTTTCCCAAGAAGGATGGATGCACCAGTGCACCCCACTGGTCTCCAGCGGCACAGAGGACAGAAGTGATGAGGTCAAGATAAATCCTGGGTCTCCAACCCAGGACAGAATTATGCTGCTATTGCAGATAGCAGATCATCTGTTCTTGCCTTTCCATGAACAACAGATGGTTCATATAAGAATACAGTATATCCTCCGCATGGCAAGAAGTTATGGGGTTTTTTTAGATTTTGAGGAATATGGTTGCCTAAGGACAGATATGTGCTTTGCTATAATACTGCTTGGTAGTAAACACCCTTTTAAAAAAGTCAGTAATTTTTTTCAGAAGCAAATAATGAAAACTGCACATCTGAGGAATGAAAACAGTGTTTTTAACAGACTGCGAAATCTGTAAAGCTGAATTTTAAATGATTATGACAGATCAACAAACCAACAAGTCCATTCTTCAATAATCTTAAAAAATGCAAATGAAGAGACCAGTGACTTTTTTTTTTTTCCCCAGCAGGAAAGTATACTTTTGTCCTATTTCCTTATAATAAAGAACAAGAAAATTCTTCTGGCTCAGGCAATATAACCATTCACCTCAAAGGTAGATGCCAGGCTTAGAAAATTTCTAGTGATAATTCCTGAGTTTCAGAAAGCAACTGTGAGGAGTTGGTTACGATGGGGATGCATACAAAGCCATCGTTACAATGCACCTCTTCCTTCTGCTTATTGAAAGAGCAGCTTTGGAAAGGCTTGAAGAATATTTTTGATACCAGCATTTTCTTTGCTCATCACTTTGACCATTGTTACTCCTCTTTGCTGTGGTTTCCCTTTTTCTGTTATATAAACATAATCTACTTGCTTTTTCTTTCAAAGCATTCTCAGCCTAATCCCCTCCCAACCTATTCTCATTCATTTATTCCAGAGGGGAGAGCTCCCACCTCCAGTCAGCCCCTGACAGTAGGCTCCATCACCCATTTGTTACCTTTTCAAGCAAGGATCTTTGTGCTTTCTCCCCTGCTGCCCCCATGCTTGGGTAGAGCTCCTTGTTCATGTCCACAAAGCTGCCTCGTTATCCTCCTTCAAATCCCCTCTCAAGCCTCCTCTTAACTCTGATGCCAGAAAAAAAGCTTGACAATGGCTGTGCTGCTGCAATATTGAGCCCACTACCTATGAAGCCGACCTTCTTATTCACTCCTCGTGCTTCCCCATCTGCTTATATCCACCTGTTGTCTCCTGTCGTTGGGTTTAAAAGTTATCACAGGATAAAGGGCTAAATCAGCTTGAATTACTCTGCATTTGCTGAGAATGCATATTCCTGTCAGCTGACAGGAGGCAACTTGTTACCCTGAGAAAATATCTTTATATGCCTCAGCCATCTGGACGTAAATTCTCCGGAGAGGGCAACTCTTTGCTCTGTATTTGTACGCTGCCTAAGGGTCCTGGTCCTAGCTATTTCATAGCACAAAAACATTGCTGGATATATAGTAAGGATTATGTTTGGTCTTCTAGATGCCTACTTGTGTGTGTTACCAGAGCTTGGGAGCCTGAGTACATGGGCAGAAGACAGAAAGTTTACTAAACAGTTGAATGAAATATGGATCAGCCTCTCAGAGTATTGCACATATGGCCCATATTTAAATATGACTAACACATGGGCAAAATTCTGGTCTAATAAATATTTAGTAAGTTGGGTGATAGACATATACAGCTAAAAACTACCTGGTTACCCATTCATTAATACAGTTACCATGAGTGGGAGGTTAAATAAGCTCAACTTTAAGAGCAACATCATCTATCTCTATCAGGTTGCTATTCCCACTGCCTCCTCTCCCACCCCACTGGACAAATAATAGAGCAGCGCCACTCAGTCTAAACAGCTTCACAGGCAGGATTCAAACTTTTAGCTACTGAGAAATTATCTTATTTACAAAGCTATATTTTATTTTATAGATGAAATGGTTTTTGAGTGATGCTAACAGAAGCAGGTTGGTGCTGTACAGGACAGGGAACACGACTTCCTCTGAGTGGGGAAATCAAGTATCTGAATTGTTCAAAGTGTGGGAAAAACATCTTTGATTGAAACAATTAACCCAATTTGCAATCTGCTATTCAGTTAAAAAAAAAAGAAAGAAAAAAAGAGGTATTTTTACTTTAAAAGTAAATATGCAGAATTCAAAAGCAAAACTCTCAACCTTTACCTTTGTGCTTGCTTATTGTCTGAGGGTGAAGCTTGAACTAGTCCTTGCCTAAAAATCCCATTTAGGAAAGTGTGGGATCAGTTTCTTCCTTGCTTTTTAAAAAAAAACTTTTACAAGTGGAAAAAATCCCACAGAGGCTGCAGGGTAATGTTTTTCATTAACCGGAACGCATATTTTCAGAAGTAAAACTGCATGCTTTTTTCTAGCAATAATTAACGAATTATTGTATATCATTTTTTTAAAATTACTCCCCAGATAATGACTTTTCTGGTTTTTTACACCAATGAATATTGCCAACCTGTTTGTTTTTAAGAACAAAGAGAGAAGTCCAAAGCCCACTGCTGCAAGCCATATTTCCAATCCCTATCTTCTGCACAGTTTTGAACTATAAAAAAGAAAATCTTTTTCTAAAACTTAATATAGAAAAATTAGCATGACCAAAACAGTTTCAAACCCCAATCTTCAAATGAAAGTGCAAAATGAATTTGAAACTGCAAACGAAGTAACATTTGTTTTAGTAAACAGCAATTTGTACAGATAAGGTTATTTACACAAGAGCTCAACACATTTTTTCCATCTGTATTATTTGACAAGATGGATCCAAAATTTAAAACAGTAAAATTGAATAAACAAGGGTATCTGTATATTTAAAAATCGATTTCTTTTGTTACTCCACCTAATACTAAATCAGCACAATGCAACTGCCATTTTAAGGAAGTCTTACAAAGTTTGAATGAGCAAGTGTACTTCATTACAAAAGATAAAAGTTTCTTCTTCCCTACAGTGAATACAGGTAATTTCAGAAGCTGTGGCTTATAATTATTCACTGCTGAAAGGCTTTTAAAAGGTCCATATTGAAAACAGTGACCCCCAGCTTCCCCTCAGAATGAATGGAGGTAAAAATTCTCATTTTGCTGGAAGGCTGGTTGATAACTGTTAGGCAAAACATGCATTTCTTCATTACAGTGTGGTCTGCAGGTTCATTTAAATAACAATATCATCCAGCATAAAAGTCACAAAAGAATTATCTGGCAATTTCAATATGTTGAAATGTATTATTAGTGCTAACAATGAGCACCTCGAGTAAATAAATGAATGTCTTTTATTGGCAGCTTTACTTCCGATTATTTAGCTTTATGGAATATCAAACTTTATAATTCAACACCTTGGTCAAGAGTGTTTGCTTGTGTAACTTTTGAACTAGAATTGACATATTTAAATGTCTCTCCAATTTCCTCTTCCTGTCCCCACCGTTCCCAAGAAAGTAAAAAAAATACATTGCCCAAGCACAGAGAGCAGTATTTTGTCCTTTTGTAAGATATTTAAACAGCCACCTTCATACTGTCATTATTTTTCATGCAAAAATAAACCCCAAATCTGGAAATTAGATTTTTTTTTGTGAAAGATATCAACCCAGTATTTATAAATGATATCAACAGTACATAAAACGCCTCAACAATCTTTTCTGACCTGCAAATCCCACAGATCTCAGACAAAAATTTAACATTTTAGAATCTTATTATTACAGAAATACCATCTCTATCTCAAGAGATTCCAACCCAATTCATTACCATTAAGATACAAATTACAGCACAAGAGGCATACAGCCTCTGGGCTTGATATGGTGTCCAACAACAGCAAGTGCTCTCTTAGAAAGTTCCCACCACATGTCTTCAAATAGCTCCAGGAGGAGGAGCTGTGTTGGTTATCAGAGATCTCACTGCATTGACTTTGCAGGGTCTTTTCCCTTAGTTGTGTTTCAGATACACTGTCCTCCTCTGCCATGCCAGCCCTTCGTCGCTTCCCCTTTCCATGACATTTCTGCCCCTACGGCAGAGGTGATGCCACAGAATGGTTGGCTCAGTGCAAAGCTTGGCGGTTCAGCTTATATCACCAACAAAGGTTAAGTTTGATTTAAGCCTCTGGTCTTTGCACTGAAACGACTGAAGCACACCCCCTCAACATTCGATTTTGTCAGGTCTGCTGTAGGGTTGGTAACCTCAGGCGGATGGACGGGATGGACAGCAAAGAGATGGTAATGTCTTATACACCATGGCTAGATTCCTTGGAGTACATCTGTCAATATCCTGTATCTACTGAGTTTGTTAGTCACTCCTTCACATCCAAGATAACCACTATAGAGGATACCCAAAAATAAATCGCCTCACATGAAAATGGCAGATTCAGTTGAGCCTAAAGAAAGAAAAAACTTTTCCCAAAAGACAATGAATACAACGAAGTTGTGCAGCATGACTATATTACAGTAATGCTATACTATAACCAACATACTTATACCAATAACACACAGATGATCCTAGAAATCGATGGAGACTGCTGGGATATGCTGAAGCAGACAGCAGCTTTAAAACATGGATATACTAAAATGATCCTTTCTTTTGTACCAGTGTAGCAAGGATGCAGTTTGTAATTCAGGAAGACAAAATTTACTTATTTTCACACATCTGCAGGTAAAGAGAAATACAGTTCTGTTTAACATTAGCTATATTCTTTTCATGACCATACACGGCCTGGCACAGTATCAACCTCAAATGATTGCAGAGTTTATAATGACTGACAAGATAGAAGTCAATCTTGTAATTAAGGCAGCATATTCAGATATGGGAAATGAAGGTTCAATTCTAGATGTTGCAATGCATTCCCTGCATCACCTTTGGTAAGTCACACTCTGTGCATCCGCAGCGTATGGCAGAGATAACGCTACTCCTTTCTCCCATTCTTTGTCTTGACAACCAAGGTTATTAACTCATCAGTGCAGAGAATTTCTCTTAATTTGTGTTTATACAATAATTTGTACAACATGGCCCTAATTTCAGATGGAGACTCTATGCGCCACTATACTTCTAAATAAAGCCTGGCTAGATTTCTTCAAGTCCACAGAGCCAAATTACAGCAATTCATTTAAACAAATTGAAGAAGGACTTGTATATGGGAAGATATAAAGGGATTGAACATGTGGTTAGCAAGGGGGAGTTTCTTGTGCTGGTAATCCAATTCCAGGGTGACTGCTGGGAATCTTCTTTACTCAGTAAAGCCCTTAATTATGAAGAGTGTCTACACAGAACTGCTGAGGACAAAAACAACGAACAAGTGTCATGGTTAAACTATCTTTGCTTTTATAACTGGCTCATTTCAAATGTTTAATAGATAAGTCTACAAACTCAGAACCACTGGATCAGAAGCACTATATTGTTTTTATACAATAGCTCAATGCCATCAACATCCTGTAGCTAAAAAGGTATGTTCATCTGTGAAAGTATTTCTAAATATTACACAAGTGCTGCAAGGAGTAAATAGCAATGAATAGTAGTAGCCTGTGACGTCTCCAACATGTGATACTGAAAACCCAAAAAGCAATTTGGCACTTTCAAATGCTGGCACTAAATACGACCGAGTAATGTGTTTCTACAGCTCTCATTCTATGCATGTGTGATCTCACCCTCAGGTCTATAGCCAAATACAAGAAAAGAAGTAAGGGGGAGCTGCAGAAACATGTGAGAAAGAAATACTAAATAGTAGACCATTCTCCTACCCCTGTTGCTATGTGGCGCAGAGACAACGTTAGTGATGGAAATTCTGCTGCAGGCAGCCAAAAATTCAAAGAGAAGAAGAATCCAAGCAGCAACAGACCTGCAAAGCTCAAGAAGATCCTACAGCCAGACTTACAGCCTGTCTTAGGTTCCTTGCACAGACAGGTCTGATCGAGCATGCCATCTCTTTTTTTTTCTTTTTTTCTGTAAGCATAAAAATTGTTCATTGCTCCTGACTTCAGCATATTTTTGATACAATGTGCAAACTGCTAGACAGCACCACACCAGAGATCGATATCATCCAGATATTGCAAAGGATTTTGATAAAGTATTAACTTAGTATTCTGACCAGTTATTAATGGAAGCTTTCTCAGTTATTACAACCATCATGTCAAAACTCAAGCCAAAAGAATTTACTCAGGCTCTGTCCAAGGAATATGACACAGGAATGTAACACACATATGGCAAAGATTTAATGTATGTGATGACTGCTAGGCAAATGATGTTTTTATTGTCCAAGAAACAATGGCATATTCAAATCTGGTATAAGTAAGGAGTGAATAATGATGTTAGATCATCGCACCACGAGGGAAACACAGAAGAAAAAATTGTTGCAAATTTCGTCTCTCTGTGGACAAAGTAAAACGATATGGAGGACAGGCAGACCATCAGGAATCCAATTGCTTTTGGGAAGAGGGGGGCTGGCATTTTTTTATTGCCAGCAATTTTCTAATGAACTGTTGACAATCCCAGATGTTCTTGCACCTCAAACAGCTGGGATTCTCAAAAATTCACCATGTGGCCAAGCGTCAAATTTTAACTGGCTTTTACCTGCCTTTGCAGTTTCGACTACTGAGAGTAAGCCAGTGGTTTACATTTTTGCTGTTGGTAGTTGCTGGCTAAATGAAATGGTTTTCACAGAGGAGTAATGGTAGCTTGCCTTTGCCCTGTTGTGTAGGTAAACACTGCAGCTTAAAACCAGGAGTAAACCACACGTGGAACAACAAAATGAAAGGCATCTTGCAAATAGCAACAATAAAGGCAAGCAAATTTCCTAGTTGGAAAGAGATATACCATTTTTCACTTAGCTCTTTAGAAGCATCATTAAAACGTGCACAAAATCACCATTTTTCCACAGCTCTCTCCCTTTTTTTCGTCACCAAAAAGCCAATTAAAAATGGATTTGT
This sequence comes from Platalea leucorodia, assembly GCF_965183815.1. NCBI lineage: Eukaryota > Metazoa > Chordata > Aves > Pelecaniformes > Threskiornithidae > Platalea > Platalea leucorodia. The sequence goes on from NC_138826.1 coordinate 11,057,184, forward strand.
AAGGAATCTCCAAGCCAGGAAACTGTCACAGCAGCAATGATACAAGATGTAAGGTAAAAAATAAACATTAAGAATTAACAACATGGGACCTGCTATCAGACAATCACAATTATCCATTTCTCCAAGTTACAGGGATCCTCTGGTCTTTGTGATTGCAAACGAGAGCATTTACTGAGAAAGCTACTAGAACGGGATGTAAAAGGATCTTTATAGTCACTGCTCTGGTTTGATTTCCTGAAACAAATTAAAGTAAATGCAGAATTGCCCTGGATTACACAAGAAGCCAATCTATATGAGTCTAAGAAATCCACTGGAGACTGTTACTTTTACCTAGCTGCATCCTCTAATCCAAGGGTGGACTAACTGCCATACATCTTCTCTCCACAGCTTGATGGTCTCAAAATGCCTTAGTTATTTTCCCATGACAGGCTCTGCCATCTGATTTTGATAGAAAACAAAAATTGAACTTTTACATGGGACTTCTTAGAGGCTGTTTTATATGGGACCTATCCCAATCTTAAACAGTTTTCTTTTACTCTAACAAATACTGTTCTTGTTAGCTTATGCTAAAAGAATAGCAGTACGCATAAACTGGTACCTCTTGAATCTTCTCTCTCAAATAAGGTATTTCTGAACTTGACAACATCACCTGAAACATTCTGTCTTTTTATGACCTAGCAAAATGGCTGGTATTCTAAAAATGTGTTTATTTTTAAATGACATGTATTTGATAGTTTGACTTGTTTTTAATCATCTAATACAGAAGTGATGTGCTAATAATGACAACAGAAGCACCTGAAGATACCTTTCATTTACAGATTTCAAATTTAAGATCTCCCAACACTTAGTGAGAATTGTCACCTTCACTTCAAAAAAACAGGAAAAAAAATAGTAGAGAACACATTTCATATAGTGAAGACAGAGAAAAAAGTCCAGCCAGATTACATATTCCAGTCTGGTTTTTTATTGCTAGATGGCACAATTCAGTTCTCTGTTGTCATTTAACGCATATAAAAAGTAAAACAAAGAAATTAACTACAACTGGTACTTTAGAATAGGGGTTTGTACATGTCACAGGCCTGGTAACAATTCTTCTGATGACTTCTACTATCTATTACAAGTGCATATTACTTTTAGTCTTGCAGATGAAATTACAACAGACTGTCACACTGTGGTTCCTCCCATATGGAAACACTGCACCTAGTGTCCTCGCACAAGCAGGACTGTAAGGCACAGGGGCTGTTGGCCCAGGACCACTCTTAAGACACCAAGATTGCCCAGTAGATCAGTGCACCCCAGTGCCCAGAGCTCCCATCTGATTAGCAGTTTATGATGCTTCACTCTTCAGGGGCATGGGAAGACCTACAGCAAATGCACCCAAACTTTTGTGTTTAATTTGCTCTATCCCTATGCATTCCCAAGAAATGCATGGGAACACATGAAAAAATAGGTACAGCTTTTTGCATGTCACTGACGCACCATGTTGTGGTACTCTCTAGGCTTAGACTGGATTTCTCTAAGATGGGACTGCACCACATAAGTTATTGAACCATGGTTTCTCCTCCTCTTCTGCAGAAAGCCTCTCTCTTCTTCTGTAGTCTCTTTCAGTAAAAAAGCAACTTCTCTTTGGAGAGAGTGCCTTGCTTGTTCTCCCCTGCCTAAGCTCTCTGAGTGTTCTCCAAAACTTTATATTTTAAAGGATTGTGCTAAAACAACTGGCTTTTTGTTCTATCTCGGGTGACGTTGTATTGTTGCAGACCCCAAGCCTGTGTCAAGAAGCCAGAATGAATGGGATTTCAAAAGCTGCTCCCATCCTATTGTGCTATGAAGCATCTTTTGAAAAGGAGCCAGCCTGTCACTCACGCTGTACGGTTAGCACCTTCTCCCTTCCCAGGGAATCTCAATCCAAAATGGAGAGAAGACAACAATGGAGAAGGTAAATTAGCCCAATATTCAAAATGGAGATTGCAGTCAGGTGTAGAAACACAGTGTACCTATGATTTCAAGGGGAATTTGTAGATTTTACAGAGCGCTCTGATATAATCCAGCATCACTGTATACATGTATGTATTGTTGTTCCTTCAGCATAGTTTGATAGATATGGCAAACATAATGAAACACACTTTTGATTAAAAAAAAATAGTTTTTTGAAAAATCCTCCTGTAAGACTTTCCTCAGACACCCCCAATATAAAAATTTCTCTGTCACATAGTTCCTTACTTTTTCTCCTCACCTCATAAAAAGTAAATCATCCTCTAAAAAGCCAAGTGAAATTTTAAAGCAATATTTTATTCTGGAGTCATGTAATGTTTGGCTCTGTTCCAACTCTTATGCAGGAAATCTAGATAACATCTAAATGGCAATGACATTTTTGTTGAAGAGAAGCTACTGTGTAGATCTAATTTCTTCTCTCCTAAATGAAGTAATTAGTTCAATTGTAAATGACCAAAAGCTCTATTCTACCAAGTTACCCAATACACTAAAATAAGGAAAAGCTACTCAAGACTACCTCCACGTGAGCCCCTAACTCATAAGCACTTATTTATCTTACAGTCTAGCGTGAGCTCCAGCCAAAGCTTTTTTTGGTCAACCTTCTGAGTGGCCAGCAAAAACAGAGGTGACCATGGGGATGTGGCTGGACAGAGAGTGCTGACGCATGTGACACCAGATTACATTGGACTGATTGAAGCTGTATCCTGCTGAGCTCCTGCAGGTCATCACCTTCACTGGAGAGGTGGCTGGATGGGAAATTAATCTACTTGTGAACATCTGCAGTTTACAGCCCAGTATTATACTGTAAATTAAACCAATGTCAGGCTACATTAATACAGCAGATTATATACAGAGGTGGAGGAACAAATGCACATCCCATTCAGCTATCAGCATGGTGGTTGTACTAACTTCCCAAAGAAAGGCAGTATGTACAGCCGTGAGTAGAAACTGCTTCAGCCATGCTAGCTTAATTTGCTGTTGAATGTGTTTGTAAACCCCAGGTATAATGCATGAATGAACCTGGTTTCCTTTGTGAATTGACCTGGGACACAGGGGAAAAAAAAAAAAATTGGAAAAAAAAAATTGTAAGAAGTCAAAACAGCCACAGATTGCAATCACATCAAGTTTTAAAATATGAAACGAATGAACAAGTACTCATCCTAAAGCCTACAAATGCTGTATTATCACTGTCTTCACTGCTTAAACAGGTGATCCAGAGACGTGGAAATTACCAATGGGGCAAGGAGGACTGCAGCAGAGATCCAGCCCAGAGATGAGCTTGAAACTTTGAGGGATAACCTGCCTCCTGCCTTTCAAAGCCAGGCCTACTAACAATTTGAGAAGATGGACAGAGCAGGTTAAAACAGACACACTGATTTGCGTAACAGGCTTGGGACAGTGGGGAGGTGAGGGGCAGGAACGATGTTCGGCATCTCAAAGATAACTGAGTCTAGACCCCCAGAAAATATGTGGCATCTACACTTGTGACATAGGTGGAATTTAAGCACCTCTATTTAAAATTGAGAATTGCAGCTTTGGCATAAGAGGTGGAAAGTAGTCCCTGCCCAGCCTCTCCTTAATCTGGCTCCTATGATTAGCTCAGATCTATGAATCCCACGCTTGGAAGCAGGCCCCTAAAAGACAGGAGTGGCAAATTTCCTTTGTATGACCAGGGCTTAAATATCCACCGTTAACCAAGGGTGAATGGTACCACCAAATAAAACCTTTTGAAAGCAGAGTGTCAGTAAAGCACACTTAAACATACTGACATATAAAAAATATTTTCCTAGTGGCATATTTCATGGACTCTAACCTTACAAAACTTCTGAATTTATGGAAGCTTTGCCAATGGTGAAGTGCCACTAGAAATGTTATATAATTAGGACTAAACATAAGAAAAAATAAAGACTTGAAGTTGAAACTATCCATGAAATCACAAGCACTTGCTTTACTTAGATTGTAGAACTGTATTTGCAATGATGCCAGAACATTATAACTAGACATGTTCCACAGGTAAAGAACAAATAACAACTAGTTAAATGCTATGCAACAGCCTAAAAATACTATCATTAAGTTAAGAAAGTGGGTTCTCCTAGAACATTAAAACTACCCATTAAATGAAAAAAACTAATAATTGGTACTACTGAGTTGTGACACTTCATAACCTATGCAGGAAAGCAGCAAATGAGATCTAGAGAAAATCACTGGAAGCAGAATTTAATTTGTACTGTAATATTACCATAGTCAACTACAGTCTAGAGAAACCACAGAAAGATAGATAATAGTGGTAAGGTTCTTAAAACCATGAAGGGAAGGAACTCCTGCACTGTGATTGAAACTTAGATTCTCAAACTACCTGACTGGGTTATGGTACTGCAGCACAATGTACCCCAAGAACTGTATCATATCAACACACAACCTCACGAGCTTAAAGTCAGTGCTGCCTCTTTAACCTTAATGTTCTTGCATGGTTAAACATTCCCAGCCATGTGGAAAGAGAGAGGGGAAGGGTGAGGGAATCCAAACACCAGCTCTACTCTTTGGTACTGTTGTTTCTCCCACAGTTAATTCCCCTGCTTTCGCTGCCACTGAGCTTGTATACAATTGAGAACAAGCCCAGTTGATCACATCAATTATTAAATTCTGAATATGAATATATGCTTTAGTGAGGGACAGGTTGGAAAGAGCATGGGCCAAATCCAGTTTGGGCGGAACTGCTAAGAGACCAGTGGTTTAAGTACCACCTTCAGCTTTTGATGGCCAGAGTCCCCTACTAATATTTGCAGCACTTCAGAAGAGGAGAAACAGAACAAGGTGGTAGAGTTTACACCGGACCTCTCAAGTTTGTTCTGCTCAGAAGAGACGAGAGCAGAAATAGTCCCTCCAGGCTAGGGGGTCTGCAGTTTTTGCAGCCACAGAACAGCACTGTGGCCTGTCTCTCTCTGTGGGACTATGCACAACCAGAAGCTGCTCAGATTGAAGGACTCACTGATCAGCTGCCTCCACAAGTTGTAGAGCTTAGTCTCCACGAGAATCTTCTTCTAGCATTGCTATGCTGGCTAGCAACAAGAAAGACAAAACCAAATCAAACCCTGCCAACATTATTTTTCCAGCAAAATGTCCAGTTAATGTAGCAGTAGTGACGGAAACACGCCATTGTTGACTCAGCTAGTGTCCTTCAGAGAAGTGGTGTAGCTATGCCAGGGATAACAGACCACTGGCACCAGTACCAAGTTTGGCACTTACCTTGATTAGGGCTGCTGCCAACTACAATGAGTTATAACACCTTCTCAAACAAAACATGGCAACAGATTCTCCAAAGGCTCCCTGTAAGTGAGATATACCAGTACGAAAAACGCCTCATGCGAGTATGCAATATATCACCTCTAGGGTGCTTCAATGAAATGACAATACCAAAATGGCTGCAGGAACGGAGAGACAGCATTGTTGAACCTAGACTGGAATGGGGGTGACACAGCTTAAGAAATAGGCTGTTGACTAAGCAAGGGGAAATGTCAGCCTGACAACAAGGTACTAGGAAACGATTGCAGGCTCTCTTTTTGTATCTAGATCTGCATGTCAAAGCCACAGTGGTTTTGACAATGGCCATCAATTTACAGGTCTGCCACAATATTTGTGTCATCATGTTCCATTGAGACACTGAATTAATTCATATTTATTTTTTGAATGACTCAGGGCAGCATGTTACACAGGCAGTAATAATGCTTGAATTAGCACAAGGTTGTGCCATCAATGGCTCTTAAGCTAATATTACTAGGACAGAACTAAAATCCCATTATAAGGAGAACATGTTCGACACTGAACACTAGAGAAGAGTATTTACATACTAAATCTTATTAATAAACACTCTAGTAGAGTGAGAAAACAAATAGATATCAGCCTGAAATATTTAAGTACGGAGTCTAATACTGCTGAGCTGGCGTTAGCTGTCATAATCGATGGGAGTTGTTTACACAGACGCCATTCCTTCGGTTACACAAACAGATCCCGTGTAAACACTAGACTGAACACATCGGCTTGTGGCCCCATTCCAGGCTACTCGGAAATGCAAGATAGTTCCAGTCTCAATGACAGCATCACCCCATGGCCAGAGCTCATAAAGCAGGGATGAGGCAACTTACACTGAAATTCCTCGCTCAGGACATACCTGTGACACTGGGCAAGTCGCTTTCACTCAGAAGGAATTTTTTCCATTCCTGTAAAGCCTGTTTTTCTCCCACGGCTCTTTAGGAATTACAGCAGAAAGTAAAAAGATGAGAGTTCTTAATTACTCCTATGGAAAAGTCATATAGGATTCAGTAACTGGGGTGGGGATGGATTGGATTTTTACCTAGGATGACAGAAAAGATTTCTGCAATGGAAACTTAGAGGATGATTCAAAGCCTTACAGAAAGAATACTCACTTTCACTAAATTTGAATACAATTATGAGAAAGCGCCTTGCTGACACTAGATTTTCTTACTCAAATTCACTGTTTCTTTTTAGAGGAGAAAAACGTTTCTCTCAGTATTGTGATCTAGAAGCTATATTTTTCTCATGTCCCATTAAATACCAGTTTATAATCTCCCTGTCCTTTTTTAATATTAATGTATATATAATCCAGTTATTTTATCAACTTTGCCAGCATATAACATGATGCTAGCGGTCATAAAATTAAAGCTGACTACATTATATTTTACTTCAGGATAATTATCAGGGGAACACTGTCTGATTCAGAAGAAAGAAAACTCGCTTTCTTCGTGCATTAGAATGTTATCAACTTATGATACCTAAATAAACTTTACTAGGATGAAGAAGTTTACTATACACTCATAAAATGGACCCATTGGTGAAGCTCCTAATGTTTGTTTGACATTTTGCAGCTGATGGGAAAGGATACTAAAAGGCAATTATGTGGTTGAAATGGAGTTTCATAGTTTACAGACAAATTTAAGATAAACATTCAAAGCAGACTCTGGATTTTGTACATGAAAATGCACCAGCTACCCATTTGAGCCATATCCTTATAAAATCTATCCAGGGTAACGTCGTCAAATTTAAATCACATTAATACTACTGATTTGTTAATTTACCTCATTTTTGAGCAAGAAGGGGTCACACCAATTTGATCTGCTGTTTACCAAAGCCGTAGAGCTCATTAATAGTGCTAGCAAACAATTACCATAGCATGGTGAAAGTCAGCCTACCAAGTGGAAAGGTAGAAGCGTGACAGGGAGACAGGAAGAGTCAGAGGGGCTGCGTATTTCTCAAGAATGAGTTTTCACAACACTGGTCTACAGTCCACATCGAAGTTAACACAACAAACTTCATTTGATAATTTAAAAAAAGTTTAGTTGAGAATCTGGAGAATTTTAAACCCCCTGAAAGTGAAGGCCAGTGAAGCAAAGCTTCCTCCCACAGCTCTGTCAATTCTTCTGATTCAGACCTGCAATACTCAGCTTGAGCTTCCAAGTCCATGACCTCTTTAAAGAAAAGCCACTGTGCCAGGCTTTCCTATAAAGAAACTCAGCTGAGAACAGACAACTCTCTTCACAAACTACAGCATGTCTGAAGTGAGGTTGCAAGCACTACAAGCGAATGTGTTAACCACCATCTGACTGGCCTCCATCATCCTTTCCCTATCATCCCCACTTTAAAGAGCCTTTTCATAATTTATTGGCTGGAAGGCAAAATATTTAATGCTAATGTATTCAGGAATAGTATGCAGGAGGTTCCTAGGTTCAACAATCCATTTCTTGCCTTATCTGACAAAAGCATTTTGACTGTTTAATAATAACAAAAAAATCCACATTTTAAATCCCTGGGAGAAGATATTTGTTTTAATTAGGAAGCTGTTGATTAATTTAACCCTGTGTGAGCACCACATTTAGCTATCATTAAACTGAAAAATACCTAAGAGTAATTAACATGGGATCTTTTAAGAACTTTCTTCTAAAAGGTTTTAAGAACTTGTGTTCATTGTTTTCTGTCAAGATAACAGAAATACATACTTTCTTTCTCAAACAACTGGAATATCAGAGCAGCTACCCTGCATGAGAAAGGTGTTTCTACCTCCTTTCTGGGATGCATCAAAATGTGCTTGAATTACTCTTTAGAGAACCTGATGTGGATCAACACTCATCAGCGCAGCTCCTGAGGTTCTCTCACAAATCTGTTAGGTCTCTTGGGGACTCAAGAAATTCATTGTACCTTGGCTTGTCTGTTTATAAAATTGGCAGGGCATTTTTAATTGTGTTCTCACCTCATGCACTTGTCAGTTTATTTTGGGGAATAAAATTTGTTTCAAACCTTGAATTACACAGATTACAATGAAAGATTTCTTGGAGTGTTAGCTGACTAGCTGTTAAACAAAGAATCCTCTGGTTTCTTAGAGTACTTCATGATGTGCAGTGGCTAAGAAATATATGCATCAATAAAACTTTTTAATTGTCATTATATTAGTGACTATATCTCTTGAGGACAGAATTATGAAAAGCACCGTTGTTTTCATATGTACAAGAAGTTGTATTTCAGCTGGCTGCTAAATATAACTAGCTAAAACTGAGGTCCATCACTTTTACTCTGAATACTTCCTCACTTCCCAAGGACTCAATTAAGCCAATGGAACCATTCACAGAACAAGGATATTGGAATTCAGCCTCTAAATCAGTCTGCTAACTGGTTAAATTGTGCTTACTTAGGAAATGGTTAGAAAGCAATTCCAAGTTATAGCATAAATAGTGCAGAAGTGCTCTACAGCCAGACAAAAATCTTGGACTGCTCCAGCAGTTAGGGGAAGTTAAGCCCCAGTTTTGCTCCAGTTTTTAAGGAGAGCTTTGGGCTATGTTATAGCTGCATTATATGCAAGATGGAGTGCTTCCCCCTCTCTTTCCCTAAAATAAAGCTGTATTAGTCATAGTACAAATTCTTCGTTTAACAAGATCTTTGAGGAAATTAGAAGCACAGCACCTTCAGCTTCTAGTTCATTACTTATTTGTCTCTTAAAAGGAGGCCAAATTTCTTTTGAAGGACAAAAGTTGGATATGCTTTTAACTTGCAAATAATAAAGACATTCCTTGTACTTATTTAGAACAAAACGTAGCAGAAAAGGTCTTTGAGAGCGGAGCAGTTCTGGAAACATCTTGGCACTAACCTAATAGTAAGAAAAGGTGAGAGGAATGTGAACCAAACTACAGGTGCTAGGAGAAAACACACTTAATGCTATACATGTTAAATGGGTCCACAAAGGCCTTTGAGAACCATGTACTACAGAATTAAGGGGCCTCAAAGCTTCCCGTTGAGATATCTCAAATTTCACTACCGTAAGAACTTGCCATTACATAACATAACCAGACCTCAATATCACTTCACAGTGCATCCTGATGCTGATTACATGTCATGCTCCAGACTTTACTAGAGAAACAACGGCATTTGAAACCAATACTCAAGAGCAATCTTAAGCTTTTTAGCTATCATGAGTTACAAGACCTTAAGTGGTTCTACAGTTTCCTCTCCAGGGCAATAACATAACATCCCCCAGAGGCTTCTGGCATTGCATGGGAAAGAGTGTGGGGGCTTTCCTGGCCAGCATTCAGCACTGCAAGAAGGACAGCAGGGCAGGCATGGTCCTGGTACAGGAGGCACCTGGTGAGGTGCAGAACCCACCTGGGAACAAATTAGTTAATTAACTCCCTACAAAACTCAAAAGGTACAGGAAGATTCTAAGCAGTTTCATGGGAGGTAAAAGCTTTCAGAGAAAAAAGAGAGCTGTGACAAAGAAATACCAGTACACACGTACATGACTAAAAATATATGCATCCATTCAGGGGAAGTCTCAAAAATAACAAACTGCTTAGAAAAGGTGCAACATTTAGGACCTAGAGATCACTGCCCAGTCTCAAAACATCTCATGGACAATAAGCATCTATCATCAAACTGTCAGTTCAAAATACCATGGATTATGTGGTTGTGGGCCAACAGTTGTCCACAAGAACATCTGGGGAACTTGGATCAGGTTGCCTTCACTGTATTGAAATACTGCACTAACAGGCTAGTTTTCTCTGCAGGTGTGATACAGAAGAATACAAAGCCACATTCTTCAAAGTTACCTCCAGCCTTGTGTGAAGGATAGTTGTGCTGTATCAGAAGCACATCAGAAACTGTTCTGGAGTCACTATTCAACCTAGTGATTCCTTGAGACACCAAGTGATGCCATCCATAGACTGGCAGACAGTAAAAGGAAAGGCAGGGTACCTAGCAGAGGGACTGAAGGATGATGGTCTGCACAAAGGCCAACAATACAGAAGCCTTGCCAAGGAATAAAACACTTTCCCGCCTTCCTTCCATCCCTCTTTGTCATTAGCCCTTTCCATGGGTAGCTTATCATTGAGCCTTTCTACATAAATATAATTACCAAGTTAAATCAAAACAGGATAGTAATGGAAATCTGTGGAATCCTTGTAAATGCAGTATGACAGCTTACATTTTATGACATAAACTAATTAAGACATGCTTATTTTGTTTCTAGAACAGCATTTGAACTCAATAAAATAAAATATTTCATGGCCGTCAACAGGGAGAGAATGGGAAACGATCTATCACATTGCCAACCTAGAGAAATGTCATGTGTATCCACCAACACAAACAAAACCAGGGATACGCACAGCTGGGTGGGGTGCAAAGCTACAATTTTGGTCACTCATGAGAAACCTCTACAGTCGGCAGCTGATGGTCTGGGAAAAGTGTGAAAAGCCAGACACTAAAGACATGCTGCAATTTCACAGGAAAGCTAAGACTCCCCCAGTCATTTGAGGTCCTTCAAGAAAAGCCCATTGAAACTGAACAGGCCACTCTAAAACTTCCAATTTGTTTGTGACTCTAGGATGCAATTTCTCCTTGAGTCTTGGTTCTGTACATCAGATTTCAGTAAAGAGGTTCCCAAGAGAACATCACTTCAAGCATCCAAAACAAACCCTTTTTATATGTGGCAAAATAAAAGCATGAAAGACGTGAAAAACACCATTAACATTTTTAATTAGTCCTGTTTTTCAAAAACCTGATTTGTGTCTCATATCATATTTAGGCAATAATTTGTTGGTCACAGATGTTGCTCCAAAATTGGAAGCAGAATTTCTTTTTATTAGGGATTTTTAATAAGGAAGACTCATATCTAAAACAGAATAAGGTAACAAAATTTTATAAAAGTGTACATTTAATAAGTTTTATATATATAGTCCTAGTCCCAGGCAAAGTAGTAATTTTTTGTTTTTTCATCATGCCATAACCATCTGATAAAGACCCCAATTTTGTACACAATCTATTTCAGTTTCTCCATATGGTTTAAATGTAAGGCAAAAGGTCAAAACACAACCTTAAATATTTAAACTGGTCAATGACAGTCATACTGTCAATGAATTATCTCAAGTTTACGGTTAAATATGGATAGCCTTTGAGGTAACCTCAAGTACATGTCATGGCTTTCTAATGAGTTAATAAGTTATTAAGCTATGAAATATTTCTGAATTTTAAGCAAGATTAAGGAGTAGAACCCAAGTAAAACAAATTAAAAGGATAATAATTATGCAACATCTTGAGATGTACTAGACAGTCACACTATGCATATATCAAAAAATACATTAATAAACTGAACATATTAATAAAAAGCTAAGACTGGCCCTTGAAGACCTCAACACTAATTGGAAAGGATTTAGACAGCACATCTTGAATAACTTCCATTAACAGTTTTGGTAAGTCACTCTTCAACTATCTAAAACTGGAATAACTTATTCTTAAACTGTACAGTTCATCGACTGTATTATCATTTGTGAAAGATCAGTGAAACATCATTAGACAGTTTGAGTAATGAAGCAATTGTCTAATTGCCCCAACTTGAATCTTATTTCTGATGAACTTAAATGATTAACCATGAACTGGTTTCTAGATTTTAAGCACGACAGTTCAATTAGAGGCCAATGATTATCATCATCCCTGAGATAATTTACTTTGAACTCTAAAGAATTATTTCAAAAAGGGTGACGCTTAAGATTTTATTTTTAACGAAGAGGCAAGCTTCAGAGCCAAGAGGTAGCTGTTATGCCACTGCACCTAGAAGGGTGCCCACGCAACCCTTCAGTAACTTTGTGATCTGCTGTGGTAGCATCCTGCAGAACAAAGAGAGACTATTGCTGCAGGAACAACTGCCGGGCCTCCCATTTGGCAGCTGACAAGTTGCTTCTGGGTCTTTCAAGTAACAGTCACTTATCCAAAGTCTTTTTATAAAAGTGTGAATACATACACGCACATCTAGAGCCCGCGCATCGAGAAGCCAGACAGCCATTAACAAAAAGACTTTGCCCAGGCAAAATTCCTGCTGAGCTGGGAGACCGATTCCTGACCCACGCCCTGACAGTAATGCCCAGGGACATCTCGTGTCAGGGTTTACCCAAACAACTACGTGAGGATCAGGCCCAAGCCACGGCAACAGTTACCTTGAAGCCTATGACATCCACTCTTTTAACTGGTCCCAGGCTGCACTTCATGGTCTAGATGAATTTCTGTGATTCCCTGATATTTGCACACTCTGGGATTTTCATCTACTGCCAGTTTGGAGATAGAGAATCTCTTTCTGAGGCTTCTGCTCAGTTTTATTTTCTGCTTCTCTCCTCAAAGCAGAGCACACAACATTTTGGGCATGTACATGCCAACTACACAGACCGTGGCTGCAGCTCAGAAAGCAGCTTCCAGGGAGAGGGAAGAAGGAAACTCCAGAGCAAACTCACCAGGTTATATCACTCACTGCAGGAGGGAGACCAGGAGACCCTAAATCTGATGGCCTACCTGAGCATTTAACCATTGGGCTACTCTGGAATGGGTCTCTCAGCTCTCCTGTTGGAAGTGTCCAGATTTGAACAAAAAAGCCTATCTTGCATGTGCCGTGAAAGTAGCCACGAGGCTACAGTTCATTGCTCTTACTTTCTATGATGGCATAAACTGAGCACACTGAATTTGGGAACCCTTGGAGTGCAGCATTTTCTGGAACTTAGGAAACTCGGAGTCCAGACCCTGATCTGAATATTAAAAAAGTGAGTACTGGAGCTGGATTTTCCATAACTCATGGAAGTGGCCTAACCAGCTCATTATATGCTATTTGGGGGCACAGAGAAGGGGGTGAGGGAAAGGAAGAAAGTATGCACATCTTTCTGAAAATGCCAATGTTTTTCAGGAGGTAAAGCTGTTTACCGCCAATGATTGTTTGACAGATTGTATCAACAATGAACTGTAGTCAAAGGGTAAGTAACCAATGCTCTTTTAAATCAATGATTTATGATAGTCAAAACTATTCATTATATGTTTTTGTATTGCTTATAAGTGGAGTAGGCTTAACTGTATTCTGCAAAATATGATACCCTCAAATATGTTTTTTGAAATGAGTATCTACCAAGTTCAGCTGCTTGCTTGCATGTGTAGCTAACAAAACTTAACCCACACATACAAAATATCCAGACCACAAGAACAGAATAATACCCTTAGGAACGACACAGTTGGTAATATCTGACTAATGTCACTCTTCTGATAAACTTCTGAGTGCTTTTTTCAAAGCTGCAATGCCCTCTTCTTTATAAATCTGGTAAGAAACAACAAGAGTCTCGGAATGACTGTGGATATCTGAGAACACCGCATGCCATTTCAGAAGATGCGGGTAAGGAGAACACTGTCACAGGGATGGAGAGAGATAGGACACTGCATTTCCCAGGGAGCACTTGGTAGGGAGAAAGTGCCCGCATATGGGAGAGTTAGGGTGGAAGAGAATAGCACCTGGTTGTGATGCTATTGCACTGGGTCAGGAGTTTTGCCATGGGGCACATTCAGGCCTTTGTATTTGTTCATAAGCAACAGCCCTGTCACACCAATAGCAGCAGTCCCCCTCGATTCAATGAGATCTACATTAAGGCCCCGTATCACAGATTCAGCTCTTCCCTTTAACCCCCCTGCAACACAAAGTGTATTACAAATCTGCTACAGGAATCACTTCATCCAACATAGATACGCAGAAGTCTCAAGGGTGGAAAGTGGCAGCTGTTCAACACATTCACTCATAGAAACACTGCTCACCATCAGTATTTGTTTTGCTATTGTTGCACAGTTATGTTAGCGGTGAAAATGTCTGAAATATTTGTTTGCTTTTCAGAAACAATCCTATAATGCTTTTTTTTTTGCTGCAAATAATGCTTTGTGAACTGCAGATTAATGAGTAAAACAAGTGGTTAAAGAAATCTTTTAAATATCATTCCTTTCTCTACTCATTTTATAGCTCAAGAGCCATGTGTCTCTCTTTAACATGTGATTTGCAATGTAATACTCCATGAGCTTCCATATCTGTCTTGTATAATAGTTTCAAATAAAATTTGGCTCTCTGTATATCTTAACCTTGGGAACAGGACTCTCAAAATCCTAGAGGCCAAATACCAATATCCCTATAGGATTATCATGCACATCTGCATTTCTGGAAAGATGATATTTTTAAGGGAAAAGCTTTCAATTAAACGTTCCTCCAGAAACCATTGTTTTGCCCAGCTCTTTCTTGTTGCTCGCCTGGTAAGGGGCGCACCACAGGGCAAACCTTTGCCATACTACAATTTCATCTGGTAGGTGCCCTAAGAATAAATATTTGTAATATGTTTTATTTTTGTTTAAATCTGCTTTAGATTTCTAGAGTTGAGGTATAGCTGCCCTGAGGGAGTTTGTGTTATAGCAAGAGGACTGGAGGAACTCCCTCGTATCCCCACCTGAGACTCGATCTTACCCTCTCATTTGCAGGCAGAAAGTTGCTAGCAACCCGCTCGAACTGTGAATGAAGCTGCAAACGCCAGAATTTAGTCAGTCTTTTACATTTTTGCTTTCAGCCAAAGTACTTAAGGCACTGGGTAGCAGACGCTGCAGATTCAGATGTAAGAGAGTGTTTCCATTTTAACCTAGTAATAGTTCATTACCCAATGTTTCTTGGAAGTTGCACTTTTGAGAAGAAAATTTCCCTTTTTTGGTTTTTGCTAGGTGATCTGCTTGCTTGGGGTTTTTGTTTGTTTGTTTGTTTGGGGTGTTTTTATATTTGAACAAATGCAGTTCAGCTATTTGAACAAGCAAAATGTTAAACATTAATATTTCCCTTAAGTATACTATAATTTTTTTTAGTTCATTTTTGAAGCTGAAACGGCAAAGGGTTAACAGCTAAAATCCAGAATGAAAACTGAGAATTCTTACCAAGAATAAGGGGCTGGGCTTGTCTTGGAGAGAAAATATTCTGGTTTCAACAAGACACATGAGCCCAAGCAAACTGAGTACTGACCACATGCAGTAGATTTTTTTGTTTGTGTTTTTGCTGAACTAAGAAAGGATGCACCCAAGGGAGAGATTAACAAACTGAGGCTACTCAGTTCACAATGTTTGGTGTCCAATTCACAAAGCAACAAAGAAAAATTGCCAGAAAGTCCAAATATTCTAAAAACCTATTGATTTTAACTTATTTCATGCTTCATGAGCCTGGAAAAAGATAAGCTGTGAGGCTGAAAGACCAGGAATACTGAAAATTCAGATGCGTGTACCATTTATTAAACACCAACCTTCTCCAGCATTTCCTCCCCCCCCCCCCCCCCCCTTTTTGAAAAACTATGAAAAGCATAAACTTAGAAAGGGAAACACTCTAAAACTCAACATGCTTAGTTTTCTTATCCTATCAGACTCACATAAACTATCTTTTTTAATAGGTCTTAACCTAGTGTTTAGGGCTCCCCCCCCCAAGATCAAGATGACTGACTGTGGTTTTGCGATCTCAGTAATTAGCACAATAAATCATTGTTCTGCTCCAGCGAGATGTTATGCCAGTACATATTACTGAGTCCTACACCGGACATAAAAAAGAACAACAAAACAAAAACCAACTGAAGGGTGGGATTTTCAAAAGCATTTAGCATTGGCCGAGTTTTACACCCAATGAAGTCAGAGGTAATTTAAAGCAAAAATAAAAAAACCCAACCAACCATCACATTCTCTTGTACCATATCATAATGAGGCAGTAGTAGGCTGAACAAAAAGTTTAGCGATCAAGGTTCAAATGTTGCTATTCTCTTATAAAAGTCAGTTGGCATGAAATACTAGTGGAAGATAAGCAGAGCACTGATGGCTGAGGGCAGACTGCACAACATCGCCAAGCGTCACCTCCCTAAGAGTATTGAGAACAGTATTGTTTTTGCTCTCCTAGTGTGAGGGCACTCTGGAGAGATTACACAATAGCTGAAATGTTCTTGTGACATGAAGCTGGGACCTGGAATGAGTATTTACCCCTTCTGATTTCATGTATTGAAGACGGCTGATGCAGCGTGCTTCAGTATTAGACTAAAGGATTTCTTTCTCATCCTAACCTATGAGTAAAACAGAAGGAAAGTTCACATGGAAGATCTGTGGCATTACATGTATGATTATGTAGTCCCACGAGGTAATGATGTCATCTCCTCCAGAATCCCAATATATTCAAGATATTAAAGAAAAAAACTGCTAGAGAAATCTGCAAAACCTAGGTATGAAGACTATGTTACACTTAGAAGAACAATGTTTCACTATAAACAGTTGTATAATGAATCAGAAAATAAATCCAAAGATAATCTCATTCTTCAGCTTTTAGACAGTTGCAAAGCACACGGGCCTTTTTACTTGAGTTGTAGCTAGGAAAAAGCCATTAAAAAAGAATTGTAAGGAAATGTCTTGCATGCAAAAGATGAAGTCCAGTGTAATTTTGTTTGCAGTTCTCCTAAGTATGGTGAGTAAATGAAATGCAGATCTGTAAATTCAAGATCATTACAATGCTACACAGTCTAAGGCACTCAAATCACCTTCAGATGTTGCTGCTGTTAAAATTAACAATAACAGGAGCACAGTTGCTAATGTTAGGATACCAGACTCAGAAGTCTAGTCTATGAAAAAGGTTTGCCACTACAACAGTATAACTATTTTGGCATGAGCTTCTACTGGAGCTGCAACTTACCAGCAGAAAAAAAAGTGCTTTTGTTGTTAGAGCTTATACCCTCCCCAAGCAAAATAGAATGTACTGGCCAGAGCTTTTTTTTTCCCTTCCCTGGTACAACCATGTCTATACTAGGGCTTTTGCCAATACACGCATGCAGCCAAAAATCACACCTCCAACTGACATTACTATACTGGCAAGCGTTTCTAGCACTGGCCTTAAAGCAGTTATTTGTTCAATCATTGCTTTCCACAATCACCCCTCACCCTAAAAATACTGTATTTCTTCACAGGTAGAAAGCTGGGGGGGGTAGGGAGGGAATCTATCAGCTTAGGTCTTGTTCAGCTGTTTCTTATTGGGCAAGGGTTTTTCTTTTGCCTTCACAAAACTTGAATTACCCCCTTACAAAAACAGAATAAAACATTGGGGGGGGGGGGGGGGGGGAGCATGAATCTTTAACCCCACAGCAGAACAAACAAACAAAAGTTCAGGTCACCCTTGCTCATCTTGCAACAGGGGCAGAGAGACAGAGAAAGAACAGAATTCTCTCAGTCCTAATGACTGCTGTTGCCATTCTCTACATACCAAAGTGAATACAGTCAGTCAGCTTTAAAAGTGCTATTTCTGTTCCTATTGCTGCATCTGACTTCCCAGCTAAAGAAGATTCTTCCATAAGCAAAAAGTCAAACAATTTTCACTCTCAAAGCTCACACAGAAAGTAGTACTTTCAAGGGGACACAATTAGTCCAAACCCAGGGGGTGAGGGGACAGAGGAAGGAGGAAAGAAATGCTTTTTCACAAAACGTCAGGCTGCCCTCCATGAGAAGAAGAGGATTTTCATGTGACTTGTCTTGGTCTGAGATTACAAAAAACAACTATATGTTTTGAAGCACATTTGTTTTCAATAGTTGCAATATTTTTTGCAAAAAAAATTATCAAAACAATGGCTTTAAACATCGTATGGGAAAATGGAGCCTAAAGTGTTTCATTTTACTTCTAAAGCAGCAGTACAATATTTTCTTAATATCCTCCACCTCTCCAAGCCATTTCCTGTGGTTTGTCCTAAACTTTACCCTCGTCAGCCTAAACAGTAGTGTCAACTATGCGCGAAGAATCAACTTGCTTTTGGACTGAAAACAACTGTATCCTTTTAAAATGCCATGACTGCAGCATCACTAGAGAAGCCAAAACCTGTGTGGATCTAGAGACAGAACTTGCTTCTGCTTCTTCAGGTTGGTCTTTTTCCCAAGCTAAGGGTCAAACGAGTCATTTTGGGAAACACCATATTATTTCTGCCTGTGCTGCTTCTGTTCTGCACACATTCAAATATTATGTAGAGACTTGAAGATATACATTGGAATTGGCTTGATATTAAATTAAACAAATATTTCCCTTGGAAACTGTCTAGCAGAGCCTGCAGAAATTAGTTGTAACTGCACCTGGATGTGGAATACTGTAAGTTTCAGGGAAATTTCCATGTCATACACTGGTTTAATGCGCTACTGGCACATGTAACCTGCAGAATTCAGATGCGGATACAGATTCCAAGGTTTAGAAATATCCACATTTAGGGTTTCGCTTTGAGCTCCTCCCTAGTAAAAACCTCTTTGCTTCTGAGCACATAATGATACTTTACAACTACAGAGCTCTGCTATGACTCTTTACAGGTCGGAAAAACCTGGACCTTTCATTGTGCAAGTAACTCCTAAGATTACCAAAGGAAAGTAAGCCCCACAGCCAGCCCATCTGACGCAAGGAGAGTGACATCCGGATGTGTTTGGAGTCTCAACACCTCCAATCCAGCTTCATGCTGCCAGGAGCTTTTTCCTGTTTGGATTCAAATGTAGAGACACCTGGGATCAAACGCAAATGATCGCTTTCAATTTCATCCACGGTGACGTAAGGTAAGGACTGCTTGACAGCACCCAGAGGAGTCGGTGCACACAGCCTGCAGGTACTCAGGGCTACTCAGGTTCCCCCTACGCTGTTTCTTCAGCCCTGTGTTTCTCTCAAGTACTTGCTGCCAGCTGCACCGAACTGCATACAGAAGAACAATATGCAATAAACAGACATCATTAGAGAAGTGTTATTTTTCTTATTACAGAAAAGTTGAGAACTTTCACAGTATCTTGAAACAGTGCTCAGAAATTACCTCTTCAGCTTGGCATCCGTTCCCTCTTTAGGAACAAAACAACCCCAGCAATTACAGGAAAAAGCCAAACTGACATAACTAAACCAAGAAAGCCTTTTATCTATTCACCTCACAAGGTTTTGTTTGGGTTTTTTTTTTTTGTGTGTTTGTTTTTTTTTTTTTTAAACTACTTCTTAAAGGCTTGGAAAAAAGCATTAGGTGCTCTTTGCACACAGAGCATTTATGACCTTGTTCAACTTCTTCAATATATTTCTTACTAATGCTTGCTGTATTAATGGACTCAGCCCAAGAAGTAGTAATATTGAGCTTTTTAATTGCTTTACACAATTAAATGCTAATGCTTCAATCATTAACAATAATGCTGAATACCATGCTTTGGAGCACAATGTAAGCAATGTATTAAAAACAAATGCTTCACCAGGTTCCTACCTTTTAGTTTTTATAAGTAGTTTAGAATAAGAAGCCTAAAAATAAAGAGCGTTTATTTTCACTGGAGAAAGTGCTACAGTAAAGAGCAGAAAACAACTGGTAGCCACAATCATAACCTCCACCCCTATAGCCTTCACAGAGCCTTTGCTGTTGCTGTCTATGTAAGCAGAGCAGAGCTGTCTGCTTCGGGGTTAGAGTTTTCTTGGAAATGTTTACTATAATGAGAGAATTTTCTGTTCTTTTTCTTTTAATCACAACACTGTCCAGTTCTGAGACCTGAATTGATGCAAAAAAAAAAAAAAATTCCAGATGACATTTCAAGGAATTCAATAATCAGATGCCTCATTGCATTGCCTGGGAGTGTGTTTCACATTATATTAAAATTGTTGGCACCCAGTCATGTTATGGCAAAACTAGCTGACACCATGCTTGGTTACAGCTGTTGCCACAACAGTAGTTATTTGGCAAGTGATGTGAAAAAGGACAAAGTGCTATTGTGAGCTTACACCAGGCTTTTACACATTATGTCTCTAGTTCATAAAGAGGAAGGAAGAAAAGAGAGGCCTCCTTTTTTTTTCCAGGGCAACCACATTATGATTCTACATGAAGGTGTTTGTCAAAAGAAGTCAAAACCATCTCAGACTGACAGGCTATGAAAAGCACAGAAGGAGATGGAGAGGAAGCACAAGACTCCTGCAAGAAATGCAACTCAGAGTTTGGGAAGGTAAGATGGGGTAAGTCAGAAAAAAAAGGGCAAAGAGCTCTCGGAAAGCACACTGGCCTTTTGTGCCCCAAAGGAGCAGCAGATCTCAACTGCAACTTTGTGGGAAGCACCAAGAGCAGATCACACTCTGAAGAAGGCCAGTTGTGTTCCCAAGGGACTGTCACAGGTTGGCTGCTCTTGAAAATCAGGTCTTTGCGAGTGTCGTGAGGAGACACATGCCTTTATGTCTACTTTCTTTGTGAGTCTATCCATATTACAGAGGGAAGGGTTTTACCTTTGGCTAAAATACTTGCATCTCTTTTGTTTTTTCCTCCAGAAAGAAGCTGGAGAGCCCCCCTTACCACACAGATGGTTTCCCATTAAAATAATCAACAACAATGTTGGAACTCTGTTCCTTGAAAGGAGGTTTGTCTCTGTGCCCAAGTGAGCCAACAGAGGAAAAATCAGCTGCTACACATTAAGGAAAAAGTAACACATTTAAAACAAAAGACTAAACAAAACAAAAAGAAAGGAAAAAGAATTTTCATCCAGCATTTAATTGCAAAAACATGGTGGGAGAGAAAGAGGAATCAAGAGAAACTCCAGGACTTCTTGCATCTGAAGCAGCCATTTTGCAATGTACGACGGAAATGCTTCAACGCTGGTTGGTGCAGAGAAGTATCCTCAATCTTTTAAATTAATTTACTGACTCTGATGGTTCTTTTTCCACAACACAACGTTACCCTAAGCCCCTCCTCCCATCTAGTCGAGCTGTAATCATGACCTAGCATTTGTTCTGATGTCCATGGCTTTGAGACCCATACTCTGTATTAATCCAAAATGAAAAATTCAGATCAGAGAAAATGGTCAAACAGTTGACCTATGTGAGTATTGACTGTTGTCTACATGGAAAAGTCAGCACCTTCCAGAAAACTCAACCACCATGGAGTATCCAAGATGCAAAAGTGATTTCCTCTTGTAAGAATGAGGTATCTCACATATGTTCACTTTTGCCAAAGGCTGATTTGAATGGTAGCCACAGGAACATAATATGTACAAACTGGTCTTACTTACTGTGTGACAAACAATTTATAGAAAAGCAGGACTGGATTATTTTTCAGATTTCTTCTAACACTAGTTATTAACATGTCACATGCAAGTAGTATAATCATAGCCCTTGTTTACTTTTAAAATGTGGGAAGACACTAGAAAATATTTTTGAAAGACTTTTTCCCTTCCTTCCTCTTTATTCCCCACTTATTATTTAAATATTCCCCTGCAGTGGGGAATCGCACTACACGTACATGAAAACTGCGAAGTGAAACTGAATATAAACAGAAAGTGACGGATCTCATTTCACTGAGCAAGAGGGTTGAAGGCCAGAAAGGAAATAAATTGCTTTAGGGGTGGGATGTTAAGCAAATATTTACAGAATTTTCCAGTTTTTATCAAACATAAAATATAATCTAATAATCATCTAAGGAATGTTTTGAGAACATTTTCCCTTAAGTATTACTCAACATTTAGACATGGATGATCAAAAAGTAGAGACCCACTCCCACCAAGCATACAGCAGTATTTATCTCAAGCTCTCCCTAGCAGGAAAGATTACAAGGATTAGGTTTCAAGCTTGTGCAATTGCCTTTAGACAAACACAACAATATGCAATAAACTACTATTCCCCAGATGTCTTTAGAAAAAAAAAAAAACAAAAAACCGCTAATGACAATTAAGACTGAAATAAAAGAAGAGCCAAATAAGTCACAACGCAGGACAAAGAGGCCTCCTTGAAAGATGCATTAACATGGAAGTCATCAAATCAGGGGGTGGTGGCTTTCCATGTGGGAAGGCGTTCTCTGGGGCCACTTCTTGGCTTCCTCCTCACAAAGGAGTTCATTTCTTTAAATGATGATTATATATTCTCAGGGTTTGGATCAAAGCAAGCTGCATACAGCGGGTCTCAAACTAAAGTCAGTCTCAGAACTCAACAGTTTAGAGAGTAGGGCCAGGTCTCATAGTCCTCCCAACCAATCTCTATTATCCAGGTCAGCCACAACAATATTTTCCTATGAAACCTGTATTTAATTGGGTCAATGGAGCAAGAGGACAATTCAGAAACTCTACTGTAAGCTAGTCTCTACATTTATAAAACAGAGCTTTTCTCTGATATCTTGTGCACCTGCTCCTCCTCTCAGATTCAGAGAACAAGCATTTGGGCACATGCTTTTCCACTGACTTCAATGAACAGAATTATAAGCAAAAAAAAATTATAAGTAAAAAATTATAAAAAAATTATAAGCAAAAATCACTGCCTGAAACAGAGCATGACAGCACCTTTGCAGCACTGCCTTTTCTTTGGGTTCATTCAACATTCCCCACCCCACCTATATGTTGTCTGTTTACATTGTGTATCTCTGAGATGAGGTCCCTATTTCCTTAGTTGACTGCTAAGCATCTGGAACACTGCTAATATGGTTTATTTAGTTTATTATAAAAAAATTCTACAATAGGCTTAACATCACATATGTGTATCATATAATTCCAAATACTTCATCTTACTCCAAAGAGGACACCAGGAATTCACTCAGAAACAACTGCTTGTGAACAATTCCTGTTTGAAGAATTATAAATGGCTCATCTCATTTGATCACTTAGATTCCTCAAAGAGGAATCATCTGATGGTACTGGCACGTGGGAGCTTAATTCTCCCACTGCCTGCTGGTAGAGCTTTAATAAATCATCAATAATTCAAAGATGACCATAAAAATATGACCAACGAAGTGCACCAGCACAAGAGATGTTCCATAAAGAATACTCTTCATGAAGAGCATGCTCTGCAGCATCGTTACCAGCTATCACATTCAAACTTCATTTAACCCTAGCTTTCAACATATGTCTCCTACACAAACTGTCTAACAAACTCTCTTCTAAATTTACAGCTAAGAGCAGCATCATGTCACTGGGTGTTTCAACAAAATGCAATTGAAATCTACATTTTTATTTTCTCCTTAATCAGAAGTTGAACAGCAAAATATTGGAATTTCAAAGGCTCACTAGTATGTTTTCAGTCATCAAGTTACTACACATGAGATAGAATTTTTATGCATTCCTAGATTATCTTCATGGCTTTACCCATCCCCGTTCTGTAACAAACTATGTTTCTTCTTCTTTTACCACAGGCAAGAGGTGATGGTGCTAAAGGTAATTTTGGCCAGGGGAAGTGAGTGCCTACCTTTATCCCCGAATCTACACACCTCTCCTCCACACCTTCTTTGAACGAGGAAACAGCAGCGCTGCGATAGTAAGTCATAAAACATTGCATTTGTAGGGATATATTTCTTCTTTGAGGAATCCTAAAGTACTTAACAAATGTTTGTATGGTACTGATTATTTGCAGGTTGACAGCAGCCAGCAATAATACATCTCAGTCCACAGCAAGCTATAAGAACACCATTTCTGACAGAAGCAGTAAGGAGAGATTGATAAGGAAGAAGCAGTTCCGTGGGCTAGCACATCAAGTTTAACATTACTGCTCCTCTCTATATACACTTAATCATTACGTCTCCAGGGATGCATTAATTCTATTTTTCGAACAAACCCAAATACTCTTTTCTGTCTGCAACACATCAAAAATGTCACCAAAAGAAAGATGAGCCTGTCACCTGTAGCCCTCAAAATTATATTATCTGAAGAAGACAACAACAAATCGATACCTCCTCTTCCTCATATCTATGTTCAGTAGTTAAGGAGATCAGGTATGTACTTGGTAATGGACTGTGATGGGAAATCAGATACTCCACATCCCTCTAGTCTAAATTCTTCCCATGCTTCTCTTTCACCCCTTTTAAATCCATTTAAGCCATGACTCCAAATCAGGACAGGCACTGCTACCAGTCAGTCCATCATTCACAAACTCTCATCAGGTTGTCATGTGAAGACCATGCATAGATTAATTAAGGGCATTTGCCCTTGGAATGCTTTGCTGAGATATGGAACATTATCCTCATTTTAGAGATGCACAGAAACAGATGTGTCTACAGTTACCTAAGATACACCCAGGACAAAGCTAGGATTCAAACTAGTAGGCAAGTTTCCGATTGTTTTTCCTGGATTGGGACAGGAAAAGAAAAATCTCAACACCTTTATAAGATTATTAATAAGTTAGTTACACAATATCTCAAAATCAGAAGGCAATACATCATGAAGCATATGGAAACATTCCAATGCTTAATATTCAACTTACATGAAGTACAGATATGAAAAGACTATAAAAGGGACACTTATAGCTGAATCTTATTTTGTTTTATTTTAAATATTTTAACCATGAAAATATTGTATATTTTGAAAGCATATATAATGGCTCATAAAATGGGATGTTTTCTTCTCTTCACTCATACACTTGAAAATACTTTATCTCTAAAATTCCTGCCAGCATAAAAAAACCCTAGTAAAAAAAAATCTTCTTTCCTCCCACACCAAGAATAAAAAAAAAGAATAATATAATTAGCGTGCCTTTGAAATAGATAGATTTAAAGACCTAGAAAGCTATGTCCTCATGTTTGTAACACTAAGTGGAAAGTGAACACACTTTTTAGTACATAGACTTTGTTACTGAGTATATATTCAGTGCCTCTGAGTATAGCTGCATTGTATAGGAACAGAAACCAAAACAAAAATCTCCTGTGTATTAATATTTTGCCGATAGCTTTTTATACAAGTGCATATAACGAGAAATGACTAAGATCCCATCCTGACAGACACTCTGCTGCTTTAAAAGATGATCTCAAACTGAGCTAAAGAACTGGCATTCACAGAGCTCCACCTTTATTAGCAGGCCCATTGCTGCTGAGCAGCTGTGTTGTTAAGCTCAAGACTACTTCTCCAGCCTTGCTGACCTGCAAACTCAGTCTTAACCATACCACTTCCACAAGTCCCTTCCCTCCACTGCCTACTGGCAATGCCAGGCAAGCCTTCACCCAGTGATAAACCCAATTATATTTCCTCATAAAACACAATGAGAAAGGAGACCGAGTCCTCCAATAACTACCTTCAGTTCTAGGCATCTTAAGCGCAAGCTGTGAAGTAAAACGCTAAAATGAATATTACTGTTTTAGTACAGGATTGTATGATCTTCCATCTCCTTAAAAATGTGCTAGCAAACAAGATTTTACTACTTATCAATGAATTTTTAATGTATTTTGGTGGCTGTTTTTTGGTGCTCACCAAGGATACTTTGGGGAAATGGAAATCTCAAGCAATTTCCTTTGTTTCTAGCACAAATACACCCATTCACCTCTATCCCTTGAAAAAGATCGGGTTTTGCTGTTGCTGTTTGTTTTATTCTGCTTAAGCATTGCTGAAAATAAAATAGAATTAAATTAAATGGACTGTGAGAGCAGGCAACTTCTTGTCTCCAAAGTTTTGAAATCACTGAACTTTCTCATATTTAATAATTCAGACTCACTCCTCTAAATTTTGTCCAGGAAAATAAGATGGTCTTTATATTCCAAAGATGTCTTCACAAAAGTCTGCAGTACTGGATTTTCTGATGCCGAGTGATTATGAAACCCCCTTTTGTTCTCAGAACTTCATGATGTATATCTATAACTCTTTCTTGTTTGTGAAGATAAGACCAGCCTTGTCTCTCTAAATGCCATTTCAAAGGAAGATTCACAGTTGTTTGACTTTTGATCTGTGTGGCAACTAGCTCGACCACCTGCGCTGGGTTCGAGCAGTTACTGAGCTTGCTTTGTACCATCTTATGAACACAGCAAGCCTTTTAAACCAGAAAGAGCTGATGTGTGAATACACCAATTTACAATGTAAATACAGGGTCCAACAATATGGGCATCTTTAATGACCAAATGTGTAAAGTGCATATATTGTTTACTGATTATATCATTAAATAAAACAGATGGCTCATATTCTCCATCCACCTACAGCGGATTAAAACACAATGGTGTAATAGTCTGGTAAACTGGTAATGTGAAACATTGCTTTGTACTGGTGTAGTAGTATAAATAGCTGTTCACAAATGAGGTACAAAACCCCACTGCCACTAAGAGTAATTAGCTTAAGGCTGTACTGAAAGAATGCTACCTTCACAATCAACACATGTGTGCCATTCACACTGAAAACTGCAGTTGAAAAAATATAGTGGTGACAGAAAGCAGCAAGGAAATTTCTCTGCATGGATAAAGTAGACCATATGCTTCCCAACATCTAGGCAAGACCGGGCACACTTAGAACCACGTTTCTCAAACAATTCCCTATTTAAATGCATTATTTGCAGCCATGATAAGAAAATGATAGAAACATACAAGTGCTATTTTTTTGCTTGCACAAGTATTTGTATCAGGAGGAAGGCAGGGAGTTGGTGCAAAAATAATTTTAAGATGCAATTTTTATTCAAGAAGAAAAATCAGCCATTAGTGTTGCTATCTTAAGTTATCAGCAGATCTATTAAAGAAGACAAGATGAAGACTTTGCTCTAACTTGCAAATGTTACAAAAACCTTCTGAGTTACGGCTTAGTTAATATAGTTATAAGTCCAAGCTAACCAAAAGCTCTTAGGTAATAAATGCTACATAGTGAGATCCTGCAAGCTAAGCCATATTAACACTCATGGAAAAACGTTAGTATTTGCAGAAGGCATATAGGTCAGTGAAGAACTCTTCTGCTGTGTTTTTAAACTGGAGAGCACTAATACCACTTCTGACTCTTCAAATTCATTGACTAATTTTTTAAGTCTTCAAAAGAACCCAATTAACAAACTGATTTTAAAATATGATTTATAAGAGTTATAATCCTGATGCTAAGACTGAAGGAACATTAGCACTGAAAAGGCTGCAAGAGTCTCTCCCTTGTTTATATTATTCTAGATATTTCTGAAACACTTTCAGTGACTTTCAAGGAATTACTTTAGAGCTACACAAATGTTGTAGAGAACACAGTGTTTATGGTAAAATTGTTTGTCTTTGTCTTTCCCATTTCACACTGCCTTTTCTTTGCCTTTTTGATTAGGTTCAAATCTTCCATATTAGTTAAAGAGCCAGCCAAAATTAGCAAATTTTCATCCTTCCTATCTCCAAGTAGACTAAACAATCTCTGATTGTAAGACCACACTTTCTCATTCATGACTTTGTTATTCTTCAGACAGACACTCAGCAGGTTAGTGATGTGTGAACATTTCTTTTGCAGAGTTTTAAAGGTCCAATACAACATAATTACATACTACACAAGGATATAAATTCTCAGTTTTGGTCTTGTCCCACAGCAGGATTAATTTATCTGCAAAAAACTCTAAGTGATCCTGGTTTTCCTTAGCTGTTGATTTCTCAGTCATCATTTATGGCCTTTGTAAAATTACAACAACAAACACCCCCCCAAACAAACTTTGCTCAAGCCAAAAGAGATCCTCATTCAATATTAGGGCTACAGAAGAGAAAACTACTTACACAAGTATGACCTACAAGTTCAGGTCCTGGATTTTGTGGTAGACCTTGAGTGACTGACTGGAACAAAAATTGTACTCAGCAAATCCCGAGTTTTCCTTTGTTCCAGTTGTTGGTCTCTTAATCTCTTATGTCTCTTGAGCACAGCTGAAACTCTGACCTGCTACTATGAGCTAGATTGAAAATGATCTAATCTAAAAGATTAGCTAATAAGGACAAAATTCTGATATCACAGCAGTTTTAAATCAGTTTGATGACTTCATTGTTTTCTTAAAGATAAATTCCTTGGTGTGTGATCAGAATCGTGCTGGAAAGCTGAATTAATTTTGCTTTTATTAAAAGCTGACAATTTCAATCAAGTGTGGCAAGAAAAGTGCCAAGTGCTACTGGAAATCATACTCAGAACGTACAAAAGAGCTTCTTTATCTGATAAAGATTAATAAATCTTCCTGCAGAGACCTGACAGAAGACTAGGCAAAACAATTCCCATTCCCACCATTTGTTTCCAAATACTGTATCTGCCAAAATGCTGGTGTGGCTATGGGCAAGGGTGGGAGAAATAAGTTAACAATTCCGATGTTTGTCTGACAACATTACTGCCTTTTTCTTAAAACCTTTAGAAGTGCCACAAAAAAGTTAAATCTCTGTATTTTGTTGATCTTGTTTGGGTTTCAAATGTTACTTTTAGTCAGCTTAGCATACAGTCTAGTTTTAGTCCAGATATGCAACCTCATGAGAATGATTTAATTTTGGTGTCTCTATTTGCAGAGCTGTGACACCTACGCATGAAGCTACTGTTTAAAGAGGCTGAGCTTCCAGGATTTGCCTATTAGAAAACTATCAACTTCTTGCATTTTTACATTCCCTAATCCCATTAAAACTCTTGGATTGGTAAAAACTGGAAACTATAATTTAATTCTGTACACTATTATTTATGTTCTCTAATTCTTGAAAAGTTCAGCAGAAATTTCTTTTCACAGCAGAAGTCATGGGCCATGGCAGAGCACAGAAATCTCCTCAAATGTACTAGCACATAAAAGCTCTCTGACTACCCAGGAAGAGAGATTTGGGCTAAACATTAGGCAAAACTTGGAACAGTTTGATTGAAGAGATGGGGAATGTTCATTAGTGCAGAGCAGGCCAGACGAGTATCTGCCAGGATTGAAACAGGGATGGTCAATCCTCTCTTAACACAAAGGACGAAGTTTTCTGTGATCACTTCCAAGATGATTCTACTTCTCTTTTGGCAAATTTGTAGATTAAAATGAAATGACCCATGTAGCAAGATATCACGGAGATCTGTCATCAAAAAAACATTACATTTAGGAATTTATGGCTTAAACACTCCATAGTAAATGGAATGTATAAAATTTGGCATATATTGTTCTGTGACAGTTATATTGTTAGCGGTGTCAAGAACAACATGATCTTTAATTTACTACCGGCCTTAAGGAGTTTGACTTCATTGATTTCTGAAGAGTTGTCTCCAATTATTTCAGCAATTACCAATGTCAGCTTATGCTAACAGGTTCCCTGCTTCACATAAGCAATCTCACCACATTCAACATATTTTCACTACGTTCACTATTCCTGAATATCATGTCAGAGAGAACTCATCCAACTGGAAACTACTTGTAACTACCACAAGAAAGCACTGCACTGATTATGCTGATATAAGACAGGCCTTCTCATGAAAGCATGTCATGGGACATCTATTGTGGTTCAGACATGACAACGCTGACTATGAAATGCCTTTTGTTTCACTCATGACACTGTGAACCTTTTTAGGCTCTAGCTGCTTAATGGTAGTCAACATATCTCAATACAGAGAACAATCGCAAAGGGTTACATGATATTTAACCTATTACGATGCTTTAAATTCTTGCTATATGCAGTCTAGGACTAGCTTGGATAATTATCCATTGGGACCCTGCTTTCCTGCAGAAACACAACTGTGCTTTAGATAATGTTCTTTCCAGCTGTTCAGCTGGACACAAGTAGATGGAAGGGGGGCAAATGAGATAGTAATTCCAGATGATAGAAAAGAGGGAATGGAGAGGATGGAACAAAGGCCATTGTACATTTAAAAAAGGAATGAAAAAAGAGAATTAGAAATATTGTCCGAAGAATGCTGAGAGCCCTGCTCATAATGGATGTAGTGTAGGCAGCTTGACACATGGATAAAGCTTTCCAACAATCTGAAAAATAAAACAATGCTACAATAGAAATGCTTCTGTCTCAATGAATGAAGGACATATCCTTCTAAGACTTTGCCTAGGTGCAAGGAGATTAAAAGACTGACTTATTTTATCCTATGCACTTAAGTTATTAAAATGTAAAGATCAATCATGATGATCCTTTTTTTTTTTCCAGGTTTGAAGTAAACTTAACTCTGTATCACTTAGGCTGTTGGAGCTGAAGGTTTGCAAAGGCTAAGGTGGCATTAAACTAATCATAGCTACATGCTTGCAATGTTGAAATTGGTCCCATTCTGTGAGGCATTCAGTACCTTCAGTAGATGGCTTGGAATTCTCCATGTACACTGCTTGCTGTAGCTATGGTGGTTACACAGCAGCTCAAAAGACTTCTGTACCCTCTGTGATGCATGAACTGAAAAATACTTCTAACATTGAATGAAAGTAGAGTAAGATTTTTCAAAAGCATTTTGGAAACAACATACAGAACACTGTCCAAGAGAGATGAGCAAGGTTTATAAAATGGGTCTCAATTGATTATTAAAAATAAGAAATGCATCTTACATACATCAGATTACATCATACCTAAATTGAGAACAGGGAACCCACAGTGTCCCATACTATTCTAAAATTCTTGCTGTTCAGACCTAGAGGTACATTTCCTGTTTTTTGGTTGGACTCCTAATGATGAAGAATGCTTACCCCTGGGAATTTTGCTGACATTACATCTACATTTTCCAGATGTTTTGTCCATCACTTCAACAAAGAAACAAAGTTTCTGTTTAAAGTCAGAGACAAAGTGAGGAATGACCAGGTACTAATTAATGCCAAGGTTTAATTTGGAGTAACAAGCCGCATATTCCTTATCCAAAGACTATCCTGTGATTAACAGCACCACAAAGCTTATCAGTTTCCTTCTGAAAAGATTCAACACTTCAAAATTGATAAAGATTAGTTGCCTATTAAAACACAAACATACACAATAATAAAAGAATCAAGTAACTATATTAAATGCTTAAAAGTCAGGAAAGCTTAAAAAAATGTTGTTACACTGAGAGTAACAAGCACTAAAATACCTTATATGTACTTTATGGTTTCCATTTAACAACAGAAATATTAAGGACAGGGTTTGCTCTGTAATCAGCCTTGAGCAAGGAGCACAATAAAAGCTGTGTTGCCCCAAGAGATGACCCGGAATCATTCTGCCACTCATTCCCCCCTTATTCATTCTCCCTCAAGTTAAAGGAATTGCTCCTCTGGTTTAAGTTAACCATATGCTTAAATATATTCCTGAATCAAGGTCTAAATTACTGAAGTAAACAGCCACAGCTGTAAATATTCAACATGGAGCAGACATGTTGCTAAAGGATTTGCTGTTTCAATCACTTTTTGGTGTAGAAATACATCTTGAAGTAAAAATAGAAATATATGTACCAAAAAGTTGCGGAAACAATTTTTACTCAAAATTCTTTGGGCTTGAGACCAAATATACAAAGTTCCTGCTGGAAAGAGGAATTCCTCTATTAGCATGAAAACAAGGCAAATCTAACTGTATGTTAAACTTCACTCAAAATCTAACTGTATGTTAAACTTCACTCAGTATCTGTGATACAAAGACCTTCCTCCAGAAAACTGCAGAGACTTAACAGTCGTGGCCTACTTTGACTGATACTGAGACAGGCTTTAGCTCAGAAGAAAATCTTTTTTGTTATGGATGTTTGGGGATGGAAACAGAGATTGACAGGGAAATAGGGGAAAAAGACAGTGATACCACTCGCTGTTTGTTTTGGTTTGCCTCAACAGGGACATGACTGCCTCTGTTGCTATTCTTCTGCATATGGAAATGTGGGCTTCGTAGTCAAGAGAGAAGGCAGAACAGACATAATTAACTTTTCACATCTCTAGGAGTGTGAGAAAGCAAATAAAAAAAATCCTCGTGCATCCACTGCTGAATGGCCACCTGACCAGGTCAATGGGTGGAGGCAGAGCACCCCACACCTTGTTTAAAGAATTGCCCTACACTGAACGTCATCTCAGCCTAATGACCACAGGGGCCTCTTCAGAACTGCTGGAGTTAAGTTTGAGAACCGCTAGGAACGACTGCAATCCAGGCCCAAACTCTGAAAGCCAATTCTAAACCAGTTACGTTTTAAATCACTTCTGCTTAGGATCAGAGGCAATGGACACAAGTTGGATGCTGGGAAATTTCAATTAGATACCTGGTAAAATTGCTTATTTCAACTGCTCCTGGAACAGAATGCTTAGAGAGGCAGTGGTATCTCCAACTTTGGATGTGTTCAAAACTTGACTGGAGAAGTCTCTGAGCAACATGCTCTAATTAGACTTGCTTTGAGCAGTAGGTTGGACCGGATGACCTCTAGAGGTCCCTTCCAACCTAAATTGTCCTATGATTCTATGAAATGTTGAAAAATAACTGTAAGGTCTGCACTATCCTGGAGTTCAAAAGTACAAGGAAGTTTGACTAGAAGTGACGCAAGAAGCAGGACTACCAGAATTTTCCTGGAAAGAAGAGTGAAAAAGCTTGACTACAACCAGCACGGAGCGGGGAGCATTCCCTGTTTCTGGTTGTAGTCACATTGGTCATGCAGCTGTTGGCAAGTCATATAACTTAGCACCTGAGAGCTGAACACTTACTGCTTCATTTCCACCAGCTGGAGCTAGTGTCTCTGCCCTGTTAGAAATCAAATTTTAAAACTCTCTTTTTTAAGAGCAGGTGTGGTCATGAGCTTGTCAAAGCATCATTGATAACAATTCAGAAGATTGAAATCTGAAGATTAAAAGAATTTTTGGCATAAAGATTTCCTGGTGCACCAGACAGAATAAAACTTTGTTCTGGAGGGTAGTAGCTATTTCTCTAAAATATTTTTCCGCAATTTGGAGGGGGGTAGATAGAATTTATCTGTTAACTGGATAAAGATTCAAATCTACTGAAACTTTTATCTGGTTACTTTTAGGTTGGTTTGTTTCCTACTGGGCCATGCGTGGCTTGGAGACTGTCCAAATTCTTTTCTTAAAAGCTTTTCTAGGCTATTGGCTTAGGATATGGGCAAAAGACTGAAGATCTTTCAGAACATATTCTTTTCTCCTTCTTTCTACACACTGTGCACTCCCCAATTCACAATGGGGTAGAGGCCAAGGGATAGATGTCTGAGATGGCAATATCACAGATGACAGCAGAAGATGCCATTTCCTTATGTTAAAACCTATTATTTGAAAATTCTGTAACTGAAACGACACTGAGCTTCTGTTATAGTCTCACAGTTTTAGAGAGGAGTCATAAAATGTCAGGTTGTCCAGAGCTATAGATACATGTAAAAGGAAATGATTAATGTTTTGACATTATCAACATGCCGATACTATCCTAGTAATGCAATGCCATAAGTGGAATATACTTGTTTAGCGGAATCTCAGTAGGTTTATTTATGAAAAAAAAAAAAGGAATATTATGACTGTATAGGTCATTTCAAAGTGAGAATATTTAAAAACATTTATTACAAAAATTTACTTACCGAAATACCCAAAATACTGGGAGATAACAAATTCCAATACATAACACTGGCTACTTTAAGTTGAGAGAGCAGCAAACTGGAAGACCTGTCCCTATTATGCCACTGATTCCCTTAGTGAGCTATGGCAACCTACAAAACCTGTCCCTGCTTTTATTCCCCATCTCCAGAACATTTTATGCACAAATACATGGCCAGGGAATTTAGGTCATACAAAGGGAGTAATTTAGCCCTCTAGCTATCTAAATATCTAATCTCTTAATATATTTGGCCAGATTCAGATGAGATGCTGCTTTACCTTTCCCAGATGGCAAAAATAGAAATAGTTAGGCATTAAGTTGATGCACAGGGTGTTAGCCTGGCATACGACTTCAAGCATATCAGCAAATACATATTGTGGGAGCAGCAACTAAGTTGAGCAATGATCAGTTTAACATTACCTTTTCCGTATAATAATGGTGTGAAGAATAGTCCTCCAGTGTTTTTCTTTATTGGTTCCAGTAATTAAGTGAAACATTACGTGGTATGTACTGAAGTATGCAGGAACTGCCAATCTGTGCTAATTATTTTTCTTACAGTTGTATTTATCTGATATGTGCTGATTTCTTGGGGTCTGTATTTTATGATTATTCTTGTGACTAAACAACATTGGGATGATGCGGAGGCTGAGGGATAATGCTAGACCCTTCGACCCAACAGTCACAAACAAATTAAATTCACCATAGGTCTATCTATTATGTGGTTTTAAATAACATCCTGAGAACCTTCTACTGCAAGTTGCATTCATGCTGAGGCATTTCTTTTGGCACGTTTACCTGAACTGGGCTTAAATCCTAACCTGCCTTTCATCCAGATGGGTGACTCAGCTCAGCATTTTTGTTAAAGGAAATCCAGTGCCTTTCTGACACACAGAAACATGCCATCTTGGTGTTCGACTACATAATCCTTTTGTCTGAAAAGAAAAGCCCAAGTGTATTTGAGAAAGATCATATTTTTCATTTGGCTTATGGAACACTTATAAACTAGGACTCCTAACTGTGATTCCCAAACACAAAACAAAGTCAAAGGTTACAGCATATGTTTTTGTTTCAGCTTCTCCAAATTACTTGCAAATGTATTCAAACACAATATGCGGAGATACTTTATTTTATTGAAAATAACAGACTACAGGGTGCTGCAAAAAAGACTGAGGTACCTCAAGCATAAACATGGAAAGAATACATTGGTTTAGAAACCCATAAATCCTTATTTGAATCTGCCAACCTGAAAGCCAAGTAAAGCCCGAAAAAACTATTTTTCCTAAATGCTATGTCTGATTAAGCCATACTATTAAATGACAGCTGAACTTTAACATTAATATGATATTATTTAAATAACTGCATGATTTTTTTTTACACTAAAATGATGAATGATTTTTGGACAGCTCAATTGACATAAAGCAAGAAACCCCTTTAATGAGATTTGACAAAATGGAGACATATGCAGAATATTCGTTACAGCTCATGTCGCAGAGCCCTTCCTGGGGAGACTTGGGTTTGGTTGTGTCTTTTCTTTCGTTCATTTTTTTTATAGTTTATTTTGATTGTCTACAGGCACTGAACCATCCCTTTCAATTGCCACTTCCTTTCTCCATGGATTTTGAATTTAGCTTGTGTCATTTACATATTACTCTTAATCACAGAATTTTATATGTTACAGTTTGGAGTTGGAATTGTAAGAAATCTGTGGAATGAAGGCATGAGGTTCAGTCATTTTAACCTTTGTCAACTGGGTATACAAAGAACTAACAAAGATATTTTTCTGAGGAAACTTGTGAAGAGATAAAGCTTGCACTAAAGAACAACTTATTAAATTCTGGTATTGATATTTTCCAAGCCAAGTGACAAATCAACAACTCTGCTAAAACTTTCTCTTCTTTTTTTCTTTTTTTTTTTAATAAGCAAATTGCATTAAACAAATATGCAACATAAAAGCCCATGGCAAGGGTAATTTCATAGTGAACACTTCAGAGGATGCTCTAAACTCCTTTAAAACCATGTTTTCATAGCACCCAGCACCACCCATTAGAGGGATGCTTTTCTCTTTCAGGAAGCTGAATATATACAGAAATATGGACATCACAGAGAAGCTCAGGTGCCGTTTCACTGGATAAAAAACACCTATCCAGAGATGCCAGTAATTCAAAAAAATCTGCCTGGGAAGGTACTGATGTAAATTTAAGGTGGCTAATAATCACTGGATAACTCCCTCCCTGGGGTCCCACATAGATTTTTAGGATGTTGCAAATTTTTCATTCCTGTATCACTTCACTTTGATCCCAGGGACAATTTTCATAACATTGAAAGCATGGAAGAAACATGCTAAAACCACAAGGTTTGACAAACTGTCTGCCCCATCTATTCAGACAGAATTGATCATCTTAACCTTTTCTCTGTGTGTAAATTTAAGCTGCCCCAAAACATTTACAAACTTTCTCACATAAAATCTAACAGGTAAAAAACCCAGAAAACACCAAAATCACTCAAGAATAAAGAACACAGGAAATCATCATCAAAAAGCTTAAGTTTAGAACACACATACAAAAAAACCCCAAATACAAAGAAACAAAGATGAGAAATGATTGAGCAAGGGGTAATCCCTCAGGCTACAGAAAACTCCATATCCATAGCTGTGATAAAGCCTTCTATCTAACCATGCCTGCTTCACTACCAGCATTCATTCAAAGACATTCTACATAGCAGCTGGTGTAAAAAAAGTCAGGTACGTCAGCAAAATGCTGAGGTTGAATTAAAACGAAAAATAAAGGCACGGAGGGAGAGAGGGGAAAAAAGAAAGAGCAGAAGTGTCCCTACCTTAGCCTTACCTTCGCAACATTCCCGTCAAAATCCTGGAACTCTTCCCCAGGTTTGCATCTGTTTCTCTAAGCTGGGGAGAAAAGAGTCCCATTAAAGGCAAAAGGCACATGTACTCCATTCTGTACAAAGGACGGATATTTCTACCGTCATTTGGGTCAACCAGCTTCAGGTTTAGCCCACAACAATCTCTCATGTAAGAAAGCCACTGAAGCTCTGAAAGTTAAAAATGTTTTGTCTGATTTTCACTTATGTAAAGATGAAACCCACAGAAGATAAGACATTGAGGCAACAAAGATGAACCAGGATAAAGAGCAAAAGCTTTACAAATAACGGGTTGCAGGTAGAAGCTATATAAATTGGTATCCATAATTCCCATTGATGTGTGTATGTGTATGGGTTATGTATATTAGTGAGGGCATCAAGGGATGAAGAGACAGCCATGCGCTGTGTTCCTGATGCTTTATGAAAAGAAAAACAAACATACCTTTCTTCCATGGTTTTTCAAAGACAGTAGTTTAAAGAAAAAGCAAAAATACAAAACAGTGTCCTTTTACCAATTCTGTGTAAAATAAATATGCCTATACTGTCCCTTAAATACAAAACTTGTACTGACCTTACAGCATCCATCCACTGGGATGGATGCCCAAATACTTTGTGAACAGTATATAGTATGTACATGAGGCACAGCTCTATAATATATATTTTTGCACATAAGGATCACTCACTCACTGAAAATAGCATTTTTGTAGTTTATTAGGACACAGGAAACCTACATTTGCAGCTAAACTTAATTAGCTGACGTGTTCTACAGCTCTCAAAAATCTTGCAAAATAGGTAAAAGCACAACTGAATAAAAATTGAAATTGGGGAGATGAAAAGTTATGAAGAAAATGAACTTCATATTGAAAAAGAACAATTACTTCTATTGCTCTTTAAAAGGGATTAAAACCTCCCCTCTATTTTTGTGTTTATCAGTGTCCCACAAAATGAAGTCTAGAAATGGAGAAGGGTATAGGAAGAATAGAGTTACTCTCCTATTGCCTCTTTTGCTACTGGTAGCTAGAGAAGAGACATCTTTTCACTTTTTAGAGATCTTGGAACCAGCGGGACATCAAAATCTACTGTAAATGATAATGTAATGATTGTCAGTTATGAAATAGCAGGGATCACTGTTTCTAACATGCCCAGAAACACAGCTGTGTGTACATATATAAAAACATTCTTCTCCTTATGAAAGCTGAATATTTACCTCTTCATTATCAAATCAGATTGAAAGGATTACCTGACTCATTGACTTCTTACTAAAGAAACTTTATTGTAGAAGACAAAATGCATCCTGCGTTATAAATCCATCAAAACAGTAACACTGCCAAGAAAAGTGGCAGTCTTCCAATAACAAATCACCTTCACCATAACAAATCACTACTATATCTTGAATAAAAGCATAGCAGCAATATTAAAACCAGTTTCTATTTTGGAGCTCAATACTGTAAATATTTGCTACCAGATTTCATGTTTATTACTGAAATTAGTAGTTGCAATCAATGACACATAACATTATTGCATAAATTTCCTCCTTGTTCTTGTAAAAGGTATTAAGGAAATACCAAGTAGAAGCTTGGACTAGATACCACCATCCAAGACGTGCTCTTAGCAATATCATATTCAGTGGGGAGGCTTGCACTGACTCTCAGATCTCTGTAATTATGTGCCATGATGGAACAAAGATGAGCATTATATTCCAGGGAGGCCATTCCCTCATTTTTTTCCTGATTCATCTAGACAATTCAAGCTCCAGAAAAGCAGTTTAGCCCAGTTTGACACGAGTAACAGAAGAAAAAACGTCACAATAATTTTTAAAAGGCTCATTAAAAAGCCAAGTTCTTATCTATGCTAGAAGGGAATCTGAAGTACAAATGTATGCTTTACATTGGTCTTTTATTATTCATAAAGATGCATTTAACACTTGGGGCTTTTCACAGAAAAGGAGCTCTCTCCTTTTTACCATTATATGTTTGATCCTAACTTTCCTCTCTTGCTGCAGGATTCTACCTGACAGCTAGAATCAGTACTGATAGTTAGGAAGGGGAAGCTGAATCTTAGAGGTTTGACAAACTCCTCTAAGCAAGACGACCTCATATTTGCATGGTAATAAAAAAAAAAACAACCCACAAAATAAGCGAAAGAAATGTTAAAAAAGAAACAAACAAACACATACACACATAGATGGAAGATCTCTAGCTACCTCCCAAGAGAACACTAAAAAACCACCTTTTCTTCCTGCATTGGTGGAAAAAAACAACATAAAGAGTTTCAAGCTGTAAGTTTGTTTTTATTTAAAACTGAAATATCTGGTGGTAGTTCTTCCATCACTTCTTTACCAATAGCAGTGCACTGCAGAAGGCAAAGAACTGGTGGCATGCAAACCTGTTAAATGGCATATGAGGGCACTCCCTTGTTTCACGGAACTGCTGCAGCAACAACATTTTCAAAGATGCTTTGATATTAGCCAGAGCAAATCTACACGGTGTTTAAGAAAGCTTTTAAAGCATAATATTGATAATAATAATGAGAAAGGAAGGAAGATGAACCAGATGCTGATGTTGATATCTTGTCTACCTTAGACACATTTTAATTTGAGGTTTTCCTAAAAAATGTTGCATCTTTTAGAGTCCTTTATACTCCAGTTAACCTATCTGACTCTTGTAGCAGAGCTTTTATCCCTTCTCTTTGGCTTAAAAAAAAGTAGTTTAGAGAATTCCTCTTCACAACTGCTACTACACATGTATTTTGCACTGCACATGATCTTCATGTATTCAAAATGATACTAGCTGTTGTCTTGCATTTTTCTTCATTCAAATGTTTTACTTTACAGACAGGAAAACTCATATATGGAAATTTAACCAAACTATAGAGACACTAACCCATTTAAATTTTGCTCATAAGAAAATCTTCCTAATTTTCATGACATTGACTGCTAAGAACTGACCATCATACTCAAGCTGACATTTGACTCTCAGAAGACAAGTTTCTTCCCTCATTGGTTAGATAATAACTCCATGTATTCAGTGTAAAGCTACCATGCATTGACAGAGCACCCTCTGTCCTGTTCTTTAAAAAATCTCCATAAAACGGAAAACTTGCCAAGTTATCCAAGATCATCCCTGACTGTACATCTGAGTATATAGACAGCTGGGACAGATGCGCGCATGTGGCTCCACTGGAGAACTTTTCTGAATTCCCTAAACAAAATATTTAAGTGGCATATGATAAAAACTTGGAATTTGAGATCTTCCATTTATGACAAGAGGTCTTTCGCTGAACTGCGATGGGATACACTTTCCTAGAATACCCTTATTTTTAATCTTGCTCCTTGAAGCTTATAGGTTTTGCCATCAAAGAAATATGCTCTTCAGGTGGAAAGCACAGAAAAGGAAAAGTTTCGCTATGAACCATGTGTACAGAGTCATCAGAACTACACTCCCTCTTTCCCAAGGATTTTTAGGATCAGCAGAAAGCAGTACATGTTATTAATCTCCATTGCCTAGCTTTTACTTGTCCAGCTAGAAACAGAAAAGCATCTCAGACTCAGCCGTCACTAGGGATGTGAGGAGTGAAGGTGAAATAATACACAAAGTTGCCTGAACAACACTTGGTAAATGCTCACAGTCCTTAGCTACATTTAATGATTTAGTTATATTTAATGTTTTAACGTAGCTAACTCCCAGGACTTCAGAAAGCAACTGGTACAGCTGACAGAAAATGCTTCATTAAAGCCACCATATGAGGCTTTACCAATCAAAGCCATCCAGGTAAAGAAACGCCCTGGGACAGATAAAGGAGTTTTCTTAAGTGGCCTTGGTCAGCTCGAGGCTTGTAAGAGGACTTAGCTTTGGCAAAATTGGACACTCAGGAAAGTATCTGATCAACGTGTCATGGACCGAACGTCACAGGTACTCCTGGTTCTGTGAGCACAAATCAAAACCAGGGAGGCAAATTTCTTAGCCTGAAGTTCAAAGAAGTTGTATGCATTGGATAGGATGGGCTTCTGGGCATCTTCATTAATGCTACAGAGTAAAGATGATCCCTATGGGGGCAACATAAGCCAAAAATGACACAGATATGTTACCTTGACTGTAGTGACAGAGCAGCAGTGTAAGAAACTGCTACCTGTTCTTTCACACAGAATTGCCTAAGGAGGCAACTTTAGCATTTGCAGCTACAAGGCTGATCAATTATTAGAAGCTAAATTGTGATACTGAGCTTTGTTTCATAGAAAGTCCAAAAAGTCGTTGCAATGGACACTATAACAAATCCTTCAAAGGACAGAAAACTGACTTATCTGTGATGTTAGTGACAGAAAGCTTGCGTCCAGCAGTGGGTTTGGTGACTTCAGTGTGACTGCCTGTAGGAGAGGCTTTGCAGGATTGGGCCTATATAAGACACTTTCCAAGTGCTTTGCTGCAGATGGTGATTACACTCACAATAGCAGCTGATTTGTATGAAGCTAATCAATACGCTGGATTATTTTTGCATGCACAGAGAACTTGTCCAAAGCAAAATCCGAGACCAGCAATTACTTATCAAACTTACCCTTTCCCGAGCACGCTGGATCTTCTCTCTGTCATGGCTGAGGTTTTCCAGCATCTCCTGTCCAATCTGCTCTGCATTAAGAAATCAAAATATAAATCATGAAAAATATAGCTTGTGACTGTAAGGCCTCAAAATGCCAGGTTAGATTGTAACAGCGGCATTTAATACATGTGGTAGCCTAATCACTCCTCCTAACTGCGAAGACATCATTATACTAAATTTTAAGTTTTTCAAGCAATGTAAAACTGAAGAAGTAACAACCAAACCAGAAGCTGTCCCCCTGCAATCTCTTGAGGTTGTCTAGGCCCTGGGAATTGACGCTGACCTTTGGTCTGTGAAACAAAGGCAAGAAGACTCTCAGACTTGCTCTAAGTGCTGGGTGTTCATACTTCCCACATGCTCCTTAAGCCCACTCCTTGTCTTAGGAAGTCAGGAAGCTTTTGATAAAACACCAGCCATCCTGACACCTCTAACGACAATGAGAAGTCATACTAGAAGAAAACCACTCTCTGTGCCTCTCAGCATTTACCATTGATGCTTAAATAAAAGCTATTCCAGGCTAAGCCCGGTTACTGGTGTCTATTTTGCTCCATCATGGACTATTTCTGGCACGCTTAGAGATACGCTGTAACGGATCTCCTGATGTTTTTAATAGCAGACATATACATTAATCCATTGTCATCACCGTTTGTTTACACAGGAGTTGTTTGCTTCTGCAGCTTATGCTGCACCAAAGGTTGCAAAATTGTAGTGCCGAGGCCTCAAGATATGGTACAAAGACAACACAAGACGCCAAAACTTTACTCTTCAAACAGCTTCAGTTAAATGCTCCTCTAACACTGAAATATTAGCAGCAAGTATAGAGAAGAGATGTTAATCTTCAAAGCTCTACAGAACATTAAGAAACCCTCCCTGTATTTCCCCGAAGGAGAAAAATAAGTTAAATCATTCCCATTTTACAGATGGGGAAACAGACACAAGGAGCTGAAGCAGCTGTAGCTTGCCTCAGGACACACAGCACGTGTGAGACAACCAGCATTTCTGTGCACATTCATTTAGGCTACTTAGCTAGCTTGCCAGAGATACGCACCAAAACTGAGTGGAACTACAAAAACGTGATTTTTTTTCATAAACAACAAAAATCATGTCTTGCTTTTGTTCTGCTGAATGAGTGGGATCTTAAAATGTCATTATTTGAGGAGCCTCAAGAAAATTAATCATTAAAAATTCACCAATATGTTAGTAGAGCAAACATGACTATTCTTATTTTTTTTAATAGATACAGTCCATTTTCAGGAAACATTCCCAAGTAGAATCACCTCAAACTTTAAAAATTTGACACAAGCCATTTTTTTTCTAAATCCATTTAACACAAGGTACACACTCTGCCAGATAAAGTCTAAGGAAATTCATTACATATATATTTCTCTATCTGTTGCCAAGTACAGTACAAGTAAGATAAATATTTCCTCAGATATCTGACCACAAATTGACATCCTCATTATGCTATCTTGTCCCTCTTGGCTTGCTGCTCTTTACTTTTAGCTGTATATACAATGCCTCCCAAAGGTGAAATGCGGTAAGATATGTGGTTATTGAGTTAAAAAAGCTGTAAGGTGCAGTACAGCTATACAAATGGTAGCCTAAGAAAGCGATACAAGACAGAGCTTTGCCTATGTTTGCATGTCAAAGGACTTACTGGATGAAACTATACTGAGCTTATTCCTCATCAAAGCACTCAAAATACGGTAATGCACAAACAGATACATGCATTCAAGGTAATCTGGAGGAGAAAAAACAAAGCAAAATCCCTTAAAAACAGAGAGGAAAAAAATCAACAAATTACTAACCAAGTAGCATGAGGTGGAATGATAACAGATATTTATTGCTAAAAATTATACGTATGTTTGCACAGACATAAAGGAGTGCGAGGAGCCGATTTTCCTTCAAAGGAATAACTATAAAGTAAATGGCTAAAATGGCTTGGTATTTCACAAACAAAGCCCAAAAAGATGTTTATAGAAAACAGTTCTATTTTTATTACATCAATTTTAAGAAAGTTACTGTGGGGTTTTTTTTCATCTTCTTCCTGTCACTGGCAAGTTCACACTCTTAGCTTTTTATAATGATTGAGTTTATTTTCCAACCATCAATGTGACAGCAGCATCAACTGTAAGTGAGGGTAAAACACCATCACTTTGACGAATAGTGTATTTTCCTCTCATTGTCGATGACTGAAGACATCAATAAATAAGGAAGGAGAGCATGTCAGCCAGAATATCACAGAATGAATTGTTGATATGACACTTAGGGATTAAACCTTCAGCCATGAAGTTCAACCTAGCAGAGGGGTCTGAGAACTGAGATAGTTGCGTTTCTTCCCAGCAGCCTCTATAGATAAATAATTGGACGGATCATCAATTTTACAGGAGCAGCTTTACTCTACATGCACTTTAGCTGATGATCTTTGGCCTTTTTTGGGCTAAAATAACAACATAAGTTGAACAAAGAGACATAACGGAAGTAACATAATCTCACAATAAGTTTGCAAACATAAATTGACACCTTTATCCACAGATTCTTTTCATATCCTTGTTCTACTCAGAAAATTCACTGATGACAGTGAAACTGGATTTTTAGTTGCAAGGTCAAGACAGTCAAACAAAAATATTAATAAATAAAGAAAATACAGACTTATAAATGATAAGAAGATATGTCTCCTCACTTGGTTTGCAACTGAGGGTGCCTGGGACGGGAAAAAAGGTAACATTAGCCCACAATACAGCTAATTACAAGCTTGATATCATTGCCATCTTCTTGCTATAATTTTGACGCCGATGTTTTCCTGCCAGTTAAAACCTTCATCTATGTGGCAGATTCATGCTTTTAGTGCAACAGTGCTGTATAGATCTTTCCAGACTACTTATAATGCAAATCATTGACGATGCTACTACAGTTATGCGAAAAGGTCAGGTTTCTAAGA
The DNA here is from genome assembly GCF_965183815.1 of Platalea leucorodia. NCBI lineage: Eukaryota > Metazoa > Chordata > Aves > Pelecaniformes > Threskiornithidae > Platalea > Platalea leucorodia. The sequence goes on from NC_138826.1 coordinate 11,101,080, forward strand.
TATACTGTAGTGCAGATGCATGAATTAAGACCAACAGACAAACTGAAGGGTGTTGCATGTTGCCGGTAATGGTGTTATTTCCACAGAATCTTAACAACCTCAATTATTTGGGGATTATCCCACCCTTTTAGTCGGTATGTATGGACAATGTTTAGTACAGTGCAGTCCCAAGCCCTACAAAAGACTGTGTGGTGTTGCCTCTTCTAACTGAAATTCCCAAAGAGATGCATAAAATTATGTTCTAAAATTACAGCTAAACTATGAGAAGCAGAAGGGTGAATGCATTTACATCATTATTATCTATGTACTGACAGAGGGCAGGAATATTCGATATAGCAATTATCTCAGTCTGAAACAATGCTGTGATGAACAGAAAAAAAAAATTCTGAAAAAGTACATAACTTAATATTAACAAGCATCAGCCTTAAAGGGTGAATGCTGAAATTCACATCTCTAAATGTATTCTGCCTTAAAGGTGTTTGAACAAGGTATGGGAAGTCAGCCTCTTCAGTGCTGAACACTTTAATAATGCTATGTTGTGGGTCCAGCACAAATGCTGCCTGGTTCTATGAGACTGTGTTATGCAAAAATATAACACTTCTTATCCTAAAACAGTGAACGTAATTAGAAGAATGAAGACGCTTTGCCCAACCGAAGAAAAAACATCCCCCCCCAAACCAACAAATGCAAACCCAACTTCCCCCTTCATGTGTGCAAAAATTGGCACATGGTTTTCAACTTTTATACTGAGATAAACCCAAAGACAATGATCACTTCGACAGATGCTTTACACTCCTGAATATGCCCTTATTTGGAATTTGCCTGTAACCTATATGCAGTATTTATTTATATGTACAAATCATAATTATTTAATACATGTTCCACAAAGCTTGATTTCTGATACCTACACACGTATCAAGGATGCAAAATAAGTTGTGCTTGACTGGTGTTTCTTTTCCTTTTTTTTGCCTCCAGCCATTTCAGCATTTATATACTTTATCAGCTAAACTGATTTTGAAAGAGCTTTTTCTAATCACTCAAGTCAATAATACTTTTTTTCCTTAAGAATGACTAATATATTTACTCAAGAGACAGGAATGATACAGAATGAGCCTCTCCAGCCTTTTGGATAAACAAACATGCATTTTTATGAATTTTGAAGACAGAGTCCTACTTTTTCTTTTCATATGAAAAATAAAATAATTCAACATGGTTTATACAGCACTTTTCCTCTCCAAGTGTACCCTGTGTGTGCGTGTATATATAAATACATTTCATAAGAGGCAGCAGATATTCTGATATGGTTTAAAATGTAAAAAAAAGCTTAAAAACAACCAAATCATTGAGAGGATGCCTGGAAGTATGATTTGCCCAATCTCATCATATGTACAATGCATGCATCTGAGCTATGTAATTAGAGGTGGGAGAAGACAAACTAATTTACACTGGGAAAAGCAGAAGATCATGTTAAAAATCAAGACGGCTGATCTACAGAATCATGAAATAAATTCAGAAACCCACTGTGTGTTGTGAGAGAAGGCATCGGAGTAGGAATGGAGAATATTTCCACCCTGAGATCCTCAGCCTTGCCTAGTGAATAATGCCATTTGGGGACCGCAATTGTGTTGTCTTTGCACAGAGACATCTCATGCTCTGAAGGTGTAGCAGAAGTTCCCGGAAGATTTTTGGAGAAGAACTATGCTGACACAGGCAGAAACTCGGTAAACATACTCAAGGCTGAGGCACTTTTCTTCCAAAAGGCACTCCATTTTGGCCAGGTTAAAAGTTTAGATTTTAGGAGACTAAAAGAGATAAATCATCAACAGCAGTTTCTGGAAAAAAATGCTAGAAAGCGTTAAATGCTGGCTGTTCAGAGGTGACAGCAAGTAGATTTACAAACTTGGAAAATGTATGTTGCAGAAGTTAGAAGAATTCAGGGTTGAGTCAAATGCTTTATGCTTCTGACAGCAGAAAGTTAATAAAGGAAGTGATGACATATCTTTAAGTGTAGGGACACAGGTAAAAGTCCTATAAATTTACAAGTTTGCAGTTGATATACATTTACATTGAACAGCCAATATAATTAGAGACAGAAGGATTTAGACCATTAAAGTTATTAAATGACAAGTACAGGTTAATACAGATAAATGAAGGATAATATAATGGCTATAAGCCAATGGAGAGACAGTTTGTAAAGCATTAACAGAACAGTGAACCATGCGAGTTGGTGTTCAAATGCTTCAAGAATTTGCAACAGAGAAGTTAATCTGCATGCTGTTAAGTGGTCACTTAACACAATAAAATAAAAATTAGCTACATGCTATAGGGACTAGTTGGCCTCTTCAGCAAATGCTGAATGGGTAGAAAGACAGTCAACAGCATACACCGAGGACATGCAACACTTCCAGAGCTGTCAGAAGTTCAGTTGCAAGAGAGGATAAAAGAAGTTGCCCAGTCTTACTGTGAAAGCAAAAAACACCTAAAAATACCTCCCAATCATCCAAAGTCCAAGATGTCCACTAAACTTAAAATACAAACATTTTTCAAACGAAAAAGGTCCATATAAGCTATAATGGATGTTCATGAAATTATTTTCATTGGCCAACAGCAAAAGGGGTCTGTTGATCCTGAGGTCAGGGAAACCAGAAAGAAAAACATCCGGAACACCTAATCAGAATTCAGGCTTTGTGCTTTGTTCAAAATAAGGAAGAAAAGATATTTGAGGAAGGTGCCACATGCCTTTAAGAACAAACTGGGAGCATTTCATAACCAACACCTCCTATGGTCCAGGCCTATTCTGTCCTTCCCCAGGAAAAAAAGGCAGATGAATGAGAAGAAAATAGGAAAAAGAAAGGAGAACGACAATATACAACAGACCGAATAACTTCACCTCTAGTAGCCTTTTCTTTTTCTAAGGTTTCATACCTTTTCTGAAATCCTAACTCACATCAATCTGCCGGTATAAAACTACTCATTTCTCACTAACTGATGCATTTTTTTCTGTCTACTCCCATCACCCATCTATCGGAGCTCCCTCACAGCAACATTCACAGGAGGTGGCAGACTTTGATTCTCCTGAGCGCTTGTCTACATTGAAGTCCAGCCATTGTTCTAGCCAGGCACCAGTTCGGCAATGCTCATCCGCTCCACATTCCTCCTTTCACACCTTCTTTCCCCCATCCTTCCTTCAAAAAAGTTCTAAGGCAAAAGAAATCCTTGCTTAGCGCATCAATAAGTAAACAACTTGCTACCCCCGTTTCAATCACTTATGTAAGTGAAGTTGGGAATCAACCCTCAGTGTCTTCTTTTCCTACTACTTTAAGTGCTGTCAGGACAGAAGTCCCCGCTCACTCTGAGTTGCAGTGCAGGGAATGGATGCTGCTTCATTACAATACTGCCAATCTTGAACTTTCCTGAAAGCGATTTAGCAAGAGAGAGTATTAACTATTCTGATTGCACCTAAATTAAGTTGCAGAAACATACCCTCTAAAACTTGATCCACAAACCATCACTTAATAAAACCTATGACTCCAAACAGCACTGAGATGACACAACAGTGATCTTTGGTTCATCTAACTAAGGCTGGCTTCCTAGTCATAATTTAATCAAAAACCCTCCACCATCTACCAAGTTTGCTATAAACTCAAAGCAGCGTAAATAATTATTTTGGACCCTGCAGTACTGGTTATTTCAAAGACTTAAAATGTGTAGGCAGAGAGCTGGCAACTTAGCCTTCTGCATTCAGCAGCTTGAGGCTCATAAAGTTGGCCCTACCTCTATAGCTGATTTACTCTTAAAGTAATAAATGCACTTCAAGACACAGAGTTGAGCACAAAATAGATGAGACAGCCAACCAGCAAACAGAAAACAAAGTCACATTAGGTTTCCAAAAGAGCACAAAATGTTTTGAAATGTTGAATTTTTTTTTTAAATTGAAGTGTGGAGCAAGAGATTTTTTTCAAACTTATTTAACTACACAAAACCACAGCATATGACAGTTAAACAGTACAAAGACGAAGAACAAAGTCTGCTAGTTATATCTGTAAGCACTGAAACAATTTTATATTTTTTTTTAACTGAGTCTTCATGACCCATTTATGTAAATGGGTCTTGAAGAATAAAACTTATCAGTAGGAACAAGGTGCTTTGCAGCAGCTCAGCTTCTGGACATCAGAAAATCTATGAGAAGAGTATATCCTCCAACTGTTTCAATCTGAGAAGTGGCTCCTTGAAGCAAAAAGCAATGTCAACAAATGAAAAGAAAGCCAGAGCCAAATAAAATGACATTTGGGTTTGTTCAGGTTTCCCCAAACATCCTGATGTACGAGGTTTATCCTGAATCCACAGACCGATTCGTAAGTCAGGAAAGCTGGCAACACAAGCAAAAAGACTTGCTTGTTTGATCTTTAATCCTTCCATACAGCTAAAGAGTGTTTTAACCTTTCTTGCACTGTTCAGCAATTCATTTTAAATGTGAATGGAACTATCTCCTGCTGTATTCACATTCATATTTAAACAATGAAAAACAGAAATAAAATAGTGTCCAGACATTAGAAAAATAAAACAAACCTAGAGGATGATTAATAAATAACGCTTAAAATCATTGAGCAAAAAGTGTAGCAGTCTGTGCAAAAATAAAGCGTTCTGAAAACAGTTTATATATATATATACATAAACTTTCTTAAACATCAGAAAGCCCACAAAGCAGGTGAACAGCTCAGCAACCTCCAAGCTGGCTTCAGTGCAACTCATTCTTTGAATACGAATTAGCAATGGGTAATCGCAGCATATTTATGAGGCCTTTTGCCTGGTCCTTTTCTCCAGTGAATGCTGTATTATTCATTGCGTGTGCCCTGACCCCAGTGCGCTCCTGTTCTGACAAATCATACTTGATTAAGACAAATCTTTATTAGTTAGCTAGTCAACTTCCCCATTTATCATTTGCAAATCCCATTCTCCTTTTCGGGTACAGTAAAAGTAACTGAGACCATTTTTTCTCCATATAAAATGAAATGCTTGTTACAGACAGTAAGTGCAAACAGAAGCCTAGAAGTCAGTAATAGATGATAAAACAAAGGTTTAATAGGCATAAATTACAAATGTGGCAAAACTCGAACACAATAGCTTACGTGAGATAGGCTGAGGAAACATTAATTAGCTCATCCTTTCAACGTTTCCCATTTTTCTACCAACTAAAACTCTCAAAATCTAAATGCCATATAAAAGAACTGTATTGCAAAGTTGGAGGCTGAAAGTACCAAGGTTTAAAAGATAATAATGAAGAGATTGCTGAGGAAAGTTATTGTTCAAGGTTTCTACCAAAACCAAAAAAATCTTTTAAAAGTTGATCTATAAAAGGAGGCAAAATGATTTAAAAATTATTCATGAAGCTTCAGTTTCCCTTGAAAATGTAGTATCTCTCCAAAGAGGTGGCAATTTGGAGAGGGAAAAATCCTTTCAAGACAATGTTAGTTTATTCAGTGGGTAATTTACAACTAGAAAACTGTGTGATGTCTAATGTTTTGTCATGATAGTGGTTTTGCTCACAGAGAAGGATGTTTCTTCTATCAGGTCTCTGGAGGTCTGAAGCAGCTACTTGGAGACGGAGGGAGAAGGAGCAGAGGGAAGGGACAGTCCATAGCTTACTGGGCTGGCTGTGGTTCAAGTCCCAGCTCTGCCCCAGGATTGTATTCTGGCCTCTGGAGGGATCTCTAGGAAATGCTCACTTAGCTGTGTTTTTGATGGTTGGATTCAATGACCTTAAAGGTTTTTTCCAGCCTAAATGATTCTATGATTTGTTTGGTGATGAAGTTTAGTAGTTTGCATATTTTGTTACATTTTGAATCTTGGTTTTATACACAATGATATTTATATCCACCAATTAGAATCTGTGTTCGTTTGAAATATACAGTAATTTAAAAACCTTCACCTAAAGGAAAAACATCGACATAACCATCTCTGTGCTGCTTACACAGCACACCTCTTACGGATTCCTGTCTTCCTCCACTTACACCTTCCCATCTGAAGCCATTTTTCCTTTGTTTATATTTTCATTTTTACCCTGCAGGACCAATGCAGCTATGGATTTTGCTCCTTTTTCACACACATGAGCTAAGTGCTAGTTATTTCCATCTGCAATGTTGCCTTCGATCACACACAGAGTAATGCTGAGAAAACCACTACCTCAATAAACCCACAGTAAGGGAACAGAGGGAACAATGAAAAATTCCTGATGGCCTGGCAAATCACTGTTATCAGGAGGTATACAAGAAGGAAAGAATCCAGGCTGATTTTAAAATCCAGGCTGAGTTTGAAGGTCTATGTATATTTTAAAAAAATAAATTAAAAAAGTCTCTGCTCTTGTACTTGTCAAACAAAGATATTTCTTCTGGAAATTGCTGAGATAGAAATAAAGACTTTCCTGTAATAGATTTTTTACAGTACTCTTCAGAGCAGAATCATATTTTAAGGATCAAGTTAAGCTCTTCAGATGGTATTGAAGAGGTAGACTTACATGGGGCCTTCACTGCATGTAGACACAATTTGTTTCTAAGGCATCCCTGCAAGGAAAAATAGTTGCAAAAAGTGATTTTTTTCTAAGATGAAAAGAGTGTTTTCTTCTGATGGGAGGAACTCAGCAACACTTAGTGATGCTTTTGGCATCTCTACATTAGATTACCGCTCTATGGTTCAACTGGGGGCAAACCTGGAGACTTCCAAAACCAAACTGATCCAGAACAGAGCAGCTTACTGCATGGGGCAGCAGTTTTTGCTTGGATTCTCCTGAAGCAGCTGACTGCGGAACTCATAAGTGAAGTCCCAGCTACTGGACACAGTCTTTGAGTCCCCGATGATTTGGGTGAAGATTACCAGAGAGACTGCTTCTCTCTGTTGGGTGTTACTTGAATTGCAGTCAGCAGATATGTGCACTGGAGGTGCCATGAAGAAGTGCTGGCAGCTGAACAGTCTCTATGAGGATGTCCTAGGTTTGGATCATATCGCCCCTCTCTTCTGGTCTGCCAGCCCTCAGACATGTTAGTGTGCAGGACACGCTGCCAAAGACATCAGGTGGTCTGCTGTGGGATGGAATTAAAGATTTCGAAGGACTTGCTGGCAGGCCACTGGTAACATTTATTTGAGTGAATGTTCTGCATGCCGCAGACAGAATAGATTAAGTACTAAAGTATTAAAGTAGATTTCTTTGCTGTAGCTTATTTCTACATTTCTAGAGGACCAACACGAGCAGAACAGTATGCCTAGGAGCCTCTAGCCCGACACAGTAAAGAGACAAGTATCTGGATTTTCTGTCATGCTCCAAGATCACGAACACAGGGAGGGCAAGGTCAGATCTGGGAAAGGACCCTGGACTGCTGGGTTCTGTATTTGAAATGAAAGGCATGCCACCTATGGGCAGGTACCATCCAGCCAACCATCCTCACTGATGTTACATACCGGCGCCCATGGCCATTTTCACATTTTATTGCTGTTTTGGATGCCAGTAAAAAAAATAAATAAATTGACCTTTCTGAAATTTCTTCAAGCAGTCTTTAATGTTGCAAGATAAGAGTTTCGAGAGACCGCAATTTTATTACTGGCTCAGCCACTGCTTTACACCTGGTAAATATTTGTGCCTGTTTCCCTGTTTCTAAAATGGGTATGAAGGGATCCACGTTGGCAGAACACACTATCTGTCATTAAAAGGATTGTATTCCTATGGAAGGCATTCAAATACTGCACTTAGCTTCTTATATATTCATTTTCATTATAAGTATTAGTTTGAATATCATTTTAATCCAAAAAACAATATTAGAAATTATTTTTAGAATTAAATCTGAAGGGGCACGCTCTTCTCAACTACAGGGCATCATATTTAATCTCATAAAGGATTTCCAAATTATTTGAGCACCAAAATATAATTGTCCCATGATCTACTGAATTGGTAAATTATTACAGGATGACATTTTACTGCAAACACCCAGTTTACAAACATAACTTTGCTGGAAATTCTCAAGAAGTGTTAAACCGATGTCAGTGTCTCAGTAATTTCGCAGTTTAAAAACAGTTAGAAATGTAATGACTACACTGCACTTGATTAAAGCATTTACAGCTCTAATCAAAAACTGACAGCAAGATCAAAGATGTTAACTTAAATCTCTCCTCTAATTATGTTTAAAATGCCACACCTCAGGCCTGTCTCTCCTCTTCTTTTTCAAACCAAATTCTGCTTAAGAAAGATCTAACACTTCTTAACAGTTCATTATCCAATAAAACTATTCAAAGCTTAAAAGCAATCTACACAATTAGTCAGGACCTCAGGGAGTCCACCGGTAGTCTTTATTACAGGGCTTCATATTAAAACACCTTAATTATATTTGTCAAATGGATTTCATTAAAACCCATCGTCACTTTAATTTTCATATTTTGACAGTGCTGGCATAGCATTATTACCACCTGCCAAGCTATGAACTACAACAAAATTATCAAATTCCTTCAAATACTAAGCAGTTTCTTTTTGTACCTGACCAATGATTTCCCTCTTTTTGGTGAATGCACCATAATTAAGAGGAATAATTAAAATTCCATATTCAAGCAGCACGTATGCAAGCTAAACGTACAGTGTATCCATTGCAGGTGTGTAAATAAGAACCTATATGGATACCTGGTTGCCAGGAGCACATAATACAAAGGTAGGACACATATACTGAAGTGCTTCTGAATAATAAAGCCAAGACATCAAACAGAATGCACTATTATTTAATCAAATGACAACCATGATGACTTGAAAGCAGAGGACATTTTAACTTCTACTCATTATACTGTCATTTCGACACAACAGATCTGGGGATTATGACCATATACTGTAACCACAGTTTTATTTTAGATATAATCCATGGAGGTTGCACTTGACTTTAGACAATCACACTGAAATATAATTAAACCAAAATTGTTTATCCTCTCTGCATACAGTCAGTACTGTGACAAAGGCTTCTGATATTTAGGATACATTTCCAATGCAGGACATATCAATTGTTGTTTGGTTTTTTCCTAATACTGAAGGCCACAGCAATTAACGGTTTTAGATAATTACAAGTAATATAAAAACTAGGTACCAGCATCTGTCATGCAAAACAGTTCGGGCTGTTAATGTCATATGGGATATAGAAATAAATTATTCCCTCCTTTTTGTTATCTGAAATACTGTATGGAAAACTTAAACAAAACAGCAATTTACCAGTATTGTGCTTATATTTACTAAGCTAAATTCAAGCCTGATTAACTCCATGTTCTTCAGTGAACATGTGTATGAGATGACTTTGGCCCACAACAGATAAAACAATGGCATGCAGATTGCAATGGGGAAAAGAACAGAGAATTTTTCTTTCTTTCATATAATCATAGCAAGAAATAAGAAATGAAGAGGTTTCTGCCATATGTCTAACACACTTCACTGCTTTGTACAAAGGTCTCAAGAGTAATGATCTCCGTGTGTTATGAATATTTTAAGACTTATTAAATGTTCTTGGATTATTGTGGGTAAAACAATGGGATTTTAAAGAACCAGTTTAAATGACAATTAAATATTATTCCTACTTAAGGAAAAAGAAGAATTTCATAATTTTTTAATGTATTATCAAGGAGGAAAGCCTCAGCCTCTTTTCACATCATACCACAAGTTTTAGCAAAGGAATTGCTGAAGACATGCTGGATTTTATTTAATTTCTTTTTATTGCTTTAATTGCTTTTGAATTACAAAGAAATAAAACAAAGTACTCACAAGCAAGGAACTATGAGCTGACCACAGATCTCTTGTTTGATTTTTTGGCAAGTCACCTTATTTTTTTTATCCTATTTACTCTATCTGTAAAACAAGGGTAAATAATTTTTCTACTAGAATTCCACTAAAACAAGCAAGGGCCCACATACTGCTTAGTTTCTGTTATCAGGACATCTTACAGCAAATAATCAGAATTTTTTGGTGCCTCCCATTCAACTTCAAACTATCACTTCAACCTTGGGTGCATGTGGGGATTCCCCTTAGAAACCCAGCACCTCAAACCCAGAGACAATGTAGGAGATAAGTAGCATTTTAAAAACAATCCCAACCCAAACCAGAGTGTTGGCTTGCTTCTACAGACATGGCGAGAGCCAGCTCCTCTGCTTACACGAGGATGGATGGAGGGACAGGGAAGCTTCCCAGAGAAAGAGCTGGTGGATGATGAGAGCTCACATGTGCCTTTGACACAACGGGTCATGCTTTCCCTCTTGAAATCTCCTCCTCCCTTTGCACCCAGGATCCTGCCCTCTCTGTGAGGGCTGCATAAGGCTCTGGTTTTGGTTCCCTCCCTCCCCATGGGTCTGCAGTTGATTTACGCCTGGAGAATCTCAGGCACAAACTCAGCTACTATTTAATAAGTGACAGATTTCCCTCTCTGCTACGCTGCCATTTCCTCTCCCATCTCTCTCATTGATTAGCCTTCAACTCAAATTCAACACACCACCAAAGTTCCTCGTCCCACCAAGATGTCTCCACTCCGTCTATTCTCATGACATGCAACACAATCATCCTCTTTTCCACCCAGCCTCAACATCTTTTTTTTACTCAGCTCTCTTTTTTCAGTCCTCATTTTTGGGCAAGCTGTCCGATTCTTTCTGCATGACATCGATTGGAAACAGCCTGGTCCCATCCATTCACTCTCCTAAAATTCTCTTCTAGGCTCTCACCCTGTTTTTATATCATTGCATCCTTTTCTCTAGCCTTGACAAAAATCTATGTACCTCCTACAGTAATGCAGAACATTGCTACAAACACCATTTTATTAGCATCATACTGGTCTTCTTTTTCTTTGTAGTGATGCCATTGCCTCTTCCCAGTTCAGCACATTAAACAATAGCTACATTTCTTCCATAGCCAATCCCTTCATGGTCTGACTTCTCCCATTTGCTATCAGCATATTAATTCCTTTCTCAGCTCAGATATCATTCACTTGTTAAATTTTTACTCAAGCATTTCTGCACTTTCTCCCATGTTGCCAGGATTGCGAGGAGCGGAGCATAAACAACTCATCACCTCATCATGCTCCTGCAATCTCTGATCTGACTGCTCTTGTCCATCGATATACCATGCAATCATAATTTCTTCTGCAGTCCGTGGAAATCTCAGCCACAACCATGAACCTTTGTGTTAGATGAATTTCTAAATGTTTAGTCCCAGAATGGATAAGTAATAGCACAAAATCTAGCAAGCACATGTGAGTATCATCCATGATGGAGCAAGAAGGTACTGTAAGAAACAAGTTATCAGCACTTGTCTTCACTGTTGCAGTGCAGGTGTGACATAGGGATTTACAATGTACACTGCATTACTGACAGATTTTACCTTCCTAAAACGAATACTATCCCCCACAAGCTATCAGCAAATAGAACGTAAATCCTGTTGTCATGAGTGAATAATTTATTAAATTGACACTATTACTAATAATTACAGAAAATGTGCCTGTTTTTCACTCTTGACAAACAGGAAGGCAGCCATGTTTCCCATTTCAGCTATGATACACAAGGAACAATTCAAAGTGATAGTCGTCCCTGGCTGGCACGTATTCTTTATCATTTGAAGTTTACTTGATAGAAATGAAGGTCTACAGAACCCTGCTGACATGAAGTCACAAAGAGCATATACATTTATGAATACTGCATTTACTGCACTTTGTATGCGATGTTTGTTAGGTTTTGGTGCTGAAATCACAGCTCTGAATCTATCTTGAAGATGTTAAAGATGCGTTGTGAGCTTTTGCTTTCCGCCCCCGCCCCCAAAACAAAACACCACCATAGCGTTGATGGCTTTAATTATTAAGAATATTATACTTTCTGTTTTATCTTAAATCCCATAATGGAAGCAACCAGCTTTTTCTCTCTTTCTTTTTCTTTTTTTTTTTTTTCGCCTTTTTTTGGTAATAGTATACACTATTGATGTAGGAAGGAAATGTGAAGACAGAACAATCCAGCTGGATTAGACATTTATGAAACCTATTGCCAACAGTGAGCTGTCAAAGCCAGCAATCAAATGTAACCCTGGCAAAAAGAATGGAGACTGCTGTGAGGAGATTTACTTAGAAGAAACTCTCAAATAGTGCTTTTATGTTCTGATTCTCCTCCCCTGCACCGGTTTTATACCTGCTTGTTGCCCCTCCTTCCTTGAAAGTTACACCTGGTTTACAGTAGTGTGGTAGGAATACTTTCTCTGTTCCAAAATTAACTGTTGAATTTCTGCAGCCTCAATGCAGAATGCCTGGACAAATAATTAATTCTTTTCCTTCCAAATCTTAAAATATATGAAAACGTGGAGTTGCTATTAATACAGGGATCTCCACAACATTCCCGGGAGTAAAAAAGTCTTATTACCTTTTTTTTCAGCTCAGAAGCTGACAAAAGAAGGATGTAACTAACTTAAAGCCATACGAAGTCAGAAAGAAAGGTAAGAATTCACTGCTCCTGACCTTAATCCTACTTTTCTGCAAGACCATCCCTTGTGCTTTACATTCCAGCTTTTCACTGGAAAACTGTTAATTAAGCATTAGGAAAACTTGGTAATAAGCACCATTAAAATTAAATGACATGAGAAGATATTTTGCTATGGCAATGGAAAGGAAAATAAGACAAAAGTTAAGAACTGACTGAAATATACTAATGAGCAAAACACAATGTAGGGAAAAAAATCTGGAGTATTGAAGAACAGGACCTCAAACAACCAGCAGGAGAAAAGCAAAGACTAAGACTAATAAGTAATGGAGTATTACAGCAGCAAGATCTTTACATTGTATAAAAAAAGTCTTTGGATTAAAGGAGGAATGACTACAGAACAACAGGGTAACATTTGCATTTTGGCCATTTCTATTCTGCAGGCTACCAACGCTTCTAAGAGTCTCTCTCCACTATACAGTTACAGTAATGCTGCTTAATTATTTTCTAGCAATGGCATGAAGATTTATTGATTAATACCCATTTTAAAGCTTTTAAGAACTCTCTCGCATTCATGTAGAGTCCGAATTTTAATGCAACAAACAAGTTAAAAATAGGATTCCAAGGCTGTGTAATTTGCGTGATATGTGTATGTTTCCCTGTGAACAGAAAATCAGCTTTAAGATTGTGACATGAGCACCCACGGAAACCACAGTAGATGTATATACTGGAAAAACTTACAAATAGTCAGCCAAATATTTCAGTTTCACAATTTGGGATTTGAAAAGTCAGTACCACCTTAAATTTTAACCAGAAGAGAAAATTTATAGAATACTGGCTACTTTCCCTCATTTAAATCGAATCAGCCATTAGAGTTAACAACCTTCCCACCCCATACAAATAAATAAAGAATGCTGTATCCATTCTAATTTAAAAACTCTTATCTTCATTAAAAACATAGTTGATTTAGTCAGAAGTTCCATCTATTATGTGCTGTAATGATTTAATAGTGCCAATTAGATCTATAGTATTCCTAGAAATGGAGGAGTTGCAGCTGGAGCTCTGCAGACCAGCCAAACAATTTTCACAGGATTTTCAGAGGACTGCACTACTCTATTCTAGGTAGAAGATTAAATTGTAAAGGAGAAAAGAAGCGGGAGTTCAAAACAAGTATTCCAATATGACAAATAACTCTTCTTCCTGGGCTTTGCTTTTGTAGAAAAGAGAAGTATTTCACTCTCCCATTCTATAAGTAGCTGGAAATGCTCTGCATATTTTAATAATGACATCAAATAACTTGCTAATTCAAGATACTTTAGCCAGCCATGTGTCCTAGTGAGAGACAATGCATGAACCCTTTAAAGTATCTACAATACAGAATATGTTCCTTGATAATGTCATTAAGCCATGATGACATGTAGCAAGCAATTGCTGGCAAAGGTCAATAACCTGATCCATTTATACAACGAATGCCTGTTAAAACAGTGTTTAAAGAACAATCGAATGATTGATGACCATAAGCTCTATGTTGGCCATGATGTGCCGCATGCACATACAGCATGATCTGCAAGCACTACACGTACCTCTAATGCTATGGGGTGGGTGGGGGGAAAACCGTGTTTTGCCAAAATCAAACCAAAATGTTTAGACAAAAATGTTCACAACAATAATTGAGTAAGCAAAGGTCTGAAGACGCATTTGTTAGCACTGGGCAGTAAAAATAAGCAGTGTTTCTGATCCAATTGAATATAGCTCAGTTTGAGAATAAGGTGCTCTGAGCAAAACAGACTGCAAGCATCCTCTAAACTCCATGTCACAGTCTGTGAAAAAAAATAAGTGACCATCCCACAGATCTCTATCACTGATTTTTAAAATTTTTCCTTCATTTTTAATTCAAACTGATGCATTAAAATGCAGTTTCATTTGATGCACATGTGAATCTTGCCAGCTCAAAAGCCATTGTCAAAATTCACAGGTCCAATTTGTTGTGTTGTTTAAAAAAAGGGGGGGGATAATTTCCAAAATATTTTTGTTGCTTTAATCTGCCAGCAGCCATCATTCTATCAGCAGAGTGCTGCACACTTCTTAGAATTTAACCCCCTTTTCTAAAGAGTAATTAACCTAACAGCTTCTTGCAAGTCATTTTTCTGTCTCATCAGAAAAGCATGGTGACCCATGTGTTCTGTAGGACAGGAACGCTTCCCAAAATTGTCATCTAGTCCCCTCACAGAATTAATTATCTCATTCTAAAGTGACCACGTTCCACTTTTTACAAACAAGAATGATCTTAAAAATCATCAAAAGACATATATGATCATACAAATAATAAAATAAACACGATCCATTCAAAGCATTTGATATTCTGTAACTGTACCGGTTCTGGCTTTCATGAGATAAACACACTGAGACCACATTGCACTGCTGATGTGTACCCTTCAATTAAAGAGCATTTCTGCACACAAGCCAGTTCCTCATGGAGGTGTTGATTATAAGTGGCATTCATCAGAATCAATGGTATAAAAATAAGCTCCCTGCCATTTTGCTGCATCCATAAACAGGTGTGGCCTGAGCTTTATTAGGTGCCCAGACAAAAAGACACACAGAGAGTATATCTCAGCATGAGTCACAAAGCAAAATTACAGTCCTGTGCTGCAGTCGGGAGACTTCCTAAAATATGTTTCCCAAGCCAGGGGTAGCAGTCAGTGTTGTTGGTTAGTGCAGGCGGGAACTGGATCCACCCCTTCCCGGGCCCCGCAGAATCCCTTCTCCATCGTGGTACAACAATCAGACACGTTGCTAACTTGATTTAAGAAAAAAAGTATTCTATACTGCAAAGCATTTCCATGACTGTTCTTAGAGCTCCACCTTTCCTACAAAACTGCACAGTTTCTGTACGGCATGGTAAGCAGAGTTATACTGGAACTATATTTAAGAAACATTCATATGAAGAGTCATCGCTTCCTTCCCAGCAATCCCCCATCAGTCACAAACACAGCTAAAACAAGGCAGAAAACATTAAAGAAACAGTGAGTTATACACTGATTACTTTCCCATCTCACCCTTGGCAACGATGGAAGTTCAGCCTGCTCCTCAACACACACGTGCCAAACAACTGATAAAAACCGATGCCAAGTACTCCACACTTCTTTAAATTTTGAAAGCGAACACCAATTGACCTACTAGAGGAATCTATCCTGTTTCCATCCCGTTTGGCTCTGTAGTTGAAGCCTCCTCTGCCTACGTTATTTCAACCACACACACCAGAAAAGATTTTTCACCACTAGGTGAATCGCACCAGGTGCATCGCACTTTTCACTCCATGTCCAAAGATCTTTCAGCGAGTCAATTTGCTTCCCGTGTCCCTGCATTAGAAATTAGGTTTTCATCTTCTATCTTGCTCTGCGAAAGACATCAACCTATTTCCCATTTTCCATGGTACAATCCCATTTCTTCCCTTCCCCTACTGCCCTTCTGTCAGGCTGTTCCCACCAGCTCCTCCTGTATCCTCCTCTATCTTGTCAACCATCATGTGAATGCGACACTGCAGCCTGATGGTTTCATTACGAACTGACAAAACCAAAGACTCATCATTTACAGACAGGGAATGGAGACATAGGAAGGTCATGGCTCTTGCAAAAGTCAGAAAAAATTAGTGGCAAAGATATCTCTCCTGACTTCCAGTTTCTTTGGATATCATCTGCCACAAGACTGCTGAGAATCTTTCATTTTTAATTTCTGTGAAGAAGAAAGGAGGAAGGCTCTTTTGCTGTGTCATTGCTTCCCTTCCTCTCTTCACATTCCTACCAACAAACCAGAACAACGCCCATCTTCTCCATCAGGGCATCTAAGATGTCACAGATCATTTGAACGTTGACAAAATTCTATGCATCAAAATAAAACACTGGAACATTTACCTTTTAATTATTACATATTTGTGAGGAGGGGAAAAAGTATCATTTCGAGGTGCTAGGACCCTTGCACTCTACATTGTTACATGTTCTAAGATGTTGAAAGAAGTGAGGTTTTCCTTTTCTGGTGTTCCTGGCACTGAAATCAGTATCTCTGAATTTTGCCTTCACTGGGGAGGGGGAATGAGTCCCAGCTGGGGGCTTAGTACAGAGCCACAGACCAAGAACTTCTCAGAGCCTTGCAGTGAAGGCAAGCTTTCTACGGGAGGCTGTGTGTAGGTACCTCTTAGCTTCTCTCTACATTAAAGAGCACTACAATTTGTTGCATTTGCTCCCCTCCACTCCCCCTTTTTGGCCTAGGGAAAAATCCACCTTCACTTTATTAATAGTGAATTCAAATGGGTTTTCTGCTGCAATTTAACAACTTTTTTTTCCCCTGCACAGAGACAAGATATTCTTCTCTCTTGAACCCTTCAACATATTTGTTCTGCATTATTTTTTCATTCGCTGTTATCCCAGAGGCTCTCAATGTTTAAATAGCTCCCTCCCTCCCATGTAAAGCTGTGCACTAATATCGATCAACTTAGGCTGGAAGTTACTGTGAGGCATTTTTCAATAATCAGCCTAGCTGTTCAGAGAGTGTCTTGAATATAACCCTTAGGTAAACAGCATAATACACAAGGAACTTTCCCTCAGCAAGCACATCTTTGCAATCTCAAGGATGGTTGCTAATGCTCCACCAGACAAAGAACTTGATTCTGACTTTCTACTCTGCAGGTCAAAGGTGAAGTCACATCAGCTAATGATGTCTTTCTTCTTATGCACAGAATTTAAGTTTCTTAGGACACCTGTATATTTAACAATCTCATAGTCATATGCCCTTCAAACAACAGGTCAGACAGTAAATAAGCTCTTAATGAGTATCAATTTACTTTTTAATAAAAAATAATCATAAACAAAATCCCACTCTTCTAAGAAGATAAAGTTATGTCTGTACAAGAATTTTAAGTCGTGGCCATATAAAGCACCTTTATTAGTGAATGATAATGAATAGGAACTCTCACCTGGCTGAAGGAAGAAGAAGAAGAAAATAATTTCAAGCTAAACAATTAAAAATAAATCATAGGAAAAGTATGATACATGCATACTGTATGTCAAGTAATAGCCACACTTACAGACAGATGAGTAAGCTACTCTAAATTATCAGGTTTTCATTTAATTCATCCCTGATTTAAAATGCCAGGTTTATTCTATTTTTACATTGCTTCATTAATCAAAAATGGAAGAGAAAAGTGATTGGAATGAAATACTTGAAATCATTCATACTTTATGTCTTAAATAGCTACTTTCATTGGTTACTTCACATAGTACTTAATTCTAAAATGAAAAACATAGGGTGTTTTAATTTCCTCTTCTTAACTGTGAAGCATCAGATTGTGCTATATTGTTTTTATAGCTCTGAGGGATCCTTAAAAGAAAAGTTTGTGTAAACTAAAATGGCAAAAAAAGTCTGATGTAAAAATAGTCCTAGGTTGTTGCTTTGCACACTGTAAAACCAGTGATGTTCACACCCACCAGTGGGCGAAAGATAAACATCATAAAAGTAAATAACACTCTGAAATAGCTGGCTCCTATGAATCCTGGAGACAGCACAAACTGTTTTGTTGTTTTAAAAAAAGATTATGCATAAGCAAATCCACATGACTTTAATGACAATTTCTGAAAGTGTTTTCAGGTCAACATCTACGCTAGAGAGCCTAAGCAAAGCCCAGTGGGTGCAGTTGTACGCAGCGCCCTGCTGGCGCTACCCTCCCTATTTTGCTTTCGTGTTGGATCTGTCAGCACGGTTCAGGCTGGCTCCTGCCGCAGCAATCCTCTGCCCTTGCTAAGGAGCGAGGCAGCCCATGGCGGCAGGGGGCAAAAACGCAGGCGAGTGTGACTCGGCAGCATTTCGATACCAAAGCTTTGGGGGATCCCCACATGCTTTGTATTGAGATGCACACAGGGACAGTCAGAAAGCCGAGGTGGACAAAGTTCAGCATTTTCTGCATCTGACAGATGGTTGAGGAGTATAGCACATACTTTCTTATCTCCCCACATGGCATCACCTTAACCATGGAGAATAAACAGGGTTAGAGTAATTCAGAAAAATTCTTGTACGATAGCAAATGCAATTCAATGCAGGTAAATGCAGGATAAAAATTGTAAGACAAAAGATTCCAAAAGAAAGCCAAGACATTAGGGGAAAGTGTTCAGAGGCATAATGATTGAAGAGAGATTTAAGTGTCCTCCTGGGTTATGAAAGTCTTAAGCTAATGGATAACTGCAGTGGGAAAATAATGCTGCACGATGAGCTACATGCCTAGAGGAATATAAAGCTAAAATTCTGGTACTGACTGGTGCATAAGACCGACTGGAAGCTTTACCTATAGTATTGCGTTGTCTTGATGCACATAAATTCATATTTCCAAGTAAACTGACAAAAGAGGAAGAGGGAGGGAGGATCATCTGAAACACAGGGATCGTATTTTATAGCCTGCTGCAGCCAGCTCCGTACCACACAGAAGCTGCAGGCCGCCACCGCATTGCTGCAATTTTCCATTTCTGGCCATATTTTGTGAGAGTGCAGATGGGATTGCAAAAGAGAAGTCACAGAGAGGATCGCCACAGGGTCATTCAGATGCCTTTGCTGTGAACGTATCCTACATGCTCAAGGGCAAGGAAAGTGCTCGCCTCTTTCATAAGATAGGTTAAAAATATTCGAAGGGTTGAAGGGAGATGGTAGACAGAAAGGACAAACAGACTGTGATTATAATACCCACATACAGTATAGGTTCCCTTATCCTTAAAAACAGAACAAAACAAAAAACATCAACCAACCAGAGATGGAAATTTAGCTAAAGACCTGCTTATGACAGATCTTGAATTTTGGGAGGTAACGTGCATGTTCTACGCTTCAAGACAGCAAGCAAAACAAAACAAGAAAATAACATCACCAATGTGTCCTGCAACCTGGGAAACATTTAGAATAATTTGCAAGAGGGGAAAAACTTCCATAGTAAATACAAATTATAATGCTCAACTCTTTAAAACAGTGTCTGTTCAAATTATTTCAGGACGTGGCTATTATAAAGCAGGTTCAACCACAGTTTTACACTTCAGAATAACTGCAGCACAGTCACTTGGGAAGCTGCAGCCAGAGCTTCCTCTGAGCCTGGCTTGCTTAGGATGAGCACTGTCTGTCTCCATGCCATTCTGCGCTTTGCTCAAATGCAGCCTCCTTCTGCAGCCCCCCAGTAAAAGGGAGGTAGGATTCAGGGAGACATACTGGCTCAAAGTGCTTGCCCATCACCTTTACAAATTTGTTTGTTCAGACATGCTGTGTAGAAACTTAAGTCTGGGAGAAAGGGGTGTAGGGTCTGACTTAGCACTTTACATGATGTAAGATCTTTGCCATGTCCCGAGTAGCGTGTATTAAAAATTGACCTCAGTCTCCTCTACAGCCAATCTCAAATTAAGAATGAAAAAGGTAAGAATTTTCAAAAAGGAATGAAACCTCACACATCTGCAGGTTCTTTGCTAGATTTCTGTACGACCAGAGAAGGATTTAGGGCAGGAAAGACAGTTCTAAGATCACTCCCCAAGGAAGTTTCTGAAAATCAAGATGCTGCCTTTAGTTACCAAAAATTAATTCCATGTTCAACTGGTGCAAAATTTGAAGCTAGAAATGTACAATCTGTTTGACTCTTGTTTAAATTTATTCAATCAGTTTATTAAATTAAAAAAAATTTAGTCTGCATTTAAGGGAGACCATAAGCCACGGCTCAGTACAAAGCTTTGCAATGGGGGTCTGAGCCCTGAATTCTCAAATTAAACTAAATCAACCTTAAAGAAAACTCAGTGGGTGTAAGGGCACCTGTGTTGAGGAACAGCATCCTTACTTTTCCCTTGCCTTGTTTTTTGTTCATTAATCTACTGTAGGTCCCAAGGGTGACTGGAAGAACGTGTCAAGGCTCCTTCCTCAGCACATCACCCCCTTCCTCTGCTCAGCACATCCGTAACAGGCACAGAGATCCTGCCGATTCACTTCACGCAGTATCCTCGGCAGTTCCCCTCATCCTATACCACTAAGACCAACAGCTACAGGCTGCAAGTTTTCCTCCTGGAGCAGAGCTTTCACACAAACCCAGGCCATGTCCTGGCACAGTTCTCACACTAGGCTCCATCCTGACTTCACCCCGGTGGATGGTGGGCTCTGCTCACATCAGTAACGAACATCTGGCCTCAGCTGCCAGGCTTTGGGGAATATCAGGTTGCTGTTACAAAGGTTTGTTGGCAGATAATTTTAAAGAAACATGTTCTGAGAATGTTTTTACAATCTCCACCTCTACCTGCTCTGTCCTAAAATCTGTTTCTCACTATCACTTCTCTAAAAGACAATTTTTTTATATATATATTATTTTTCTTTAAACCACTAGAAGGAATCCCCTACTGCCTACACAATAACGTCAGTCAGAGGCAAGATTCTTTCTCACAGATCTTATCCCTCTAAGCCATCCGACTGACTAAACCACTATCCTTTGATCAATAGGCAGCTAAGTGGGAATTTTCTAAAAAACCTTTAAGCAAAATAAAGTTGCTTCTTTATTACACACAGGCCTTACTCCCCCAAAGTAGAAGAGAGGTGGGATTTCTTTTTTTCTTTTTTTTGTATTTTTGTTCAAAACTTGTTCAGTCTGGATGGAAGATAGATTCCATCCAGGGAGAGTAAGAGCTGAGAATAAGAGAGTATTTACTACCACTGAATATGACGATTGCATCAAAGACTAAGTGAAGTAGCCAGCTGTGAGAAATTGTGAACCATACACTAAATATCACCATTTGTTTATAGTTAAATGTATATAAAGAAGGGTGGATAATTAACTCTCTGTAAATGTAAATGTATTCTATTTTTAATTAAAGGGATGCAAATAAAAACAATGGTTTTACCTGCAGCATGAGTGGGGAAGGATCCTTTGAGCTCTATTTTAAACTGTCCACGCCGGGAGTCAAAAACTTAGCCACAAAGTAGTTTTGTGTGTGAAACTCAATTTGGACATCAGACTTCTGAGATCCTATTAGAGCAATCACCAAGTGTTAAAAAGACAAAACATCTTTTCAGAGACCACTGCCAGACAGCAAAGAAAATGACTCTTTAATAAAATCGGATCAATTTTCTAGCTAACCTGCCCCAAGTGGAAACAACATAAGACAGGTTCCCAGAGAGTCAGCATTAATGATGGGCCCATGCAATGAATATCATATGCTTCCATGGACATAACAAAATTGCCTGGGGCAACTTTCATATGAGGGCTGGATTGCAAGTTGTCTGTCTTGCTTCTTCCCCCTTCCCTAAGCTAACTCCTAGGCTCTTTTTTTTTTTTAAAGAGGTAAGATTTCTCACTGTGCTTAACTGTGGTACAGAGTGCTTGCTTAAATGTATTATGGAAGAAAAAACTGATTTACTCAGGGGAGTTGAGACACTTAAGAGAGCTGGGTTCAGTACCTGGCTCTGTAGCCAATGTGCAACCTGGCACCAGGGAGGTCACTCTGGATTGTTTTTACGCGATCTTCGGCAGCCCACTCTGCTGTGCTCTGAGCAAACATCAAGCTCACATCAGTCAGACGTTTCATAGTTCTCCTTACAACTTTCATTCTCTTCTGGACTCACGAGGTTGGGGTTCAACACCATAAAATCATTATCCTATTTTCCACATGAAGATTTCTCACCCCAAGCAAATTTGTTGTGCAGGCAGAGGATGCTCATGTGCGTCTATGAAATCCTGGACAGGCAATGTCCATACTGTGCTGAAACCCTACCTGAGATAAAGAATAGCAATATCCCTGAACACAGGGGTGTTGAGGATAAATTGCCAAACGTGGATGAGACATTCTGCCTAAATACTAGATAGATTAGACACATTATTTTGAATAAAAGTAAGCATATTTGTCTCAAAATACTTTGGGGTAGGATATAGGAGAAGTTTTGCACTAAAAAGTCCACAAGGAGGATTTAAGTGCCAGATAACACATCATCGGGCCACATTGTTGAATCTGACTACAGCATGTATGGGACATTTGACTAAAGCATACACCACTTACAATATTTATACTGAGAGAGTTTAGATTGTTCAAAAGCACTTCCATCCAGCTTTTTAGCTACTAAAGTCAACACAAACATTTAAATAACAATATTTAGAGTACCTTTTTGCAACTGTTTTCATTAAAGAAGTAATAGCTACTCCAGTGCATTCTCAAACCCTCTTCTCTCAAAACCAACCAAACAAAATTCCCCAAGACAGCCCAAGAGACACCACCTGCTATTTCAAATGCAGTCCCACTATTTGTTTCTCCAAGTCTCTGCTGCTTTCTGTGAAAGGGAATCTTTTTGCACACCAAGAGGGGTGGCAAACCTTTTTTGCTCAGTTAAGAGTACTCTGCAGCCTTTTTTTTTTCAGGAAGTTTGCAGTGTACCAATTTTTTTTTTTTTTTGCAATGATCCCTATCTACATTACAAACAGAACCTGGTAGCTATTGTCCGCCTAATTAAGACAACCAAGACACACTACCCAACAGACCAAGGCTTATTTCTCTTTCCTTATGCCCAGATCCAAAGTATTTAGGCTCTCAAGATTTCAGGACATGACTCTTGATACTAACATACTCTCAAGTATTAAAAAGATATGAAACAATGCAATAAAAAGATAATAATTACTACAAACACAGTTTCCCTGTGCTAGGAGTTACAGGGCACAAACACATATATATACTGAAATTAAAACCACAACTGGGTACCAATTGGTCCACCATATTAGACATGACTACCTTTAACTTGGGATGATACTGATATCATTTAATTCACAGAAAAATGTTCCTCCATTGCATCATCATACTAAGAAAAATGAAAAAAGATGTATTAGAGAAACCCTAGCTTCTTACACAACAAGCATATTTCAACTTTAAAAATGTAGCAAATTTGCCTTTTATTTCCAAAGCACTATCAATAATCACTTGTTTTAATAAATGTAAGCTATCAAGCTACAAAAGTTATTTTTTTTTCTTTTGCATTTCTCCTAGCATTTAATTGTCTTCTGTTACAGTAGAAAGCTAAATTGGGCATCTGTACTTTGCGGTTAAACCCAAGCAGGTAGTAGCATCACACTTTAAATATAAATATCACAGAGGAAAGCAAAAATTGGCAGAATACACTTCTGCACACACTCATTTCTACTCATGTTACTCTAGTGGTTTAGTAACCTAGGTTTCTTTTAATTAATATGCACTCTATACACTTATGTTAGCTTAAAATATTTTTTCAACAAATAATTTCACAAGTTGGTAAAAGACCCAGCTTCCCTCTGACACCAGAAAAGCCGGTCTTGTGCTTACAGCACTGTGCCCGAATGCTGCAGAAGGGGGCTTGGCTCCCTGCTCTGACACATGTCTGAAAAGTCATTTAACAGTGTCCTTCATAACATGGGGGTCACGATATCTCTCTTTGGCCAGGGACATTGTTAAGTATTGGGAACAGGGACTGACTCTTGCAGTGGGCTTGCGCAGTGCGATCAGGTCATGAAGCTGCAGGGACACGTAACTCCTGGTGGCATTAGCTGGACACCTACCCACATCCGTGACCCTGGCCCACCGTACCTAACACACAGGAGTCTCTTCTCTCTTTGGGTTTTATTAAATACCAGCAAAGAATGGAAACTAAATATAAGGAGCTCTGGGAGGGAGGCGCAACCTACCTCAGTGTAATTATTCAGAAATTTAATTTCACAAGCAAGCATTTAAAAAGCAAAAAACATTGTAAAGTCATCTAATCTCTTTCCCCAGTTGAACTTTCAACCTGACAATGAAAGACATAGGGACATGTAACTAAGATACACAGGCTGAGCTATGCTTTATTATTCTAAAGAATATCAGTCTAGCTCCTGAACCACAGATACACGAAATGTTTAAGACAGTGAAGGAAAACGTGGATCTTTACATTTCATCTATGCACTTTCAGTCTTAGGGCAACAAATAACAGCATAGGTAAGAAATGCTACAGGATATACCTGCTGCTTTGTTTCACTTTAGAAATAGAAACCAGTAATCCAGCTAAGAGGAGGCACCACCTTATAGATAATGGTGGGGATCAACAACAGTCTGAAAATGACACAAGTTGAAAAATTCCGGTACAAGTGACAAAGTACAGGGAACAAGTGGCAATTAGCAATATATTAAAACATGGGGCAACAGGGGTTAATGCACTTGCCTTTCAACCCTGCAGTATTAAACTACGCTGCAGTAAAAGTTAGTTTGTACTTCTCCCGCTAACATCAGCTCCAAGCCTGCCGAAGGATTTGAAGGGCAAAAGGCCACGGGACTGAGGCACACGGAAAGAGCTGCAGGAGAAGCCTGCCTCAACATCTCAGCACTGCTCACGGCTCTAGCCGGTGTTAAGAGTTTTCCTTTCAGAAGAACCAGTTTTTGCACACACAAGGAACATGCAGGAGATTCGCTAGGCTTTAAGGTTGTATGCATGCTTAAAAACAAGCAACAGCTAAACACTAATCCTGCACCAGGGTATCAATGCGAAAAAACCCGAGAGTCTCCTCTGCCGGTTCCCACAGAGAGCACGGAGAACGCACCACTGCCGGGCCAGCCCGCAGTTAATGTCTACATTTCCACACGGGAAGCCTGGGTTTGATTTCCAGTTTGGGTCTGTCTCTCCCTAGGTTAGAGGGGAGAGACATGCTTTAACACTGCTCGACAGCAACCCCTTTGGGCAAAGTAAGCACTGACGGGGTCCAGCAGGAGAGGGGGGGAGTCAGAAAGGTTGTGGTTGTGAAGAAATTGGTGAAAGAGATTTTACTCACCGTATGAAATGGGAACTAGGAGAATACCCAGAATGAAAGCAAAGCAAACTCCGATTTTTTTTTTTTATCTACTCCATGCATCAAATCATCCTTCGACCAAACCACCTACTTATTTGTCTTTAATGACTAGCATGAAAATAGCTATCTTTTCTTAAGAGCACTGTAAACTGAATGACCCTCCTATAAAAAAACACTGGATTTATAGCGTTAAAAGGCAAAGTCCCAGAACCGTACTTCTGTTTACTTGAGAAGTATAAACCATTACCCGGAAAACAGAGAGGCCTTTTACAGAGACTGGAAAACAAATGGTTTAAAAGCATTAAGATCTACATATCTTTCCTTCCCATACATTCAAAGCCATCAATCATATATAATCCAGAACATACGAGGTGCAAAAGTGCTAAAAAGGGCCCATTAAAATACAAGTCTTTCCAGGTGTACCACCCAATCACTAGAACTAAACGCAGAGCAAAACCAGCTCCCATTTATACACACAATACCATTAGTGGCAATTTATCATGTCTTCTTAAAGTGATATATAGCACGTTATGAAATTGCTCATTAACTCTCCCAGCAAAAGCTCAGCATGCCCCCATGTACTCAAGTGACTGTAATTGGCATTTCAGAGACCTCGGCTTAGAATTCACTCTTATTTATAAAGCTCAGCTTCCATAATCAACTTTTTAACCCGCTTCTAGTAACATCATTAACTTCGTATTTTTGAGTGAGTTTTCCTTATTATGCAATGCAACAGTTGCTTTTCAGCCCCCAAACAGATAGTGTTTGAATGAGATTTCTTCTTCCCCTTTCCCATTCTTCCTTCAAGAAGACCTATAAAAACCTAAGGCCATGCAAGCCATGCCTTTACTAGAAATACAAAAAAACTTCATTAAAACGACGTTATAATAAGTGTAGAGTCACAGAAGCCATTTTTTTTAAATGGGAAAGACAAAGCATTCTCAGAAATATCCGAGATCGTGATCTTAATCATCCTACCACATAAGTATCGTTAGTCACAAAGACCTGCATTTACAAAGCATTTCAGCACACGCTTAAACTCCAGCATATGTTTAAGTCCTGCTGTCTCCAAAGGGACTTACGTGCATGGCTGGCTAAGGGCCAAACAGCCAACTTCACATATCAGCACATGAGCAGTTTCACACCCATGCCTTGCATGATGACTTTGAGCCAAAGGCCTCGATATCCTTCCCGTGGGAAGACAAGTGTCACTGTCTTGTTCAGCTGGATGAGAAACAGAGACACAGGGTTTGGCCAGCTTAGGGCCTCTCCCTAGCGCTGTGCCAGAGCCAGGAATGCAATCTTTCTGATGAAACTTTATCAACCCCAAACAGTTCCCCATCCATGAGAGCAGTGCTGCCTCGATCAGGACGCAAGGTCAGTTGTATTTGCTTTGTCTGCTCTGCCCTCTCAAGCGCAGGGTTGATGCTTACAGCAGCCACAAATGCTGCCCTGGAAAACAAAGTCCTTGTGGAAGAGGCAGGCAGCAGCTCAGCAGCTCTCCCTTACGCGACACAGCAGCTGGACCATTCAAGGCGATGCTAACGGAGGACTTACCCCAGCTTTCTCTCCCTAAACCCACACCTGAGAAAACCCATTTCAGCACAAGTTGATACTCTCAGGCTGGCCTAGAAGTCCTCATCTCTGACTTGCTTGATTACTGCCAGTTTTAGTCTCTACCCATCACTACTGTGCCTTGAAATTACAGCAAACCTTTTCTTTTTTTTTAACTTCATCCCATTTCCGTCTTTCTACTATTTTTCTGATAGCAGATGGCAAGGTTCACTGTCACAGACAGAAATGTACAGAAATGTATTACAAGAGAGATTTTTCTATGGAGGGGAGAAAATAGAGCTCAGCAGGCAAAAGTCAGTGAGAAGGCAATTCCCTCTGAGAGTGTCTGTTGCTTTATGGGTTAATATAGGGGTCCTCAAACAATTTCATAATTGCATCACTTCTTAATAGAATCTTGCTGACACCTTTCCATTTGCAGTTGTCTGGGCCACCTGCCCTCCCCATTTGCAACTGCATTACATTCCCATGACATCCTAGAAGAGCAATGCCTGGTTAGTAATCTATTTTATTTTACCTTATGGCAATTTACCAGACTGAAACAAGGAGAAGGACCAGTTCCTCACGGCTCACAATTAGTTATGCAAGAACTGATTTTTATGAACGAAGCTGAAAACTCTAGTTAATGTAATTTATTTGATTCCTCAGTGCAGAGAGACCTCTTGCCTATGCCTGTAGCATGATGTCTGTAGGGCACACTGCCCACCTCTGCTGTGACTGCTTATGGACAGCCATTCTGGGCATGGTACCTTGTGACATATTAATAAGCCTAGGGTATTCAGCGTAGGAGTCCCTGCGCGTGGTTTGAGAAGGACGGGACATAAATGACTGCAAATTACAATAAGTTTTGCCAACAGGAGAATAGCCCCATCGTTGCCTCTTTAACTGTTCTAAGTCCAATTCTAAACTGATCCCTGCCGATGCTAAAAGGTACAAAGATATCAAATCCATCCCCAATCACTTAGATAGTATCTTGAATAGCTCATTCACAAATTAATTGCAGTATGTCATCCTTTGTAGTTCACAGCCTATTGTTACTGCCAGGTGCGCTGGCAAAGGCAGTATTTGCCTCACACTTCAGGCAGCGTTTCTCCCAGTAGAAGACATTTTCCCCTAATGGAACTATTACAAGATTTAGAAGGTAGGCTTAAACAAGATAGGAGCAATAATGTCCTAGGTATCACAAAATACACTTGGATAAAGTCCACTCCAGACCTTGACAGCTGAAAACCAAAGGAGATACGGCAGACATCTCTTGGAGAAACTGTCTGTTATCCTAGTCCTTACAAAGAAAAAGCAAGACTCAGAGACAGAGTGATTTCACCAGGATTACTTGGGATGCCTATGGCAGAGATGCTAACTGAATACAGCTCTTTGCGACTGAGTACAGCTCTCTGCCTTGTAACTACAAAAACATCTTTGCATTTTGCTTGTTTGTATTTAGAATCTTAATCGTGTACAAGTTAAAAACTTGATGTATTCATAGGATAAGAAATAAAACCAGACTTAATACTGAAGGCAGAAAAAAATCATATAAATATATTAAAATCTGTTCAGTTATTGCCTCTGAGTTTTCACTCCCTTTTTGCTCCCGTGGCCTGTCTGACAGCACAGTGTATCGTATTTTTGGGAAACACGCACACTTCCTCGGGTGACCAGAACAAAGGGGTCCACCCAGCAGCATGACACACAGCAGCCCACAGGACAGGTAAGTCTTAACATGGTTGCAGAATTAGAAAATACCAGTTTTATTGTGTCCAGACAAGTACAGCTCTGTACAGCTCTTGAGATTGTTTTTGGATGGTTCTCAAAGCAATTCCATTGCTGCCATAATAACACATCTTCCAACAAAAAGTTTTCTTGCCAAGAGTAAGTATGAGGACAGGAAACTAATGGCTTGCTGGACATTGGGTTCTGGCACACATTTCCCAAAAAAACACATTTCAGGTTCCTGGAAATATATTTCCTCCTAAATATTAGTGTGGCTTTTCAATATTTCTGCCTCCAAAATTATCTCCCACCCTAAGGCTCAGTGATTAAGGTGAACCTAGTACTTCATCCTGCTGAAGGCCTTTCTAAGCATCTTGCAATCTTCAAGTTAATATTTCCTCATCCTGAGTATCAGAGGGGCCAAAGAACAACTACTTTAAATACATCCCAAAGCTACTATGGAACAGTGGTTTTGGAGTGTTTATGTAAGTCTTAAAATGTGGTAAAACACATGCTGAACTGGTGTCTCAAGACCTTCAGAACTGCACTTAATGTGCAGCTTTGCCAGAAAAAGTCAAGTGTGCTGGTGTGGTAGTCAGTGTCCTTCCTTCTCCAGTTAATGTAGCTGCTCTTTTCCTTCTGTCACATCCACATCAGTCAGTGGAACAAAAATATAAATAACACAATGAAATAATAACATAAGGCTGCTTCTTAGTTCATTGCAATGAAACGTGAACAACACATGCTTTACTTTGACCCTAATTCTTACCTGACATTCTTCATCAGCAGCTCAGTACAAAAGAGGTAAAAATCCTTATTTCCAATTTCCAGATAGGGAAATGGAGGTAAAAAGACACAAAATGGCATGCCAAGACACTTAACATCTATTAGCAGAGCTAAGAAATGAACTTCAGTTTTCTGAATCCTCTTTCCAAAGGCCTGTTTATTAGACTACAGCCAGAGATTTTTTTCCTTAAAAATATCAACATAATTTTTCATATCAAATTCACATACTCTACATTTTTGTACATACTGAAAAAGTAATTTTAAATACTGAAATAAATACATCCCTCTTGTACAGCACACTGCCAAACATTTTTAAAAAATCACACTCTTGCAATCCAGGGATCTGGAGTATGTGCTCTATTTTCTTTTTTTCTAACACAGTGCTCTGTCTCCACCCAAACTTGAACCTGTGGATTCAGTTTAATTTCAAAGCCTATGCAGTTGACTTCTGTAAGACATGTTTCTGAAGGACTTGGAATCCAAAACTGAGATGTAAATTCATGGAAAGCAAAAAAAGAAAATAAATTAAAGGCCTTACTATTTCATATGGGGTCCCCTTAAAGCTGTGAAATACACCACTAAAGCAAAACCAGTGATTTATGTGCAGTCTCTGATGGTCCCATCCAGATATCTGGTTATGAATTACAGGATGCTCGTCTCCTAGAGAGCCTTTTAGCACTTAAATTTTCACCATAAGGAATAAATGACCACTATTGTTTTCACACCTTGAACAACCTGAAACCAGATCTTACGCAGCATTGACACCAGACACTATCGTCTTCCTGATTTTCTAATTTCTGTCATAAAACAGTTTTGTGTCCATCCTGTGAGCTCCTTATTTCGCCTGTGAACTTGGAAACAAATCACTTTCTTCAAGCATCCAGGACTGTCAGGTGGATCTTTCCCACATTGCTTGTTCTTCCTTACTGACTCTGTAGACCCATCTTTGTTTTACTGTGGTATCTATCAATGTTTTGTAATTTGTTTATCCAGGACAGCTCAACTCAGATGGAGCATCTGGTTTTCAGCAAGGTCCTGCTTTTGTTACCCAATTTTCCAGCTGGATTGACAGAGGCACAAGGAAGTCAAGTGACCTGCCCGGGTCAGACAGCGTCGGTGGCTCGGAACAGATTGGAGCCCGCGATCCTCCTGGCTCCGTACCCCGCACTGGACCACACTCCCTTTTATGAGTTGTTCTGCACTAGAGATAAATTGTATCCACTTTTCCTTCGTGGCTACAGATATTATAGTAAACCCCCACAGTTTTGTTTATATGGTTGTTCCACTTCTGAATAGTCTTAAGCTATTTGGAGGTCATTAAAATACACATAACAATGCATTCAAGCCTAATTTCTCCAGCAGTCTGGTCTCCTGATCCTTCTCTTGAACTCAATGATCTGGCAAACATTTCTACATCAGGTGTTCATATTTCCTCTACTACTTCTTTGAGGAAGAAGGAATGCAATTCATTTGCCACTTGTGCTTTGTCAAATTCTAATTGTTATTAATTTTCCACCTAACCACTTCCAGTGAGATTTCAGGCTATTTACAGCTTCATTTATCATGGGATTTCTATTCCCATCACACAAATACAACCTACTGTTTACAGTTATTACACAAGTAAAGATGCTCGTACAGACCTGGCCTTACTACTGTATACTTTTTCACCTACAACTTAATAACTTGCAGGCTATAAAAATGAAATGCCCGTTTTAAATACTCAAGACCAGGAGCTACAGAACTCCAAGGTTTGACTCTGGCTTTTCTGAGATCTTGAATAATTTTCTTAGTCTTTCTAAATCTCACTTTGACTGTTTGTAAAACTGAATTTCCTACTTTATACAACTGAACTGAAAATAAACTGGTTAAGGTTTGCAAAGATGGAAATTGCTAAAAAGATATTCCACTGGGGGCATATACTTCCTCATATAGCCTCGCTCTTAAATTCCAGCTGAGCCATGCTTTGCTTCAGACCCAAAAATGGGTTTGGAAAGGTACACATGCTTTTTATCTGTAACACTAATGCATTACTAGAGTACTGCTGAACAACTTCCTTTAAGCTTTACTTTCTCGAATAAACCCACGGACCTAACATCTTTAATTCCATTTGTATTTCAAACCAAAGATTATCACAACACAGGGAGCCTAATATTACTATCTCAATGGTATTTCAGAATAAAGAACATACAAAATGGTACCTTGATTACTCATTAAGCCAAACGTTTACAAAGTCTCAAAGTAGCCTTTTGTTTCACATATGTATCTTTTTTCCTTGAGAACAATTAGATGCGCTATTACTAGGTAACTAAATATCTGATTTGAGGCAAGCAGGTGCAGCAGGTAGATGTCTGGCTATGATACACTTGGTCCAAAATCTACTTCAGAAATAGCATACTCTGTCCGAAAATGCTAAAGCTATTTCTGTCAACATCAGTCTATGTCATTTCCATAATCACGTTAGCTTCTATAGAGAGAAGTCTATTTGCTAAATTTGTATCTTTGTTTTTTCTATGCCATTTGAGAATAAATATTTACATTAATATGTCCAAAATCCATTTAAATTGGTACAAACAACCCATTCATGCTAAGCCTACTTGCTCTCCTTTTACTCACAACATAACGCATACTTATATATATACATGTAATCCATAAAATACCACAGACAGCCTTAATTCCTTTAGTGAATTCCAGCCAGCACCTGACCGGGTAATTTATGTCTCCTATTACCATTACTTTGACTTTTCTTAAACTCTTTTATTTATGTCCCTAATGACATTGTCATCTGTTTGCCCAGTTTATGAAGCTCACCTAAGCCCTCCAAACATGCTGTCTCTAGCAAGGAATTTTTGCTCTGTCAGGTAGATGGACGAGAATCCTAACCAAAGTCACTCATCACTAATTCTCCTGCTTCCATAAAGGTAGTTTCTGAACAATCACAACTCTCTGAAAACCTGTCAGTAATATTCAAGAATGCTTTATTCAAGAAGGACCCACTCAGCCTTCCTTTACATTTGTGGCAAATTAGCCTGTGCCTTAGCTGTGGTTCTTTGTTAGTATTTACATAAACCAAAGCTGTCCTGACATCACACTTAACAGGGTAGTGGGCATGTCAGGGCCTGAATCAGCAGCAAGCAGCACTCAAAGGCAAGTCAAAGACCCCATACTATATCCAAACCGAGATCTTTATTTACCTTTGTGATTAGAGACCTGTACTTTTGGGTGCAAGATGCTCTCTGTACATGTCTACTTTGAGGGCTGCGGCATGATGCTAACAGCAAGAACTGTTGATACTAGGTGAGCATGTACCTGCCTCCAGCTCTCTCCCATACTTTACAGATCTAGGGGAAGGGGTCTTTGGGACTTGGGAGGAAATAGGGCAAATTGCCAGTCTTCTTCACGGGGCAAGAGGTGTTCAGAGAGCGTCTGATAATTTCCATTCTTTTGGGAGAGAAAAGGAAGGCAGGACTCAACTAATATGCATATAAAGAGGGGCATGCATAGGTGTATAGTTATTTCTGCCCAGAAGTGAGGTTATTCAGTAGCTGGGCAGACATGTAAAGGCTGGTTATGATACTATAAAGGCACCAGGGCTCCTGCAGAGCTAGAATTACAGGGTTACTGTGCAAAGAAAGTAGGCCCAGAAGGAGAAGAGGTATTTTGGAGGAAACAAGTGTGTAAAAGCTATTTTGGCTTTTTGTTTTAGAATTCTGGGAATCGAAGAGGAGACTAAAATGAGAAATTGCACTGGGGCGGGGGGCTTTGAATAGGAGCCGATTCAGAACGCAATTTTTATTTGAGGAGGCTCAAGTGCTGACCAAATACAGCAAGCTTATAGCACGAGTTAAAAAATACTGAATAATGTCATACATGCTGAAAAATGGAAAGAAAAAGTCAGGATAATATACTGTTGTTTTAAATAGTATGCAAACATTTTCACTTTTCACTTTACTTCTGCAAAATCCTTCCTTCGTGTGGCTAAACTTTTAAGATCGGAAATGTTGTGAATTGCAATATTAACCAGAAACGTAACGATATTTAAGGTCAAGGTAGATCTGATATTTCTTCAGTTGGACGCTTGGTGTCTTTGGACCAGAATCACTCTCAGACTTCATCAATGACATGTAATTGTAGTAATTCGATCTGACTAGGTTAACCATGCTTTATACAACGGATAAAGTTAGTCTCTGCCTTAAACAGCTTCCTTGCTAAGTTGGGAAACTGAGGCACAGAAAGATTAAGAACTCTCATGCATGCTACTGAGGAATTTCATGGCAGATCTAGAACTGAAAACACTTTACCACCATCTGAGCCATGTATCTTAAGCATGGAGTCAATCTTCTCTAACATTCTACATATGTTATGTTACAAAAGGTTTAAAAAACAAAACTGAGAACTGGTGAAAAAATTTGCTGTAAGGAAAAATTAATACTTCAAAATGCCACAGTCCCTGAGAGTATAACCCCCTGCTGACTGTTAAACTTTTGAGAATTTGGGAATTCCTGTTTCCATACACCTGAAAGACAAAGAATTGAACCTACATTTTGTATTGCTTTGTCCTTATACTCACCTTTAACCTTCACAGAATCGCACACTTGTTGGAACTGGTTGGAAGGGACCTCTTGAAATCACCTAGTCCAACCTCCCTGCTCAAGCAGGGTCACCTAGAGCATGTTTCCCAGGACCATGACCAGTCAGGTTTTGAATAGCTCCATGGATGGAGACACTAAAACCTCTCTGGGCAACCTTAGCCCAACACATCCATTTGACAAGATACAGGGCTTGATTCATTTGCCCTGATCCCTACAGTCATGTGAGAAACAGTATTATTCAAGACATCCTCGTGGGGTTGGCCTTATGGATAAAGGATCTATGCATTCCTTTGGAGTGCCAGGACAGGACATGCCCTTTGTCATCTCAAATGACCACAGATTCGTATGTCTGGGCAACTGAGTTGTACCTTCAAATCCGGCTGATCCTTTTCCAGTCAGTTCACAGAACCAACCCACCCTATTACCCACTTGGTTTGTTTGAGTCTAGAGGAACTTTTAAAATGATATGGCCATACGTCTGAGCTACCTTCCCTAACTAAATGGTAACTAAACCATGGTCTTTTAGTTCTTAACTACATGTTTACTAGGCCCAACAATTGTTATTTACAAAAACTAATTGTGACTTATGTTCTCTGTTAAAAGCTTATCCATTTAATCCATGATACCCATCACCTCTAAACCTATAGCATTCACATCAACACTGAGAGTGCCATGCAGTCCTTAGCCCATCTCCAGAGCTACCACTTCACTTTCATTCTCTCTGTTCCCAGATTAATGAAACATTGCAGAAGATGCTGACAGACCCATTAGATATTTGGGGATTGGACTAGACAATCTTTAAAAGATCCTTTCCAACCCAAACTATTCTATGATTCTATGATATTTGCATCCAGACTTTGATATTTGCATCAAGACTTAACGAAATCAACACCTAATAAATAACAGCAATATTAATAACACTAGGAAATTAATTCATGGCCTCACACCTTGCCTCTTATGGCTGTAACTGTGCATGCACGCTGAATCCTTCTCAGCCCTTCCAAATCTTTCTCTTGCAAATGTTTTCATAAAGGCAACAAAGCCCAAGACTTTGAGCTGGTATGGACTGGTTTGTCTCCATTGACTGCAGTGTAAACCTGCCCATTACAGCAGATGAAGATCCAGTCCAGTCTCTCTCTCCTAGGAAAATCTCCACTTTTCAAAATGCACCGCTATAGGCAGTTATTTCTGCGGATCCAAACCCTTCCATTCAAGATGCTCAGTGACTTTATATCTCCTGCTAATGTATTCCTTCGGGAAGCTACTATCCACCAACCCCCCTATAGTTATTGTTAGGAAATCATTAACCCACGGCTCTTTTCAACTCTTGGTAATTATGATGTTAAAAAAAGGAAAAGTTTTGTTGCTAACAGTTGCAACAATGTATTTGTTTGCCACATGCAATGGAAATCTGATAGACAATATCTGTGCACTCCATCTGTTACACTGGATTGATCCGCTGATGAGATTCTTTTTAGAAACCTGCTTACCCCTGCTGGTGCTGCAAGCTTGAAAGAGAAAAAACACTTTCTTCTCCTTGTTCTCTTGTGTGGTGGTCGACCCTGTCTTCCTCTCCATTAGAACCCATCCTGCTGCCACAGATCTCACAGGATTTATATTGTTTTGATTCCTTTCAAACACTGTCTTGTTACCAACATCTGACAACAGTCTCTTGGGCTATCACGATTTTACAAACTGACCAGGCCTATAAGTCTCTATAAATCCCATGTGGATACAGACCTGTGAAAATGTCTTTAACTATCCATTAAAGTACACAGTAGCTCTTTTATTATATAAATAGTCATGGGTGTTCTATACTTACACGGAGGAAGAAGCTGTAATTTGGGGAGGGGGGGAAGGAGGGAAGTACTTGAAAACTCTGCTAGAAGAGGTTGTTCTCTTAACACTCATTGCACATCAGCGAACTCATTTGCTCACCACACCGCTTGATGAGAACACACCATGGGTGGTCGTCTTGCTCCCCACCCCCTCCATAATAGCGGTGAAAAGCCACAAAATAGTGAGTCAAATTTAGGCATGACCACACATGTTGGTTTCTCACGAAGTTGGGGAAATTTTAGCCCTGCTTTTCAAAAAACAATACCCAGAAAAACAACGATGCAAAGGCATATCTACAATTGAAAAATTGAAAACACGTTGAGTATATAATACAAGGAGGTCAGACGATACAGTTTTAATGAAATATTTTAGTACCCTGGCCTTATGGTAAGTTTAAAGTTTACTATTATAATGTGTGCGTGCATGTGCATGGGTATATCCCTAAGTCTCTATATATGCGCACAGACAGGCAGACATCAACACTTCTTCATAACAAGTGAAAGGGAAAATTAGAGTGCTTCTAAGAGCACAGGCTGTATCTAACCTCCCCATTCAAACAATAGTACCAATAAATCCAATTTCTTGCACTGAAACCAACTCATCTGAATTAGTGTGCTATCTTAAAACAAACTGCAATTACTATTTGCCAGAACTGCTATGAAAATGTTTCTGCCAAATCAAACAGTTTGCTTGGAGAGTCAAATGGGGATGGGGGAGGAGGAAAGAAGAAAAATGGTTAATAGTAGGGCTGTTGCTTTTCCGAAGCGCAGGAAACTGAGCCTAATTGATGCTGACGCATGACAGACTCGTGTGTACAGTATTGCCCGGGCTCTGACTGAAGCTGCTGACAGAGGGTAAATGGTGCATGGCAGCTGGTCTTGCCCTGGCCTGGCATGGCAACATACGCACACATTGCCTGTCAAGAGATATCATGAGGGCTAATGAAGGGCAGCCCACATTTTTAAAATTCTTCTCACTGAGTTTTGGATCAGACTTTACACCATGAAGCCTTCTCAACCTTTTAGTGCTTGGTTAAAGATATGTGACACTTATTTAAAAATTAATGTGTTCTAATCAATTTAAAGTTGGAAAACTAAAAGCCAGTACATCTCTGTGCGAGAAAGAAAAAGTGCGTATATGAGTGTGTGTAAGATGGAAAGACATGGCAGAGAAAGAAGCGCAGAACAAGAGGAAACAAATACAGGCATTTTTGCAGCTACTGACAACAAAAAGTGATGACAGGGAAGTACCACCAATTTATCTGACTGCATTTCAGTACTCCTCTATAGCTCTCTTTAAAACAAAAAGTTGTGCATTTCTGAAAGGCTTACTTAAAATAAGCGATTCCCTACAAACACCAAATGCTTTCTCTGCTCCTGAATCTAGCCCACTGCCTGTAATTGCAGCTGAATAGTTATATCAGTACCCAAAAATGAGAGAAATTCTGCCCTCCGCTTCTTAGGCATAACGAATTAAATGTAGGAAAGCAGAATTAGGATAAAAGAGACCATCTTAGAAATCTACCTGATTACGAACTTCAAATCATAAGTAACAGCTTGGTTGGACCCTCAGTTCTCAGAATTCTCTGGTGGTTTCACATTCCTTTATGTTATTTTGCATGGTAATAAATGGCAGAGATATTTCTGGTTTAGCTTTTTTCTGAAATATTCTCCCCATAGACAAATGGAAAATACATATGCAGAAGACTGTTGAGACTTTTCAGGGTATTTCACTGACCAGTGCAGAATCATTTCTTGCCACAAATCCCTGAGGGCTTTATTCTGGTTTCAAAAAAATCCCTGGCATTTTCACAACTGACTTCAGGATTTCAATAGTTATTTTACATGCCAGTAAAATAAAGTGCTTGGTTCTCATCTAACCTGGAACAGCTTATCCCCTGCCAGTCACTATTAGCTTATGTGGAATGGTCTCTGAGTTTATCAGAGAGAAAGGATTTATGTCCTGGGGAGACTGACCATCTTTTCTGCCTCTGTAGGCCAAAAGGAGAAACTCTGACAACTGCAAAAAGATGTTATAATGTTGTCTCTCCTTGCTACTGCTCTAGGTTTTGCAACTTATACTTTCTTTTCCAAGCCATTATTATGCAGAGCAGAGGGGAAAAAACCACCATCTGAACTACTAAACTTAAGGAAAAAAAAGGCAAAAAAAGCAAACAACTTCCTCATTCAAAAACCACAAACTGCTGTATTTATTTGATAAATAAAAACTAGTTATTTTTAGGTTTATCAGCTAATCTAGGAAAAAGTTAACCTAACCTTGGCAAATACAATACATCATAAAGAAGTATCACGCTCTGAGAAACACACACAACAAGCTTACTACAGCTTTGGTCCTCAGAGCAAAGCCATTTGCTCA
This sequence comes from Platalea leucorodia, assembly GCF_965183815.1. Classification (NCBI taxonomy): domain Eukaryota; kingdom Metazoa; phylum Chordata; class Aves; order Pelecaniformes; family Threskiornithidae; genus Platalea; species Platalea leucorodia. The sequence continues at coordinate 11,139,237 of NC_138826.1, forward strand.
CTGAAAATGTGTGTATTCATGAGGCACACCAGAAAGCTAAAACAACAGCAGAAGTCACAAAATGAAGCACCTTGTTCTCACTCTGATGCAACCTTATAACAACACAGCTTCGCTTCCCAGAAATGCCTCTAGAGAGAATGCCACCTTTGTGTAAAGTAGCATTGGAGAGAAAAGGAACATTTTTAATCAGATTGGCTGATAAATTTGGGGAAAAAAATGGGTGGTGAAATAAAAAGGTATTACTCATCCCTCTAAAGCTAAATTATCACATCATTAGATTATCATGGTTATAAACAAATTGCTTCTACTGCATGTAAGAAATTTTGTGCTAATAAAAGGTGTCAAAACATTTTCAATTGGGTATTCAGTGTAAGATTAGTAAGTATCGAGCAATAACATTTTCCCTCTTCATATTTCCTTAGGATTTTTGAGATAAATGCACCTGATTTGCAGGATACTACAATTCTCTGCAAATTTCCCCACCTTCCCTCCCTTATTTGCAGGAATGGCTAACAAGCTGCTAATTGTTCTGGTAGTTTTGCGGTATCCATTCACCAGGAAAGAATTACAAATTATGACACAAATCTCTATCAACTAATAATGAATTTTGGAGTTTACCAGTCTGAGTTATAGGAACCGATTGATTTCAGCAGTAGATGATTGCATTTCTCCATTACCACTTCTCCAACGCTCTTCCCTGTTTCTATACACACTATACCTTACATTAGACAACTATTTCCTACCATTTTGTTGAAATTTGTCCTAATTAAAAGAAAATCAGACAATTCTTCAAATAAAATTCTCTCTCAAGTACAATTCTTATTCAACTGAAAACAAATGCTTTTTCCCTCATTCGTTTTCAAAAATGTCTGTTTAAAGAAACCTTCATTCAATTAGTATCTGTTTATTAATGATTCACATCAATTGGCTAGTCTTGTCTATTTGATGATTCAGAACCCACTTCTTCCAGTCTAGACAGTTCAAATAACACCATAACTGGCGGCATACACAGTCTATGTCATTTTTGTTGTCTCCTGTGTAACTTAGGTTTTAACTATGCAAAAATGTTTTTCAAAATCTTTAAACATTTTCTGTTGTCCGCAGAGTTTGATAAAAAATCTGTATCATTCGGTTTTCTTTACTCAATTTCACCTCCTACTTCTTCCATTACAGAATGTATAAAACAGGACTTCATCCCATATTTGTAGACAAACAGTACCATGCATGATTATACAACAAGTGTTACAAAATCTATTTCACTTTCTACTTCCAATACTGTGAAGTCATGAAACTAAATCATTTTCAATGAAACTAAATAATTTTCATTTTTTTAAAGATACATCTTTGTTTCTATAATCTCCGAAAACTCTTAAAAGATATGACCTCTGTCTAGTTTTAAATGACAAAGTGTTTAGGGTTCTTCTTTTACTTGAAAGAAAAAGAGGAACACCTGGTGCCTGTATAAAGGCAGGCAAACTGTATAAAATCACTTCATGAGTTTTGAAAAATCTGCCTTTATGGCCATATCTGTAATTTAACTTAGTAAGAAAAGGCTGCTGTCTCATACCAGCCTTATACTATCTGAATTAATGTGGTACTGCATGATTTTGCAGGTCTGGTTGAGGAAATATCTGTTCTCTAAGGAGAGGATAATTACCCTGAGTGTTTGACACCTGATTCTGGTCTACAAGATGGAGTTTAATAAGTTTGTGCCCACGAAACTGCTGGCTATAAAGCTTCAAAATATGAGCATTCGTACTAGATTTCAGGATACAGCAGCCTGCTATCGAAAAACAATTTTGTAACAAAAGAATTATCACTATTCACAAGCAATATTTGTAAAGCTAGATGCAAATAACTGTGCTGAGCGTGAGAAGGGTAAAACTTGATTTAAAATTATATGCCTGAAGATATATATATGCACACATGCACAAAGATCTACACTTACAATTGTGTGTGCATCTATGTGTATTTGTGCAAGTGTATAAACACATGTAACCTATTTGAAAAACTGTTTCTGAGAAAATTTTGGTTATGTCTGCATCAAAAGAAACTCTGTACTAACTGTTGCACCTTGGATTTTATAGGAGCATTAGATTTTGCCCCTCCATTGTTTGCTTTTAGTTTTGAAAAAATAATGCTCTTCTCTTAGGATCTCTCCTACAGACATTTTAAACTGGTCAATTCCAAAGAAATAAAAGGGATTTTTGTGTGCATCAGGACTGTAGGATCAGGTCCTTTATATTAAGAGCTATTTGCACTGGGTTTCTAAAAAAACTTATGCATTTACACTGTGCTTGTGTGCATGTATATGCGCGTGCATAAACTATTTAAGTGCAAATTGCCAGAATGTCAGTAAATTACTGTGGGAGCTGCAAAGCATTTACATACCTTAGGCATGAGCAACCAATTGGAACTTTTAATCTTTTAACAACTTACTGCTCAGTGACATAATAATGAATAAAATGAAGAGTAATGAAGTTGACCATAAAGCTTAGCAAATAAACATTGTACACAAATGTAACAATTCCTGACTAGCTCAGCACACAAAATCTGCTCATGGTTTGCTGCTGGTTACCATATGCTTGTGCCAAAACACAGTAACATCCCGCTACCATTGCTTTTGGCATTGCCGTTGTTGGTCTTTTGGCAGATCACTATTTGCTGCCCTCACCATGCTGGGATCTACCCTCATTATAACCCATTCACCTGCAGGTAGCTTTATCTTTTAGTATTGTTATAAGGAAGTTTTTAGAAGCTTTCTTGTCTCAACACTCCTGTCAAGGAAGTTGTAGAAATCACCCCCAGGATTACTGACAGAAACTTTCATTTGTTTGAAATCTGAATGTATAGTCTGGTTTATCGGCACTGACAGGACAAGGTCATAGACCATACTCTATCGCTACTCTCACTCCTACCAAGAGTCCATGATTAAGTCACCTAAAATAAAATTCCATTTCTGTCAAAAGACATGGCAAATCACTTGCAATAGCTGCAAAGATGACTGACCATTCACTGTCTTTTGTGCTTAGGAAAAAAGTATGTTTAATAAGGTAATATACTTCGAGTATCTTTTCTAATTGTGACTGGCACACCCAAAATTCATCTCATTTCTATATGTAGAGCAAGTCTAAAAGATATCAAATTCAATTTTGTTGAAGACGAACTTGGTTCAGTCATTCGTTATAATCCAGGTAACTAAAAAGGCAGGCGGGGATCTACAGAATAAGCAGTGTTAGTCCCCTACAAGACAACAGCAGAAACAAAGAAGGGCAATAGTGGCCACAAGTCACTGCTGAGTGATAAGTCTTTTGAGGCAGAAATCCACTTCCAATTGAACTGATGTCCCTATCAGAAAAACGACCACCAGAATTCCTTCCAGCTGACAGCCATGCTACCAGCTGAGGCAGCAAGGCTGAGGATATAATAAACATTAACAAGGAGAGCATTAGAGGCTGTTCGTCCAGGATGGGCTATTTCACCATGGTGGAGCTTTAAGGGAAGCTTGAATTGCTGTTGTCTTTGTTATCTTTTCCCTGTAAAAAGAGAAAACTGCCTTTTTAAGATACGAATGAGGATTTTAAACAGTATTATATTAAAAGCTCCAGGGACAGTAACTAAAAAGCAAACATTTACCTTTTACTTATTCCTACAATGAAATAGCATGGTAACATGACATTACCGCTCCAAGGTAAATATTTACTTGTTAGTATTGGGCTCCGCATAAAAATATACCTACTTTCCCCACCCAAGATGACCTGCATTTTCTATTACCAAGACCAAAACAACCACCCACCCCACAATTCCCAGTTTAGTATGCTGCATATCCTTCTTGACCTATACTGAGATGCTTAAACATACAGAGTGATATTTGGGGCTCCAAGTACATGATTCTCAATTCACACCTCTTGGATAAGGAACTGAGAATGTACCATGACAAAAGCAAAGGAGGAAGTTTCCACTTTCCCTTTCAACCCCCATCTCCAGCCCAAAGGAGCATTACCCATCAAGAAACCACAGCTGAACAGGGGCTGCATCTTTCCAGTACGCTAGATCACCCCAAAGAGGGCTGCTATCTTTTTCCCCATCGGCTTTTGCTATTACATACTTGGCACCTGTCACTTCAGGAATTAACAACAAAATGATTATCCAGACTAAAAGGAGATCAAGCAGTGTAAATAAATTTTATATAACTTCTTACATGGTTGGCAAGATCCTTTGTACTATTTTAGGGAGGATTTTGAAAATCCGCAAAGCCAGGCTGAGTTATGTTTGGTCTTTCTCCCATGAACATGAGAAATACTAGGTTTAATGACTTAAAAATTTCTAGGTAAAAAAAAATTGTATCTACGTACACAAAAAAAAGTCATTTATGAAAAATATTCCAGCCTTCTCTTTTAGCATTTTATTAATTACTAAACTCAGCTTTTGAAAGCAAATATCACACACGTGCTCCTGACACCAGCTCTTGACATTCTCAGTGCCTTTGTTTACTCATTTATAAAATGAGTATGCTGCTGCTCATTCAGCTGAAAGGAGTGTTGGAAGACCTACCTGCAGTCTGGCTAAGCAGCACTGGACGGAGCCCACCAGCTAGGGCACGGCAGTCTGCTCACACACACCATTCCTCATGGAGGGGAGCCTTTGCTTATGCAGTGCCGTGGGATAACAGAAGGCATACGGCTTTTGAAGTTTGAAGATTTTTTTTTTTAATGCTGTAATTTACAAATACAAATTTGAATTGTATCTATAGCACAGTACTCCAAATATTGTGAAGGTCTTCATGCTAAGCCGTGCTAACAGCCAGCTAAGAAATTTACGGAGAGTTTTTAATTTAGCCTTAATTTAATCTTTGGCTAAAACAGACCAGACATCGAAGCAAAACAAAAAGTTTCTTTTTGGTACTCAGGTACTTTAGCTTGAGCTACTGTGCTCTCATCTTCATATGGGGGAAGTAGCACAGAAAAGAGAATTTCTATCTAACAATATCTTGAGAATAGGTCTACTTGGCAAATGAAGGAAGTGATTTAAGAGGCTGTTATCAGCCCGCTGCCCTCCTTTCCCACCATGTATCTTGCTAAGTCTCCTGCTTTCCTGTTAGAGGTACCGTCATCATGACAGAAGAGCTGGCAAAACACGTGTGAGCATTCCTCATCTGCTACAGGTAGGAATCAGACAAACTGTCTGAAACTTGGCTCGCTTGGCACGGAGACATTTGGAAGCACTCACAGTTTCTTTCCCATAGTCTAAGCTCTTTGGGCATTAACCTCCAACTGCTGTACAGTGACATTTTCTCTGCCAGATCTAACTTAAATGGCTGAATCCAAGGTCTTATCTTAAACTCTGTGACCTGCCATCTGATCTAACTGATGTGATGGATCATGGAGATGCATTACCTCCAGGAAGCCAAACTCATTCAGTGTACCAGCAGCAAGACTACATGCTAGGCCTACAACTACCACAGAACCCTGTAGCAATTTCGGATAACAAAGGTTAAGGTCAAATTGGAATGAAATAGTTCAACACGGTTCGGGAACACTGAAAAGCTTCATTTCAAGATTTCCAAACAAAACGAAACATTCAAGTGTTTCCAAGCCAAAACTCTGCAGAGCTTCCTGTTCAGTGAGGAAAAAAAATAATGGATATTTTAACTTTCCATTCTGATTTGAAATAAAAAGTGATGAAATGGTGGCATTTCCCAGGACAAAGTCCAACTACTGACTAGCTTCAGGGGTCATACATTTAGAAGAAACTGGAAATTGAAGTGATGCAATTCTTGCTTTACAAATACACTTCCAAAGTTAATCATTCCTACGGCCAGCTCCACCAGACCATTAGTGCTGTACTACTGTCATAGAATTGCTTCCTTCCCTCGCGACAACCAAGTTACTGCGTCATCTCTTTTTAATGTCCTTTGAATGCTCAAGATCTCGGAGTAACTACTAGAACTAAGCAAAAGGGTGTAAAAGGAAAAAATGGAATTACTAATCATCAGTCTCAGGCAAAGTAGGAAAAACAGAGAGCAATTAGTATTTGGTTAAATGAGAACTCTTTCTCCTCTTTGGGTCATATTAAAAAAATAACATTAAAAAAAAGAAATAAGTAAACACTTCTTAACTCAGTTTCCCCGATATCAACATAATTTAACTCTCAGGGAGAATTCTGATGTGAAATCATTTTTCAGATATGACACTGGCAAACTTATTTCTTCTTCCAATGCCAAAAATACTTTTTTCTGCGAACACAGCTCTATCACAAATAAAAAAATAGCCTTCGTATTTTGAAATTTTAGCTGGCAGTTAAAATAGTAAAAGTAATAAACAGTTCGAATGAACTAAAAGTCAAGTAATACCAAGAAAAATGGAGGGGAAAGACATTCATTTACAATGGCCTATAATCAGGATTGTGAAGCTTGGTGCAACAGAAAGATTTCCCTAAATAAATTCATTGTATTTTTAAACAGAGAAATTTCAGAGAACATAGTAGTTAGTAAATATTTAAAACCTTTGTGGTAAAGGCCTAAACCTCAAAATAACAAGGAAATGACAACTGTTTATTTTTCTCCACATAAAACTGAAAGTTATTGTAAGGTCATTATAATGTAAGCCTGTTTGCTCTTTAAGAAGTAAATAATTACACCACTGATTTGAGTAGACCTGCCAGTAAGTCTACATGTGGTTAAGTCAGATAGACCGATGCTCTAAAATTGGCAAGTAGCTAGCTCCCACAAGCTATTAAGCAAGTCTGAGGTCTAGGTAGCTCACAGCCCTTTTATCATATGTCTCTCAACAGAAGAAAGAAAAAAAATGCATTTAAACTACGGTTGTTGTGCAACCTTTGAACACGGTTCTGCATATTCCACGATAACACGGCAGCAGCATTTGATGCAGTGTTCACTCTCTGCTGCAGTATTCAGCTCCAACATCTAAGCTTTCTTCAGAAACATTTTTCTAACTCTCATGGTCGCAAGGAAAATCTTCATGAACATGAAATGAAAACAATTTGTAATGACATGACTATGTTCTTGAGTTTGCAAACAGCCTGAAATAATGACTGTGATGTCACTGCAATGAAGATTGTGTCAAATTAATGTCTGTAATCAAAACAATGGACTGTTGGCTGCTTAACCATTACTGTTAACCATTGCCATGCTGAAGATTTTAGCACTACCATCAGTATGTGTTTAATCCCATCTCTTTAGGTACCAAAACCTCAGCTGATGGGAGCTGTCTATCCATCAAGCTTTGTGTATGGAAGTTCCATAACACAAGGTATCCAACAAACTGGGAGCTGTAGTAACCTCTACATAAACAGCACATAGCAGTAAATGTCCTATACAAATAATACCTTCTGGTATTTAATTGAATAAAACCCTTCATTTATTGATTTGAATAAATCTGCTGCATCACAGTACTATGGGAGCTCAGGGGACACCACCACAAATTCTAATCCAGCCCATTACAAGACATATGCAGATTTGCCTGTGGCCAGTTCTCACCATCATTTCTACATCTGGGCTTCCAACGAAGGCAAAGAGAACTCTGTGTGGGGGACAGCAACAGAATATAGGTCACATCACCATTTGTGGCATGAATGTCTACCCATTGTTAATACAATAATCTACATTTTCTTCCCCAAAGATAAAAATCAATCCAAGTATGAAGTTGCAATCCAGATTAAAAACAAAACAAAAACTAGCTAAACCACTCACATCATGGGTCCTGCCTTGGAGCTGTGGGAGGGTTAGATGCCTCAAAGCCCTTTCTCTAATTCTGCAAGTAAATGGAAACAAGAAACCTGTATTATGCTGGTGACAGGACTGCCATCACTTCAGCTCTAAGACACACTGAAGCTCCTTCTCTAAGGATTTCATGGAACAGCACAAACAGGAGGGAGCTAAGGAAATGACTGACACAAAGAAATAAAGGGCGCAAAGAATGCAGTGGACAAACTTACATGCTAGCACAAAGAACAGACCTCCTTGGTAGAGCTTGCTGGCTGTAGAAGGCCAAGTAAGTACTAGGTGCTAGGTTGAGCTCCATACAGAAACCTCAGCACGCAGGCAGATAGAGCAGCTAGACATTTGTAGCATCCCATAAGAGAGTATTAAGCAGTTCCCCTTCCAATTGAACTATATCCTCCTCCTTTTACGTAACAGAAAACAAACACATGAACAAACAAGCACCCAAAGACAGTATGTTTCTCATACAAAGCATTTCCCTGAGCTGGAGTCTAAAGGGAAATGTGATACATGGAGGGTTGGCAGTAAGTCTCAAATTTAAGTCTTGCCTGTTCCTTAAGTCACAAAATACTAACCTCTGCTAGGTCTCCATTTTGTGGTGCAGTCTAATATCTACTGGTGAAGAAACACAAAGTTACAGTGACAACTGATAGTGACCTCTGGTTAGCAATCATAACATTGAGGAATGGAGAAGCTGTAGGAACTAAACCATTTTTCCTTCTAGAGCACAGAAAAGTGTTTTCCCAGGGCAGAATATGAAAAATGCACTATTGCTACATGAATGCTGGTCACAAAGAATGAGGGTTTAAATCTTCCAATTACTCAAATTTTTTTTTCAGCAATAAAAGTATTAAAATAATAAAGAAGAGAAAGATGATCAAACAGTTGGAGATGATATCAAGTCCATTTAAAGATCAGCATAGCGGAAGATGAGCCAAGTTTTGGAAAAAAGACTAAAAAAAGCAGAAGGCGAGTTGCAAGAATAAACAAACAAAAAATTCCTTTGCCTTGAAGTCCAGTAGCAATTTGATGCTGTTAATGGAAATACCCTTTATCTTCTCTACAGTTTTATTATAATTCTGCTAAAGAGCAAAATTATAGATATATTCTTTAAAATTTCCACTTCCTAGTAATGTGATGACAAAGCATCTGAAAGGATCAACATATATGCTTTCTGAATAACCATATCAAACTTCTGGTTTTTTTCTTCTTTTTCATGTTGTAAATTTGCCATGTAATGACAAATTTGGGCATAAATCCTACAAAACCAGATAAACAAAATCAGTAGAACTACTCACAGTAGTAAAGCTATGCAGATGTCTAAATATTTGCAGGTGTCTTAGATAATAAGCTTTCAGAGCAGGATCTACTTGTCTGTGATTAGTTAACTACTACATTTTAGGATGCTCGAAATATATGTAACAATAAGGTTAACTCTGTGGTGTATTTTTGTTTGGCGCACCATAATTAAATGCAGCATAAGCCTTCCGTATTGTATTTTCTTTGTACATTTTCCATACACACACATACATACCTATATATAAATATTTATACATTATTACACAGACACAAACAAATATCCTCATGCAGGTTACATCCAACCAATAATGTATACTGGTCAACAACAAGCAACCACTCTTACCCTAAAAAGTGTTTAGTTGCAAAAATGTTAATGAAATCCACAGAAACACTTAGGAACCAGTTTTTTAATCTCATTACCATATCAAGGAGCTCCCTGTTAATCACTGTCCAAATTCATTTGGATTTATTGTATCACAGTTATGCTTACAATTAAATGCCACAAGGTCCCAGTCAGATTAAACAAATGATTTTTCCTGTAGTCCTTACAAGACTAGTAGTGACAAATCACATGGAAGTAAAATATATCATAATTGATTAGCAGAGGCCCATAGATAACCTCTCCCACAAATCTCCATGGGCAATTTTAATAGGTTTCAATATTTAAATATAAAACCCTATGAAATTGCTTAAAAATTCAAGGAATACTTGCACTTGTTATAGGTAACAAATATGTCAGTCATGTAATTTTTTATTACATAATTATTTCTTTAGGGATGTTAGAAACAAGTAATTATTTTCTTAAAAATGAATTGGCAGCAACTATTTTAAGCATGCCATTGTGAATGAAGTATTATCAAATAATTGTTGCATTACTAACAACTGACTTACAGAAAAGAAACATTTCCTTATCAAAGCACATAACATCTCACCATTGTAAAAAAATTTAATCTTCTTTACAGAAGCTTCGGTAAGCTAGTAGGAATTACAGGAAGACAACTGGTCTTAACATTAAACATGAACGCCAGTGTGAAGAAAAAGGGTTCGGCTTCTTTAGCTTGATTTCCAATAGTACATGTTAGCTGTTCATTCCTCTTATATGCGTTAGAGAAAGTAACATATGACAGTATTTCAGAGACGTGTCGGAAAAATCTTCCTTTGCAGGAAGAAATATTTTGTCAAATACTATGAATTGTTCATGGCAATCTCTCTGCTTAAGAAATAGTAAATTCTACCTAAATCAATTCAAACAATATGTTCCCAGAACGGGCAGGCTAGAATACATAAAAACTGCCAAACAAAAAGTCCTCATTTATTTCCAGAATTAAGCTTTCATCTCAGTGATTTGGATTTGTTTATCAAGTAAAGACTCTGGTGGTCCTTCATAAAATCTTCAGTAAACCGTATTTTATCTGCCTTGAGTCTCTTCAAAACATCAAAATGTCTCATTTCTCATTCATTCCTTGCTAATGTTCACTTCGGGGGATATTCAAAAATGTCTGTGCTAGTCCAGAAAGACTGGTCTGCTGATACTGGAGAGGAAGGAACCTAACTTAAAATAAATGTTTAATGATTAAATTATTGAACTGAATTTAGCCTTGACATGTCTGTAATGTCAAAAGAAAGTCTTCAAGTTAAATAGGAAATCGTACAAAATACCCAAGTTTCAACTTCGGATAGCAACGACTTCAGCCTATAGGAGAGTGATTTACCTTGTGCCACAAACTTGAGCTAAAACTCAAGTTATCTGGTCTTCAGTTATTTTAACCTGAGTTACTTAATTATGGTAGCCCATCTTCAGTAGTCAGACAACCTTCCTGAAAGAATCTCTCACAAATTATGTAACTTCTTTCACTTGGAAGCATCCCCATATTAACTCTTGTGTTGGGTACAAAAATAGGAACCAGTGTTAGAAGAGAGGCGGGCCATTAAGGATAATCTTCTAATCTTATGAAGTCTGTGGGACAGTGCCATGATATACTGACAGCAAACAGGCTGAGAACAGAGTATGCAAATGTTACTGTGGTCTCCAAGTCAAAATGTAAAACAAAAGAACAAGGAAAACAACAAAAAAAATTGCTAAGTTGGCCTCTATAACAGGAATTAATAAATACACTGGAATTTGTAATACAGCTCTTCAAACTATTTGTGAACAATGATAAAATCAGTGTTTAAAATATATAGATAGAGATATTGCTTAGACTCAAGTCAAACAGCAATAATGCAAGATTTTCAGCAAACAGATGTCAAAATGGAAAAGGCAACCACCTTGGAATGAAAGACAACACCATAAACTTAAGAATAAAAATTTCATAAACCACTTAAGAAAATGAGCATTTTCATCAACAATTACCTTTGAATGATTGAAAAATTCAGGTGAAAAATGTGATGAAAGTGCACATGAACAATAAAAAAAAATCTTCCAAAACTTTAAACACCTACTGAAACTTCTGGTTATAAACAGCTTAAGGCACACATACAGATACCTCGTACCATGCTCCTGAAGCAAAATGGCCAGGAACCCACTGATAGCCAGATATGGGAAAAACGTGTCCAGGTAGGTCTAATGGCTTGCAATAGTAGAGACAGATCTGGGCACTATTCCATATGGACGTTTCCCAGACATTTATTCTACTCCTGTTTGCCAGACTTTAGATGAACCAGTTGGGCTGTACTGACTCATGTCAGGGCTTGGATTAACAATAGCTCAGGATGGGAGAGCACAGAAACAGTCATTACATTATCTTTACATTCCCCTCGTTCAGCCATGCCTCGCTGTATTCTCCTCCATTGTATCTGATGACTAGTTATTTCAGTCTTTGACCATTATGCCCCCTCCCATTTCTGCTGCAAGGTAAATTTTCAATTCAGTAAGTGTAAATACCTCAAAATGCAAAGTTAGCAGTACATCAAGAGGTCTCAGCAAATTACCCTGCATGTATTAAGTAAATTACCTGTTATTGTATAGATGAGGAGAAGGTCTGTACCTGTGCCTTTCAGAGGCAGCTCACCATTAGATTAGTTTAGTTATAGCATGAAATCACACCCACAATACATGAGCAGGTTTAATTTTTGTTGAGGCGCTACATGTGGAAGAATAGCCAAAACCACTCTGCGGGTGATGGGGGCAATCATCATTAGCTGACCAACTGTGCCCTCAATATCCTGACAAAGAACAGGAGACGAGAACTGACTTGAGGATAGCACAGAAAGTACTTTAAAGGTTGCTTCCGATGAGCTAGAAGATAGGAAGCTACTGGCATGATAAAACAAGGAGAGGTAATGCAAAGAGGCAACGGACTTGGAAAATATTTGAGGCAGCATTCAGAATGGGAAAAACTATGATAAAACAAAAAAAGTTTTTGTTAGTAAGCAAAAAGATTTGGAGATGTGTGGATACTCAGGGAACACTAGATCTTAGGCGTGCCATATAAGTCAAATTTGCAAGTTTTAAGCTTCAATACATGGGAAAATTCTGCAAAAATCCAACCATGTTTGTTAATCATAACTCTATGTTAATCAAACCTAAAAAATTACCATGATAAAAGCAAGCCCATCCACAGGGTTGCCAATTATCACTATTAACCTTTACAGAATTGATATTTTTTTAAGATTTCTGACTACAAGCTGTGACACAGGATTGTCTTTTTTATAGTTCATTATCCATTGTTTTTCTTTACTTCTAATAGCTATCCTTTTATAGAAACCTGTGAGATTTCAAGGCACACAATTTTGTTTATGAAGGTAAAAAATAATAATATACTTTTAAACTTACTTGAAACCTCATGAATAAATAAATACATAATTGTTAAACCAAAGTAGCATCTAATCAGTTGCCTTTCACATCATAGCACTGACCCTAATCTCTGGGGCATAAACAAACATGCATACTTTGTGCAAACTTTAATCATAAAAAAGAATGAAATATATTCCAACATAAATATTTCAGCAAATAGCCATGTGAAGGAGCATGAATGTTTAATTTAGACATCACCTCTGTCACTATCTGTTAGACATCATACCAGTGTATCTCCTCTGGGAATTCCAAAATATAACCAAGTTTCCATTGCCCAGCTGAAAATGATATTTCTCCTTACCCACCCATCTACCCATCTACTTCTAGGAACATTTAAATATTTCAATATTTGGCAAAATCCTTCTCCAAGGTGAACGTGTCATACTTGGTCAATCCACGTCTTCACTAATACTACCGACAAAGTTTGAATAACCTTACACTGTGTTGTGGTTTAAACCCAGTTGGCAACCAAGCACCACACAGCTGCTCGCTCACCCTCCCCTTGCAAGCGGGATGGGGGAGAGAATTGGAAGAGTGAAAGTGAGAAAAATCGTGGGTTGAGATAAGAACAGTTTAATAATTGAAATATAATAATAACAATAATAAATTGTAATGAAAACAACGAGAGAGAGAGAGAAACAAAACCCAGGAAAAACAAGTGATGGAATTGCTCACCACCCGCTGACCGCTTGGCCAGTCCCCCAAGCAGTGATCGCTGCCCCCCGGCCAACTCCCCCCCGGGTTTATATACTGGGCATGATGTCATATGGTATGGAATAGCCCTTTGGCCAATTTGGATCTGCTGTCTTGGCTGTGCCCATTCCCAGCTTCTTGTGCACCTGGCAGAGCATGAGAAGCTGAAAAGCCCTTGACTAGTGTAAGCAATACTTAGCAACAACTAAACCATCAGTGTGTTATCAACATTATTCTCATACTCAATCCAAAACACAGCACTATGCCAGCTGCTAGGAAGAAAATTAACTCTATCCCAGCCGAAAGCAGGACACATTGCCTTGCTTATGCTGGAAGGAAGGATCTAGCATAAGGGCCAGACTCTAGCAGGTTGGTTTAAATACCATCTTCTTCCACATATTTCCACCAGAGCTCAAGTCATTGCTAACTAAGTTCCTCAACTAGAACATATCACTGTAGTCAGTTTAAGGATCTTTTGTTATACTGAACATCGTTTCATCTGTTCAAGAGCTTAGCAACAGCATGTGAGACAGGAAGATAGGTGTTTTTAATATTGACTTTCAAAGACTGGAGACATAGGTTTAAATGAAACAGACGAGGTGAAGAAAAATGTATGGTTTCCATATGCTTTGTCATTTGAGACAAGTGATCCCCTCCCAATTGCATAAAAGTGCCTTTGATCTATTTCCTCAACTACACGACCATGTGATGACCCTTAATTGCTCTTAACTATGATCTGCTGTTTGGGTATATATCATGAAGCAAGTTTCAGTTGCATGTCTGGAGACACTTGGATACACAATACATAAAATAAATGTGTGTAAGTGGAATGAAAAGCTATGTTCAGCAACTGAGTTAATTTCTCTGTGTACAAAAATACTGTTTCATGAACACTAGAAATCTGTACTTAAATAGCACCCTAACATTAAGGTTTTGCTCCTCAATCGCTGTACACATTAAGTCTATAAAAAGGAATAAAAATATAAATCATCATTTTGAAAGCACATACTGCAGCATTGCCATGAAACCAGAAATCAAATGTTTCTAATGTGACATTTTATCTTTAAAAATGAGCTGAAAACGGGGTGACTTGGAGGAGGAACAACAGCACATACTCTCTTGCAGTTGGTTTGCAAGTGACCTCATATTTTTCTTCTTTGGGGCTCAGTACAGAATTGGCGCTTCTCAGAACATATTGTCCCAAGACTTAATGGAGCAACAGAATGTGAAAGCAACTCAACAAGAGCTGCAACCACGGCATTTTACAGCGTCCTTGTTCTCCTTTTCTCTGCCTACCCTTTCTCTCCTGAAGTGCCCTGACAAGTAAGCTTGGCAAGATGGGATCTGGGTCCGTGGCCTTGTAACCACATTCTATTGGCTGTGTTCTTAGGTTAAACTTTAGGTGTTTACGGACCTCACCTCACCTTTCTGGGTGCCTCCCTATGGGAAAATTCTTAGAGGTAGGTCTGTTCATAAGAATGGGTAATTAGAGCTGGGTGCATATTTCTGACGAAAGAACTAATATATTACTACATATGAAAAATGGATATTAGAAGAGTTCAATAGCAAGAAATAGTGCAATCAAATACATGTCTAGTTCAGAAACAGCCACAGAACATCTATCCTATAAGCCAACATATACCACAAACAGAAGTTCTTCCCTGTATCCTTTAAGAAACTTAAAAAAACCCTTAAAGATTAAAAGCCACAATTACAGTGTTTGAGAGGAAGAATACGAGAAAGATCAAGGACACTGTCAATGTTCTAAGCCCTTGAAAACTTGGGTGACTTTTTCAATCAAAAGTTGCAAAAGATCCCAGAAAGTAGACCACGTGCCATACTAAGAAGGAAAGCTAAAAAACCACATCTACTTCCTGCAAATCTGGCCTGGGGAAAAAAATCCCTCATAACCAAGAACCTGGCGATTTGCTTACCACCAACAATGTGAGCAGGATGCGCTGAGGGCTTAAAGGCAATAATAGTACCTGTTCTTACCTTATGTGTAGCTATAGTCGACTTCAGAAGACAGTGAAAAATACTCCATGCTTTTGTGGTTTATAGAAAGGTCTCGTTATTTGCTCACTCACATTTTGATACTTTTGTGATTTATGGGAAATGAAACCCATTTTTTAAGTGATCAAAATAAACTTAGAATTAGTCTGCAGGGAAATGCTCAATGTCCATTATTTTTTTCAGTTATTGCATATTACAGTAATGCTTGGACATCCAAGTGAGATCTACACCACTTTATGTTAAGAGCTGTAATGTACTTTTCTTTGACAGTCTAGTGCTGCAAAGAATTCACAGTATATTTACAGTACAGTATATAGAGGTAAAGGATGAAGACAGTGATGTCTTAATCCACTTGTACAATTAAGGAGATATGGAACACAGATTAAGGACAAGATTATTTGTGTAAAAAGGTTTAAACCTTTAGTTTAAAGTGATTTAAGGAAGGTCAGATGTGAAGAATGTGACAGAAAAAAGGACCAAACTGAGATCTCCTGAGACCTAGTTCCGTGTTTTAGTTGCATGCTTTTTTCCCTTGGTTTCCCTTTTTATATTTTTCCCTTAATCTGAATGCAACTCCAAGACAGGCACATGTCCTTCCTTACAATTTAAGAATTTGTGACTGGAAACAGTTTGAGCAAGGCATCCCCATCTTAATCCGCTAACACCAGATGTTAGAGAAATTCAACACACTAGCTATAAGCAGCCAAACTAATGTTCTGTAAAGTAACAACACACAGGATAAGGGAAGATAACTGTAATATGTAAATTAATATTACCAGCTAAAACCTCACAAGGCCAATGACTGTATGGTCTCACATTCCCAATCTGGTCTTCCCTGATGTTTAAGAGAAAAACTCTTAATTTATTTTCCATTACAAAATTCAGCGTGCCTAGATCATAACTTTCCACCCAAATCTTAATCCCATCATCACCAAAAAAATACCACGTGTATGTTCTCATGTAAAAACTAAAGGAATATGTGGTTTCACAAGTGATGATCTTTCTGATTACCACAAAGGTATCTTTCAGCACATCATCAGCCTTAATATACGTCTGTATACCTCACTGTAGTACACTGCAACTTCCAGCAATGGCTAGAGTGCGAGGAAAGCTTCAACAACTGACACACTCAGTAGCCGTTAGATTTGATATATAAACTTGACAATATGGCTATAATTATACCAGACTCTGCATGAAGTTACATCACAGGATGATACAAGTTTATTATCGAATTTCAAACAAAATTTGTTGAGTTCAGAAGTATTTTTTCTGACTACTGATAGTAAAAATTGAAGTCAGAATCTGAAGCTCTAATTCAATTAACTTCTAACTTGTACCTCTTTAGAGCTAAGGTTCTGAGTCTAAAAATGTAACATTTAAAAACTGCCTTGATGGTATGCAAAACTGCATATTAATATTTGCTTTCTAAGAGACTAGGATCCAACTGAACTAGGCACTGTATAAACACACTGAATTCCCACCTCTTCACCATTTCCAAACCACTAGGTAACAAATTTAAAGTAGTGTTTCATAGAAGAAGTATCATTGCTGGATTATTTTTAAAAGAAGTAAAAAAGGGAAATATCTTTTTGTCAGAAAGTGAAGGAGCAGTTAAGAAGTACATGGATGTACTGAGCAAAAGGAGGAACCATTTTTCCAGGAACGGTCCATTTCAAACTCGGTCATGTTAAGTCTTAATTAAGATTACACTCTGGAGAACAGAACAGATGCAACCTTGATTTCTGCTGCTGGCTTCCATAACTATAACAAAATCGATGGCATATTTATACCTCAAAAGTTAAAATAATTTGTTTAAAATGGACGGTGTCAGACAGATTGGCATTCTAAGCAAAAAATAAGAATTTGTTTCCAAGTGGATGAATGAAAGGAACTGAACATGGTCCTCAGGTAACTATTTTTCATAGTGAAATTACAGAACTATTATTATGTAGGTTATAATATCTAGCAAGAAAAGATATGTACATAAATAATATTGTTTATGCTTTAACAATATTAATAGATCCAATCACCATTAGCCTTTGTTATTTTAAGAGAAAATTTGCACAGTTAAATTTTCATAAACAGACTATGAAGCAATAAATTAATCAAATGTATCAACAAAAAAATCCACATTGTACGTTTGTCCTGTCTTTGTAAAATAGAATTCCGACAGGCAGAAGTTCAGGAGAAGCTAAGAGAATTTTTGGCCAGAAGGGGAGAAGAGCAGATCGTAACCTCTAACAGGCATTCATTAACTTCATTAGTATAACTGATTAGAACTAGTGCTTGGCTATATACGTAAGTTGTGAATGAACAGCAGCCGTGTCCTTTACTTCATAACATACTTTAGGAGCTGACTATAGCAACAGGAAAACCACAGTCAGTCCTGGCTGAAACAGAAACAGCTCATTTTCATGGGAGAAAAGGTACAAGAGTAGTCCTTATGCTCAACGCAGAACTGGAAATGTGTACATATCAAATCATAATTTAAATCAATTCTATATGACATGGCATTAAATAACTTCCAAATAAGTGGATAGCATCCTGAAAAAATCAGTCTAAAACCATCAGTGATGGGTTTTGAAGTTCTCAGAGTGCGTACAAGTCTGGAGAGATTTGTTTCTATTGCTGCATTTTGGGGATTTGTATCGAATCTGCCAGTGTATTTGAACACAGACCTCATAAACCTTAATCACATAGATGTTGCCTTCTGTTCTGACTGCTGCTATACAAGGGAGTAACTTCCGTATTTTGGAAGCTCAGGTAAGCGCAGAACACGTCTCTAACTTGGTGGGTGACTGTTCTTGCCAACTCAGGAAGGTTCGAGGCAGAAAGCAGTAACTTCACCTACGCTCCAAAGAAGTAGGTAGGTTGCCAGCTAGTTTCTGAATGACTTGGTGCTGACTTAAAATATTTGAGATGTTTCTGCGTTTCTGGGCAGCATGAGGCACTTGAGGAAGGAGCTTTCCACAAAAGGAAAAGCTGCCACAGCACTTTGAGCAATGCCACAAAACAACTCTCTGTCTGGAACAGCGGAGGCAGAAATTTTAGTCCACAAGGTTTGATGCAAGGTTTTTGTGATTTCTAAGATCTGCCCTAGCGGAGTAAGTAGAAAAATACAGAGTAGTCAGAAAGGAAGAGCATTATGGGACATCATACGATATATTGAAAATTTTCTTCTTTCGCATTTAACCTATAAGGTGTCTTTTTCTCCCAAACTACATGTACCTTGTTTTTAGAGGTTCAGTCACAAGACTTTGGCTATAGGTAGTTGATCAAATTGCTATAAGCCCAGAGCCATCCATTCATTGCATGAGCTGAGGTAATCAAGTCTTAGCCCATTATGTACTTCTAAACCACTGTAATAACAGAGAAAAGTACATCAGTTTAAACCACCCTTGCAGGCCAGCATTGACTGCAACAAAGTAGTAATTAATACATAATCAGTTGTTGTTACTCATCTGAGAAGCAAATAATGAAGCTACCACAATGGAATTGATCACCATCATCCATTCACATCCTAAATCATACCATGTGCCTGTACAATACTCAGTACAGTGAAGTCTTCATTACGGTTGCAGCCTTTAGGCACTATACTAATTGAATAACAAAATAATAGTAATAATAAGGAACAGAAGTTTTAAAGAACCTTCAGCATATACATTTTGCACCCAACATCCTGCAATTATCCAATTGATATGTGCAACTGTAGGTATCGGAGATGTGTTCAATTAAATTTTCTTAATCTATCAGGCCTAACCTTTTAATAATGTTTCCTTTGAACAGACACTTTAAAAAGGACTAACATGAGCTTTGGAAAAAAAGGGGATAAAAGGGCAAGGAAAAAATATACTGGCCACGCACCGACAGAAACCCTTTAAGTATGTCCTATATTTTTGAGTGGATCAAATTCTTGACTTGGTGGGAGAAAGCATGTTTGGATGCACTATGGACAGTAAAAGTAAATTAAAAACAAGAAAAATACAAAGAAGAGAAGTAGTAAATGAAAAAGCTGCTTGACAGAGGCTACACAGTGCTGACATGCACAGAACCTAGGGTTGCTACTACATGGAATTGCCCAATATGTACTAAAATATACTTGAGTCCTACACAATGACAGCCAAACCCACAACACTCAAAAAGATACCTAATCTCATACCACCTGTTGCCTACATTGCTGAGAAAAGACAGCAACAGATTAAACTCTGCAACTATTTATTCAGTTTTAAATGAGTTCCTCATCTTTAGGTTTTCTAATCTTTTAGGATTAGCTCCTCATCGTTTTAAACACATATGCATGCATATTTACATATATAAAGACACATTTCATCCTGAGTATATTTAACATATTAGCATATCTTCTGTGTGAATTTCCCAGAAAAGAAATGAGCAAATAGCACAACAGTGATTATCAGGAAGTCCTCCTAACTTCGGTGCCCCATCACCTACAGCTCAGAATAAAGCCTGCTATATGCACAGCCCTTGCACATTTTGGGGCCATGCATGGCAGCTAGCCCTCTGCCAGGTAGCACCACCAGAACTATGCAGTATTTTTCCTGGGATATTGTTCTGCACTGACCACAAACTGAAGCACAAACTTTATGAGGAACAACTTCAACAACTTCGGAAATGGCACCGTTCCAGCAGGACACACCCCGGAGTGCATTACAGCACTGCCTTGTAAACTCTTTTATTAATTTCATAATAAATGCTTAGAAATCAGACATTTTGCAGGTGATAATTAAATATAAAATCAAGGCAAAACAGATGTGCGATAAATTCTTGGCACTGGTCTAGTTTAACTGAGTTTCAGCATCGATTTCCGGCAGGCCCAGCCCTGCTCCTGCTCTGGATCCCCCTCCAGTGCACGTTGCCAGGGTCTTTCACTAAGCACTTCGCCTCTCTCAACACTGCCTTTAAAGTTTCAGTCACCATTACAACATCTAAATGTGGAAAGGTTTAACACTTGATTTGGTTTTGTTCAAGTTAAAATCCACTGCTGCAGTTCACGGTAAAACTTTTTTAAAAGATCTATAAACTTTTTATGCACTTTTCAGCTCAATACCGGCTCATTTTTCTTTGATGACATCAGTGCAGCAGTGACTTTCTGTTGCACTTCAAAAAGGGACTAAACTACTGAGAACTTTCAATAGTTCCATAAAATGAGGCCTATACCCCAAAAGGGGAAAGTAAGTAACATCTCAGCTCTCCTCCCTTCTCACCACCTCTCCAGCTGTCAAAGGAAAATGGCAGAGCTTAAATGGTAGATTTAAAAAATCACAGAAAACCTATAAATGAATCAGAGCTAGAATACGCATAGGGTCCCATTAATACATCTCTCACAAACTGGAACTGCATGGTCTGTTCGAAGAGAATAACACTAGACTTTGTCCCTACAAACCTGATTTAGCTTTGGAAATCCCCAGTTTGTTTGAAGAGACTGATACTGGACTTCACCCCTACAGACCTGAATTAACTTTGGAAATCCCCACTCCAGCATATAAAGACTGACGAGCCTGTATTAGCCAGCTTGCTTTTCCTCGGAAAAGGACCAGTTTTATTCGCTCTGCTCTGTGTTGGAGAATGAGGGAAAGAAGTGAGCAAGGATGAAGTCTAGTGAACTGTTTGCACTGAGCTGAGACCTCCTTCATCCCCACTGCTCGGGCTATGGGTGCAGCTACAACCTCCAGCCACACACGGATACACAAGGGCCCTCTGAGCACAGAGCACCTGGCGGCTTCCCCTTTCTAATTCCTCCCGTGCAGTTGCATCCAGCAAAATTATAAGCCATGCCCAACATATGTGGTTTCCCTTCCCTTCAAAGTGACCCTTACACCCTCTTGCACCACCTGGCTCAAAACCGTGTTCGCTTTGTTAACAGTGAGCCTGCCAAAGTTGCAGAGGAGGGGGATAAATCTGCCCAAGAATGGTACACGCCACTTTTATTTGTCATATAAGGAAGCGTATAACTAGATGCCATGTCTATACTAAGGACTGCCTGGTTTGGCTCAGGAGCAGGACCACAGCCACTTACACAAACCACTAAACCCCTGACCTGTGAGAACCCATAGAAAAGTGTAGTGATGTCAGGAGCTCAGATGACTCTTTATTCCACTGCTCTCTACTATCCCAGACACTACACAGATCAGGAGCACTGATGGTCAGTAGGATATATTTTCTAGCTTTGGCTATTAAAGGTTGCTACAATTAAAACCATAAATAAAATTAACTTTAGTCTGTACTCTGCATTACAAAGTTCATTTGCTACTAAATTCATAATGACCTGTACATAAGGCCATCCTGATTCCTCTGCTGGTCATCTAGTTGGGACTGACGTACAAAATTCATAGAATCATAGAATTATAGAATCATTAAGGTTGGAAAAGACCCTTAAGATCATCGAGTCCAACCGTTAACCTATCACTGCCAAGTCCACCACTAAACCATGTCCTCATTCATCGCACTGGAGGGCGCACATCAGAGCCCGGTTTTGACTGGGGAGGGGAGGAAAGTCAGAAGAGTCAGTGAGCTTGTGGGAACATGTCTCCCACATTAACCTCACTCATCCGGTATCAATGTCTATGAATTACAGAAGGTAAGGGAGAGAACAAAGAGAAACTGCATAAAACCTAGTTATTTTAACAATCTATTTTGCACAGTAATTAATCAGATCAGCCCTCTAAGGGGCTCCAAAGATCCTAAGGTAAACTTAATTCACTGTAATTGAATTAAACACTATTGAGCTAAAAGTTACAATGCCTAGCAAGAAGGATAAAAAATATCCCTATAAAACCTCCGGACTTTTTAAAGCAAGCAGGGAACTAGCAGTTACGCAGAAGCCAAGCAGTAGAACAAGAGGAGAGGCACTGCAGAAATCGGTGACAAAAATCAGAAAATACCACAACGAAAAATATGTTTATTTTGATCCTTCAGTCTAGGTTTTAATGTCTTAAAATGAACCAGAGTATCATGTTCAAAGGTGAATGATACAATATTTTTCAGGGGTATACGATGCATTGGATAGAGCTGACTGTCAGCTTGCTTTCTTTAATGCAAAAGTCTGAAGTCAGTTCTAAGCTAATGATTGTACTTCCCACTCTTTACAGGCGGAACTGAAATGGCCTATTTTGAAAAAGGAATTTTACATCATTTATAAAGTAAACAATTTATGCAACCGTATTAGTACTTTTTTTTAATTCATGACTGCATACAAAAATTTTCATGTATACAAATGTCCTCACCTTGAAACAATTCATTAATTTGTTCATGCGAACATGTGTGGCCTGTGGATTGCCTGTGAACTATTTGTCCTAGATACTGTTTTGATTACTTGCAATTCATATTCTTCTCTCTGCAACACTTGATTAATCACCTCCATCTCATGTTATTGCTCTTACTTGCTGACTGGATGAACCCCAAAGAACTTTCATATTCACATGCCTGGGACAAATACTCATAATTACATACCTTTGCATGATTATCTGTTACCATTTCTTTTCTCTGGAACATTCCCTCCACTAAACACTTATTATTAGGAACACTCAAAGTGAATAAAAAGCAATGTGAAAACTAAAAGGCATTCACAGCATTCGTCTGAAGAATGTTCACAATCTTTTTTTTTTAAACTACTAGCGTCAGTCCAGAGAATAGGTAAACAAATCAAAAAATAACTCTAGAACTACCTAGAATGCAATGACATCAACAAAATTTCTACTATAATACTACATGTAAGGAAAAAAATCCAAAACAAACAGGAAGTTTTACTGTCAAACTGGAAAAACAATTTTCCTGGGGAGTTATCCTTTTAAAAATAAAACAAAAGCCAGAACTTTGCATACTTTCCCCCCCCAAAAGTAGATGGTAGCTATTACTTTTATCAAAATTATTACTGAACTTATACTCAGAAATACGGGCTCAATGGCTACTTGATTTGTCAGGAGAATGAAAAAAGATAAACAACTCAAAGTGTTCTGAATAAATGGCAATTTAACAGAAATACAGTGTTTCCTTGAATGCTCTTTTGGCTATGAGCAATAATGCTGCCACAAAAATCTGGTTTGCATCATCTAAATGCTTGAAAAAAGAACACATAATTTAGGAAAAAAACGATGGCTGCCACTTAGCCATAAAGAGCAGCACTAGTGTTAGAAATAGCTTTTCTATGATATTTTTGTTCATGTTCTGGGTTTTTTCAGCAGTAGAAGTAATTACTGTGGTTTGTGAGGGCAGTGTTTAGTGCCATTACCCTTTAAACACTGTACACAAACAGTGAGCCTGACTCCAGGAAGGTTGAACGTGGCCACAAGCAGGGCTGTAGCCACATCCTTGCCTTCAACCCACCAAGGAGCCCCAGTGATTTCATGAGAAGTAAAGGCTGCACTCGAGAAAAGGTGTGTTGCCTTTGATCCACCTTCTTGTCTGTTGGAAAGAAGCATTCTTTTACACCTTATATGATAATTTTATGCACAATACTTTAACCTGAAAGACATGAGTGGAACAACCCACTTTGGTTTCATAGACTGGATATTCTTTCACTTTCCTCAGGAAATGGAACCCAGTGCCAAATCTCTTCTATCTGTGCTCTGTGAACTTTGTATTTCTACCTCCAGGAAGATCCTTTACAAACCTGAGAAGCTTGTTTGAAGAAAGACATCCCTATATAGCTAGAGATGGATTTCTGAAATGCTATCACTGGTAAAACAGGTACTTGTGATGACAGAGGGGGCACATTGCAGTGACCTTAGGGTCTATCTTTGAAATGGCTCATAAGAGCCAGCTGTGAGGTTTGCAGAAGCTCCAGATCCCACCGTGATTCCCTGAGCGTGCACACATGTGCACACCACGCTGTCAGCTATACCTGCACCCAGCCTTGCCTCAGGGAAGGCAGCACTCAGCACTGTGACCAGTCTCCTCTCCAGCCAGCAGAAGGCCAGTAAAGAGTGCAGGGAGATCACCCAGTAACACACACTGCTTCAGCTCCTTTTTATTGGCACAAAACTTGATTTTACTTTGGCATATAATCTGCAATTAATTCAGATGCCTGTAGACAATACGTAAGTACTCGGCTGAATACCAGCTCATTTTTCTCCTGTTTTTACACAACCTTCTTCTGTAATAATTTTCCAGGCAGGTGCCTTTGGGATTGGTTCTTTAGCTTCCTTCCAAGGCTCAGAGGAACTCTGCTGTATTGACCCTCCAACCAGCTGAAGGAGCCTGGAAATGGCCTTTACCACCTGAATGACAGGCAGGATCCAAGGAATGCAGGGGTTTCTGCAGCTCCAGTATAACATGAATCACTTCCTACAGAAATTAGTGAGAATAGCATGTATATCACATGAATCCCCTGCTGTGTTTTTAACCCTTGCTGGGAGAAAAAAAGAAGTTAATGGTAAGGGCAGTGCACTTTGAACATAAACAGGCATCACCCTGCACTTAGCATTAGACCATGGGGATGGCCCATTTATTAACACTTGGTTTTGCTCCGATTACAAAGCTCGTTGGTATTGCCTTCCTCTTGCAGCATTCCATCAGCTGACTGCAACAAAGTCAATACGCCAGTTTGCACAGTTTATAAAAACCAAATACACTTTATCAACTGGCTGGCTGACGCCTGAAGCGTGGTCACTTTAACGCTTAGGTGTGGAATCAGCAAAGATGCAAGGAACACCAAGAGACAACCTTCTAAATTCAAAGACGAAATATTACCTTTCCAATCAATGGATTAAGTGCCTTGTAACTGGCTTTGCACAAAGGGCGTGTCTGCCTAATTGGGCTAATTGCAAGGAGTATATTGAGCACCCCACATTCCTCAGCCCAGACAATAGGTAAGTGGCACACCTAATCCTTTTAAATGGGATGCCTGGTGTTGCCTGCAAATCTGTTTATACTGTTTAGCAAATGTGAATTAGTATTTGCCAGCATAAATGCCCTGCTGTGCAGACCTTTGTTAACTTCAGGCGACTTCCTTGTTCTCTTAAAGCTGTTAAATGAGTCAATCCGGCCTTAATATGTTTCAGTGCTGTGTCCACTACTTATCTTTCAAGACCATTGTTTTCTAATGCACCCTCATAAATGTCTAAGAGGTTCTTCATTGTGACAACAATTTGTTCAATAATTACAGGTTCACATGAAGAAAGACCAATATGCTCTGTGAAAAATCAAATATCCAGATGGGGGATGGAGGGAGGAGAGATAAAGACAATCTCTAAGTACTTCAAAACAAAAAAAAAGATAGGTCCGGTATAGGAAGTCTATAAGCGTTTTAGCATTCTCATAATTACAGAAACAGACAATTAATTAATAGCTATGCATTTTACATAGTCTATTAGGGGTCTACAGGGATACTGCACCAGGGAAAAGATTAATTTGTGTAGTCTTTTTGTTGTTCTTTGGCTCACAAAATGATCGAAAACAATGATATTTGCGATTAAGAAAGTATTGAGTATTCACTCCTCTGTGTCCAAGGTATGGAAGATGAGGTCTGTGCTCCAAACAGCTTACAAAACAAACACGTTTACATAGGAACTAATAATAAATTATACTTCTATCTTCAGCTCCTTTAACATAAAAAACCTCCATGAATATTATGGCTTCTATATACCAGGAAAGCAGCCACTGAAGACCTTAGTTAACTCTTCAATATTAGCAGTTGGCAGGCCTGCCATCCAAAGGAACACTCGAATCATATACGCACACGCAGATTTGTCCAGGGCACAAGTTTATGACCTGCCAGCAGTGGCTTTCTGCAACCTCTCAAGCTTACCTTCTGACCCTGTTACCCCTTTATCACTGCCTTGATAGGAAAACAATTTTGCCAAACCCAACTGCGATGTTCTGCAAGACAGAGAAAGAGACAACCACTAGCCTGGGCCTACCTCAGTTCCACAGCTGCAATAAATCAGCACCCTCCCAGTATTTCAAAAAGCTCCCCTCTCCCCCTCCACCCTCCTTTGGCCACTGGAGCAAGCCATGCTCATCACCAGAAGTCCCCTGCCACTTTAAGAACTGAAACAGAAAAACCTGTACCATTTTTATACTTTTGTTCATTCTTTTCAACCCATTCTAACTCCTTCCCCCTGGGAGTTAGCCCTCCACCAAAAGTTTCTTTCAGTAAAGCACCAGCTCTCTCTATTAAGCTTACCCACCCCTGCTTAGCCTTAACACTGGTTTCTTTGTACTTGCCTGGTGAACTGACCAGCTATACAGCACAATAGCTACAATTACTAAATTACACTGCCTGTCACTGCCTTTTGTATCACACCTCTAACAGGTGTCATTACCACGATAGGCAAATTGTAATAATCCATTCACAGCCCCCACAGTCTTAATAATGTGATTTTTTTTATTATTTTATTTTACATAATATATGTGTGAATACTGCATGGAGACTGAATGGTTGGTAAAGATTGAACTGCGTGGACTGCAGACACGAACAGCAGCATTTAGGACAACAAAACCGAATGCTACCACATCCCTGATACCGTGAATACATGCACGTACACAGATACATTAAAATAGTAATACCAATAAATGTGGTTACAGAAAACATATTGGTTTGAAAAAGATGCATATGAGGCATTTCTGAGCTGAGGCTGTTCCCCTGCCCTCAGCTCACCCAGCTGCACCTCGGCACTGGGTCATGAAGGATACACCAGGACATGCTCTTCTGAGATCCCTTGTGAAACCCAAACGGGTGAGGAAAGCATAAGAAAGCATTGCGGGTTATAAATTCTACGAATGCAGCAATTTAAAGCAAGTTTTGAGTATAAATTTAATATAGAAATGTAATAAGATCCTGATTATACAATTCACACTCAAAATCAAATGTTTAAGCAAGGTTTAACTAACCCAATAAGAAACTTCTTTACATAGGCCAATGGAAGCTGCCATAACCTTTTAAAAGTGATAAATATACCGATATGTTGCTGTCTGCTGTTTTCTGGGGCCTCACTCATTACTGTGTTATTCCAGTTGTATACCAGCACAAATCCACTGACTTTATTGACTGGTATAAAAGGTCACATAGTAGCAAAATAGGTTTCTAGAACCCAACCTGATAATGAAGGCACTGACAGCCCTATCAACACAGTTTGGATTTCCTCAGTGCAATGCACAGTTAGAAATAAAACACACAAAACTTCACACACTGGCCATGTAATACCTGGAGTAAAAAAAAAAAAGAAACTGTGCCAGCCACCCTTAGCTGAGAATCACCCCTCTCTAATTCACACCACCAAGCAGCTCTGGATAAACAGAAAAGAAATGAAACAAGTCCTGATGATAAAATTGTTTTCTTTTTGCTTAATTTAAAAATTGAAATCCAAAGTTAAGCCCTTTTTAGCTTTACAGGGTATTGTAACAACACAGATGGTTGTTCTAGCTGAGAGAAACACAAGAAGAGAGATGGCCTGAGAAATCTCATTACCATTCAGTGCTAGTTTAGATGTTAATACAGATAAGAAAGATGGTTCTTGTCTTTCTGAAACACCATATTTCAGAGTTTAAGTAAATTCTGACCTATTAAAGACCTGGCATGTAATTTCCATGTGGGGCAGGTAGCGATAACCCAGGCAGAGCTTTTCATATTTTCTTGCAGTTATGTGATGTTGCACATGTCTGAAGAAAGCAAGCTGAAGTAGATGGAAGCAGTCTGACCCAAAACAGATGCCTCACATTTACACACCTGAGTGTGGAAGTAAAATTATTTTTCTTACAGCTATCATGGATTACAATCCATGAAAAAATATGAAGTTTGTGTGGCTGACAAACAGGCAATAATGCAATCATTTTGCTAGTTGCACTGCTTGCACACCAAGACTCTCAGAAACGGAGGCCATGGAGCAATTGAATGATCAAGTTCCCTAAAAATGCAGGCTGGTGAGGCAAGGCACTGGCTGAAATCAGTGGGCCTCTTCTCAGTAAGAGCTTTTGACTTTGACAGCAGTGGAGAGACAAAGAAAAAAATAAATTAATAAAAAGAACTTGACTCTTCATGCACTGCAGTGGGAGGGCTAGAACAAATCTTCTCCAGTACTATTTTTGTTAACGTATTCTCTGTGGTCAACTTCCCTATGTGAAATGACCCTTCTGATCAAGGCAATGTTACCTACATGCCTGTTTTTTGCCAAAAATTAGACCATCATTTCTGGCCCCACAACATCCATTGGAATTGCTACAGCTAAGTGTAGGAATCCCATTACACAGTTTTACTTCTGCTACAAGTTTGGCATCTCCTTATATATAGATGTTTCTTATAGTGACAAAAATTAGATGCAGTTGAAAGGAGATACATTGTGCCCTATCCCATCACCCCATTCTTCCACCTTGCAGTCGGCACTTACTAAGTTTCCAAACAGGACATGCTTCAGGATGCTCCTGCTTCAGAAAACAACAGATCCCTATAATTCACAGCATGCAGCACAGATGTCAATCTTTCAGATAGGTGAAAAAAACCTTGGATTCCAACATTTCTTCTGCCAGAGGGACACATTGTAACACACTGAGAAAGTAGGTGAGCTACTTTGAAGCACATGCCCTCTAGGCCACATCCCATTTTAAAACTCTAACAGCACCATCAAATCATAACACAAAAAGCTACCAGGGATCAGTGCTATTCATAAGCACGAAAAAAACCATCACCCCACCTGAGACACGGAGTTGCAGTCATTTGGCAGACCCCGTGATTACAGTATGGATTTGTGGCAGGAGAAAGAGGATGGAAAAGGCATGAACAAGATGAGGACGTTACCCTCTTTAGTCTGCGCTAAGGGCTGCAATGAAGATGTCGATGTGATCAGCACGAGAGAGAAGTGTCGGACTGGGGTTATCACTCGTGCTACCAGTTTTTATAGTCCACAGAAGTTTTTATAATACTTGTAAATATGACTTACTCTTCTGTTGATCTCAGCTGTGGGAATTGCATATTTAGGAGGAGGAAAACATAAAACATGGGTGTTCAGGAGACATTACCTTACTCTTGATTCTTTACCACATTTTCTACAGTTAGACAAAGAAAGTAAACCAGAGTTGGTATGACACACTGTGATAACTTAGCAGACATGAAACATAAAAGCAACACAGAAGCTGCCTCATGATGTCTTGCATAATCTTTGTGAATCACCTGTGAATCATACTCCCCTGAAATACACCACCAAACTGAACCGAAAGCGCCTTACTTCTCCTCTCCATATTTTAAAAAGGGTGTTGAATAATTGAAGAGTACAGAGAAAGGCCACAGAAAAGATTTACAAATTGGGGGCAAAGAACGCTATTTTACAATGACGGATTTAAGGAATTAAGTTATCATAATAAAACTGAGAAGAAGTTTAGTTATGGTCCTAAATATTTTCATGGCAGAAGGTTCCACTTGCTAATGCAGTCTCTGGTCTGTCAGGAAAGGGAATATGAAGAATTTAGGATTGAACCTTAAAGCCAGGCAAACAGATTAGAAATAGGATCTCCTGCTGCTTTAAATGCAGACTGATTCACTATTGGAATGATTACTAAGGAAAGAGGTGACTTCCCCATGTCTTGATACCTTCAAACCAATGGTGGATGTTTTTCTGGACAAGATATTTTCATGCATACAACTGAGTTAAATGCTGAAATAATTAGGTGAGATTTGTGGGCTTTCTTTTATACAGTAGGTGAGATGATGATTTAATAGTCCTCTGTCCTTAAAATCTATGAATTTATGAACTGTGTCAATGTCTAATCATTTTCCTCCGTCAGGTATGACAGCAGTTTCTCTCTCCACTTTAGAGAGAAGTTTAAATACAGACTTATCAAATTACTCTCCCTCTCCAGGGCACGTGCAAGACAACGGCCATGGAAAACTGAGTAGATAATGCTGAACCTGAATCTATACAGTGCAAACCCAACTTTTTCAATAAGGCCCTTAGGAATAGCACGCAAATATGAAGAAATCTGGAACAAGAAATTAAGTGCGTACAGAGTGGTGCAAGCAAGCCTCTTCATTCACGGGACCCGAAAATAAATTCTTAAGAAAGAAATGAGACCACCTGCTATGTACATTTCTGTGCAGCACTTACGTATCATTGCAGTAGTGAACTATTTGAAAAAAAACAAACCAAACGAAACCAAAACAAAAAAACCCCAAACACTTTAATAAATACCCTATGAAAATCTTACTGAACCTTTTTCTTCAATTTACAAAGTCTAATGTAAGACATCCCCATTGCGGTCCCTGGGCAACACCAAATTCAGAATCAATCATTACACTTCATCTACCATACTAAGGCCACAACTGAACAGGTTACTGCCATACTACCAGACTAGCTCCCTCAAAATGAAGAGGTTTGCAGAGGAGCTAAAACTTTCCTCAGATATAGTTTGAAATGACAGACGTGATTGGGAACACAAGCCCATTCTTGGGTCTGAAAAAGAGGGTGCCTCATTTTACAAAGATTTCATTAGAATCAGCCAACCTCCTATTTACGTGACCACAAACTAGCAGGGGTTTCTTTACAACTTCCCAAGCGTTACTTAAGAATTGTACATATGTATGTGTGTATATATATATACACACATATTAACAGAGAGAAAAAAACAGGGAGAGAAAAATTGTATGCGTCTAGGTGTACATACAAAAGATACATAAAATCTCACAGTGCCTTATAAGGCTGTAGGAGTTATTTCAAATGTTTTCCATGATAGCAAATGGTTACGTTACTCTTGCATCTCTCAGTCCATCACTAGCATTGAACTGAACAATTGGTTTTAACACATTCTGTCATTGCTTCTACAAGTTCACCAACCAAGCCTTAGATCTACCACACTTTTAAATATTCAAGCACTGTGCTGTTACAGTGAAATTATTGAAAAAAGTTAAGTGTGCACATTTATCAGAATGTGCAGCCATTTGCCTAAATAAAACAAAACCTGGAAAAAAAATCCTTCCATGAGCTTTGATGATCTGGAGAATAAACACGTAATTTTATTTTGTCCTTTCCTGTCTACGTTATCTATCATAAGACGCTACTTAGCATACTGCATGAGAGAGAGATGAAGGTTTTTACATTAAATCTGGGCTGACCAATTTTGTTCTAGCCTCCTGATTTATTATGTTAAGTACTTATCTGCCACCAGAATTAAATGAGACTATCAATAGTGGAACCTAGTTTTAATGAAAAAAGACATGACCTAGGAAGACTTGTCTCTTATAGGGACATACCTGAATATATCCAGCCTTTGGTTCAAGCTCAACATGACAAGAACAGAGTTCTTCAACTTTCTACCATCCCCAACTCTCCCTGTTACCTCCTTTCTCTTCTCCCATAGTACCGTTGCTGTTTCTGCATCATTGTCCTGGTTTCAGCTGGGATAGAGTTGATTTTTCTTCCTAGTAGTTGGCATAGTGCTGTGTTTTGGATTTAGGATGAGAATAATGTTGATAACACACTGATGTTTTAGTTGTTGCTAAGCAGTGCTTACACTAGGCATCAACTTTTCAGCTTCCCATGCTCTGCCCGGTGGAGAAGAAGCTGGGAGGGGGCACAGCCAGGGCAGCTGGCTCAGACTGGCCCCAGGGCTATTCCATACCGTATGACTTCATGCTCAGTATAGAAACTGGGGCGAGTTGGCCGGGGGGCAGCGATCGCTGCTCAGGAATGGGCTCAGCATTGAGCACCATCACATCACCTTGTGGGTGGTGAGCAATTGTATCGTTTATCACTTGCTTTGTACGTTATTATTGTATTAGTATATTATTATTATTATTACTACTATTCTATTTTATTTTACTTCAATTATTGAACTGTTCTGATATCAACCCACGAGTTTTCTGACTTTCACCCTTCCAATTCCCTCCCTCACCCCACTGGGGTGGGGGGAGTGAGCGAGCGGCTGTGTGGTGCTTAGTTGCCAGCTGGGGTTAAACCACAACAATCATCTAAGCATAATCTTCAGGTTCTTTTCACCAGACTAGGTCTAAAATCTTGTAGATTCTTTCTAGGTAACGCTGAAATACAGACTCTCCTATCAACTGATACATAAATCTCCTGTCCAGGCTTTCATCAGCTTTTGCATTGATTACCCAAATAATCTCTTTCCTGGCCTTGACAAAACCAATCTTTTTCTAGCCAGTAGTTTGGGCAACTTATCCCTCTCTTATTCCCTCTACTTCCTTCACTCCTGCCTCCAGCTTCCATTCCTCTCCCATGTCAAATTTTAGTTGCTCATCTTCATTTTCAAGGCCAGGTCAATTGTACTTTTTCAATTCTTATTCAGTATATCAGTCAACCTCTTGGCAAGTATGTATGACCAGCCAAAGAGACCAACTTTTCACCAGTCAAATCTGCAAACAAATACCCCTTCTCCCTCTCTCTCACTGCTCAGCACAGTTGGGAGGATTTTCAGACTCACCTATAATTACCTTTTTGTTACCTTCACAATTACCATTTCTCCCTATGAACTTTCTCAATCCCTCTTTTAAAACTCTATTGCTATAATGTTTGTGAGAAGAAAAAAAAAACAGGCCAAAACTACTTATCACATGCAGGCCACAGATGCATCAAGCTCCCTGCCCAAGATGCTAATCATCACTGCTCTTCTTTCGCTTTTCAACCTGTTAATCCTCATCCATCTTCCCCTGTTTCATTGCTAGGTTTTTGGAATAGGAAGTATTTTTTCCCCGCTTTTCCACAGCAAATAATACAACAGAGTCTTCGTCCAAGTAAAGGATCCTTAGTGCTATGGTAAATAGAAGTTGCAAGGTAATATAGAGTAAGAATAATTACAAGGCCAGAATTCTGCTGGACTGCATTATACATACAAGCTGCAGATACTGCAGATTTCCTAACCACAGCTGCACTGGCATAAAATAAACCTTGCCCCATGCCACTGCACCACATTTATACAACATCCCTTTAATATACTAGAAAACAAGGAAGAGTTTCTGATTACTTTGTAATTATTTTATATATACAAGGTAGGTATACTTCAAACCTAATGACTCTGTCTGCTGCTCTTTATACTGTACTTTCTGCTATGCTTTTTTAGTGATCACAGACATATGTCTCCTAACCAAATTAAGTACATACACGTTTAAGTGACAGCACATTTTCAGAATACATCATTATACGTTGGTAATGAAAAACTACGACATCACTACATATGAACTTATAAAAATGGCAGAATAATACCCTGATAGAATCACATTAAATAAAATTACATTACATTGTTGTAACATTTGAAATTAATACTAAAGAGTTTTGAAAATGACCATTTAAAAATGTATTCTGCTTCATAAGCAGTGATCTTATCAGGACCAAGCAGAATTTGTGTTGCAGGTAAGTTGGATCCTGAATCCACAATGACAAGAAATAAAAACCGGCCACAATAATACAAAACAGGATTTCAAAGATGCAAATAATGATTGAAGTTCGCATGTATCCCCCCACAAAACCTATTTTCTCCACAAAGATTCCTAAACAGAACACACACAGAGAGACACACAGCCACATGCAAAACCAGTTATAATGACAACAGTCAGAAAAAATAGAGACTATCTGCATAAAACAAACTGGCATTTAAAAATAAAGGACACATGTTTCTAAACAGAAGATTTTCTGAAACAGATACAGTATCTTTAACAGTGTATCATAGATCTACAGAGTATGAAGTTTATCTCACTAATCAGTTATTAACTGAAGGTTTAATAGTTCCATTACAGAAGGTAATTCCCTCTTTTTCTAATACCTTCATATCATTAAGTGACTGCTAATTTCATATAAACGTGCTTACATTTTTCATGTATTGTACCATGATTCAAAAAGGAAAAATACCAACTATCTGACACTGAAAGACAACAAACCCCAGGAAACTAAAAATACTAAACACACTGCTCAGAGATCCTGTCCCCCTCCCCCCCATATTAGATGTGGTTGGTGTTTATGCAAATATATTACTAATGTGTATTACAAATTAAGCAGAACAGAATAATCTTTTGCCTAGACTTACAGGACATTTTACATCTTCAATTAGATGAGCAGCAATAATATTCACTTTGACTTCTCAAATCCCTTTCACAGATAGAGAGGTTAATTGGTTGATCTTACAGTATGGATAAAATTCAATACCTAAATTAAAAGCATGTGCATATGTGTGTGTGCATATATATATATATATAAAAATCATATATACATATTTAAGTATCTTTACACTTTTTGAAAAAGTTAGTTTAATTAGAGTAACAGACACCTTTTTGAAACGAATTAAGTTTAAATCCTGTTCAGGAAAAACACCTTTTAACTACTTGCATATTATTAACACCGTATTTTTAACTCTTACTCAAATACAGCTAGATGCTTTTTTGGTAATTTTATTATTAATACGCCTGGTATGTGGATAAATGTTTAATAGGAAATTGATATACATTTCAAAAGAACAAATAACTGTGTTATAAGCACTGTATTAAAAAGTAACTACAGCATATTTATGGATAAAAAAAAAATCTAATAGGGTCAAACTTATAAAACACTGACTAACGTTACAAGTAGGTACTTAGAAACATGCCGCATTTTCCCCAAATTCCATTATGGTAACAAACACAAAAAGATGCTGATATCCAGTTCTATTAAGTACATCTTCAGTTCCACCCATTACACAATATCAAGTAAGAAAACAGTTTTATCTGACTGGTGGCTCAATGGCGCAGCCTATGTGTGCAAAAGTATAACACAAGAAGTTTATAGTTTTATAAATGAGTGCCAACCCTCCGGTTTTGTTGCATTTAGATAAGCAAACATACCTACAATTTACAAAAGTGATGAGCTGCATAAAGGAAAGACTATTTTAATACAATATGCATACTTATAGACCTAAATTAATGAAATTATCCATAACAAAAAGATGAAACTCAAGTGATTCTGAGCAGAATTCATAACTAAGCATCAATTATTTTGACATTTTTCCATAAACTAGATCTGAAACAATGATTTTCACTCATCTTTTATTAAAAAGATACTACAGAATGTATATATATATATAAAAATATATGCTTTCACCTCATAACCTTTAAAAGGTACATTTGGGTACATCAATACTGGTTGTTTTGCATTCATCTTTTCAGAGATAAAATACCTACTTACATATACACTTTTGTTTTCAAAGTGATAAATTCAGTGTAAAACATTTTACTTCTCTACTATGAGTAACAAGTAACTTCTTAGCTTATAGCTATAGCTTATTTAGCACAGAAGCATGCAAATATAAGCAGCAACAAATCCTCTCCTCCTATATACGCACCTAACCTGAACTAGCTCTCCCACTTCCCCACCCCAACCCGCACTCAGTTCAAAGCAACCAAATTCAATAATTGCACTTAAATATGATCACAAACCAGTTACAGCACAGGATCAAAGTGTGGATTGTAAAAATCAGGCAGTTTTGAGAGAGAGAAGGAGAGAAAGAGACAGAGAGTGACCAGCTCATGACTCTAAAGAACTGGATAATAATTTTCAGACAGGTTATAATACCAGTTAGTCCATTCAAAGTGGATGTCCCAAACCCGGCTATGATATGTCATGACCTATATCACTTGTTATAAGTGAGCTGAACAATCTTAGGGGGTCTTAACTGGGGAAACCTGCAAGCAGTGCTGTTTGTTTAGTTAAAGAAACACTCCCCTAGCTAATTTGCCGGATTTTAAACCAAAATAAAAAGCATTTTAAAAAAAAATACGTCAATCTCTTCCCAACAGAATATAAGCACGTAACCATAGAAATGTAGTGGCAAAACTCTCAAGTAAAATCTTTCAAACAATTAGATGTTTGTATTTTGTTTTAGAGAACAAAGTCATAATGGTCTTTATAAAGCCAAGTATACTGACATAAAGAAGTCTTTTTTTGTCATGCAGAGTTCGCTGCTAATCCAGACACAGAAGAGAGCAGTGCTTTATATTTGCACTCAATTCTTTTTTTCTATTATTCTAATAAAATGTCCCCGCATATTTACTCAAGCTGTTTAAACAGGTAAGAAGTGCAAAAACCATAGCTTGTATCATGTTACAAAACTAAATCAGTAAGAAAACTGCAAGCACAGAAATAGATATTAAATTCATAAAAATCAGACAGTCAACTTGTTTCAGGGTATCACTTATTTATGCATAAGTTAATACATACAGTGTAAAACCTTTTTAAAATATTTAAGGAATTTGTTTTTTCATTGTTAGCATCTCTTATTTTTTATAAACATGCAATTAATGAAAAAATCCTGGATTTAACTCAGGCTTAGGTAATGTTGTCCCTTTGTTTTCCACCTAAAAGAGTTTTGCAGGTTTGCTTCCAAATAGGTCAAATGATCCTACTTCTTTACATGCAAGAGGCATCCATATACTCATTTCACTTTATTTGCTAATGCTGTTCATCACTGACTGTTAACAGTTTCTTTGGCCATTTTCATGTTTATTTTTGAAGAGCTTGTAGGGCTGAGAATGCACGGAAATGATACGATACCTACTTGGCACTAAATTGTCCAAGCCAAAATATCAAATGTTGGAAACAGCAGAGTGACGACCTGCATCCTATACTAAACACATCTTGTTTTTCGCAGTAATGACCTTGTGTGCTTATTTAGCAGTGCTCTTTAGTGCTGTTTCAAATAGACATTTGTGTTCGGCTATGGACGTGCTCACATTCTGAAAGGAGCTGTTTATTCAGTAAAAGTTAAATTCCTACCCCAACTGTTTTTTGGTTGCTTTCTGCTTGCTCACTCTAGAATTAAACTGGTCACGCACATTTTTCATGTTTGATCCATTGAAAAAAAACTAGACAAGTTTTATAGACATGGTTTTATTGAAATGGATGTTTATTAGTTAGATCATACTGCTCTACAGAAAATAATTCTCCTGCTGCTTATAAACATTTTGATCAGCCATATTCAAATGAAAGAACAAGTCTAAGGGGGAGGGGGGAAGGAAAAGAAAGAAAATGGGAGGAGTAGAGATGGATACCATGTACAATTCTCATGTGACCTGTGATACTACCTAATTAGAAAACTTAAACTTTCCATACACCTTTCATTGGAAGCAGCAATATTACTACTATCACATTTCAGTTCGTGTTGGCTGATTTACCCACGTTTCCGTGAGTAGAGGAATAGAAAATGCAATGCACAGTTTTGAGGAAGAAATCTAATGGCACAACATAAACAAGCACCATCAGTTTAGAAATTGAATGCAAATACAGCAAAGGGATTTTTCCAATAGATCTTTCTTCATTATGGTACAGGACACATAAGAGAACACTACCGAATTGCAACCTCAATTATAGTGGCCAACAAATTACCTTTAACCATTAAATTAGGAAATGTTCTCCAGCAATATTCAGTTTAGCATTCTACACCGTCTCCAGGCTGAAGGTGGTCTGCATGTTGAACTTAGTACTGTGTGGGTTATAGTCTTTGTTTGCAGTCTTAACTGGGGATTGCACCTTAGCTACCGTAGTTCAAGCGTAAAAATACTTTGTCTGTAACACTATATACTGTTGCCAGCGACCCTCTAAATCCTTGAACCAACTGTGTCCTCTGGTGTCACAGAAGATAATGCCAATTTATTGCAATGTGTGGCTTTTTTAACTGATTAAAATTAAGCCGTAAACACGTGACAATGGAATTAGCACATTTAGAGAGTCTGTTTTCCCACATCCCATTTTGCGCTAGTGCGGCTGATCCCTGCAACTCTACGCGGGTGCAATTTTAATGACTTCGCTAGGTTTTGATGTTCTTATGAAAAAGCAGTGCTTGGTGTTTGTGGAGAAGGTAGATATGGAAGCTGAGTAGCTGTGATTGGGGACACTGTGACATCGTCTCTGTTTTTCGATAGGATCGGTGTCATTTTCCTCCCCACGATAAGACACCTCACTGACAGAGCCCGATTAGGGAAAATTTTATTATAAAATTCACTTCTATCGAACAAGGATGGAGTGATAAACAGTTCAGCCTCAGGGAAGAAACAGGAAAAGATTTTTCCTCTCTCCCTCCCTCCCTCCCTCTCTCTCCCTTTTTTGTTTTCCTTTTTTTCCCCCCCCATTTAAGAAAAATCCTCACTCCTCATAGGACTTTTCCTGAAAGTGATTGTGTTTAAGTTAATAAGAATTCCCAGAAATGTAGAGATCAAAGACATCTACATGTTGTTCTAAAAGCAGAAGAGTTGCTTTACTTCACAATTCAAGAATACAATTTTAAAAAAGAAGTAAAAAGTGAGGACTTTTTCTGAATTACATTTTCTGTCAAACTTGTTAAAACCAAGAGTCTTCTGAAAAGGCAGGTTAGGCAATCATAAGTTTACTTTCTAGTATTCACTGACATTTCTCCCTGGTTAGAAAACTGGCAAGCTGCAGGGTAAACAGGGAAAATGGATGCTTGTGGCCCTCTAATGCTTGAAGATGGACTAACCTCCAAGGAAGAACATAAAACAAATATTGATTTTATTTTTTTTTTAATACTAAAACATCTTTGCTTCTGTGTTTGATAGTTCACAGAGGATACCTTTAACCTGGCCTCTAGTGCCATATATGCAATATACTTCTGTACACTAATCAGCAGATACATAGTCAGTAAATATTACCTCTAGAAGATGGCTTGGGGAACTTTGTGAAGCGAGTACATGTACACGGAGTAATTCATTCCAGTTCTTATTTTCTTACTTTACATTACCTCACTAAAACACATTCATTAGCTGATTATGAAATAATCAGTGATAAAAAGCCTTTTTTTCAAAAAAAAAAAAAAAAGAAAAAAAAAGAAAAAAAGAAAAAGAAACAAACACAATGGAAAAAGAGTGTACTGATGAAGATATTCTCAAGCTTTCACATCTGACCTGTAACAATGCTATGAACCAAATGGGTTTCTTGGTTGTTTAACAATAAAACTTCCAAAGGAAAAAAACAACCGTAAGCACTGCCAGCTTTTTATTTATGTCCAAAACTGAGTCACTACATTGAAACCATTCCCTCAAGATGGCGGCCTCGAAGTTACAGACCCTCCTTAAATGACTTTTAAGCACTTTCAAGAAGAACATTCCAAATCTGCTGTCAAAGAGTCCCTGAACATACAAGTCCTTCCGGCAATGTTGTAGATTTGCTTTTATTAAATAACAATGGGAGGATGTTTACAAGCATATATAATTTTCATTAGGCACACTCATCCCCAAATACAGTACACATATGATGCAAACTTCAAATAACTTCAGTAGCAGTTGTAGCCCTGAAGTAAAAACTTGCCAAAATTCCCTGCTTATTTGGCTAATGCATCTTTCTAGAAATTGTATTTACTGTCATCTATGGCCCTATACTAAGCTGAATTTAAGTATTAACTGAAGGGTCTGCTGAAATAAACACAGCAATAAAACTACGTCAGACTGAGCCATCAAGACAGAGCTCAGCTCCTCTGCTTGCTACTTGACTGAAAGAAAAGACAAAAATGTTATTTAACACTCTCGGAATGACTAAGACAAAACATATGTTCCATCTATCTATAATTTCAAGTTGAGCACACCCCATTTTTAATAATGTACAAATTATTCTGGAAGTCATGACCATACTATCCAGTCTTATCGCGAAATACTAGATTACCATCAAATATTATCACCATGTTTTTTGTACTGTTGATTCAGTTCCATGCTGCACAGTTCCACACAACCGGCAAAAAAAAGGGTTTTCAAAGACGACTGCAGTAGAGACAAACATCAGTCTGAAAAAATATGACTAATGAAGGTAAGACAGATCAATCAAAGGGCAAGTTGGAACTCCAATACCTCTCTTTTTAGCCTTCAAAATGAGATTTTAAACAATGAGTTAGTGATTTCAATATGGAACTGGCTGGAGGAAAAACGTCCGTCATTTGATCAGTGGTCTGCTAGATAGATTTCCTTCAATAACTTCTCAAAAAAACATTTGCTTCCGATTGACTGTAACTGCAGCATAAGAGCTGTTAACAGTGTATTAAACAGAAAAAAAAAATACAGCTCAACAACCCCACCTAAACATAGAGGAATTCTAATTAGCTACAACAAGGCAATACGGCTATTCTCCCTTACAACTTCTTCCCATGTAAAAGTCTTTAAACCTTCTTGGAACTTTTTATCTTTTCTGGGGAGTGGCAAAAGAAAACTCCTACTTGAAAAATGCAGATAGCTTACTGTTATGATATCCTCCTTGTGCTAAAGTTGGCTATTAACTTCCCCTCCACATGCAGACTGAACAGGGAGCTGGCAAGAACGACTGGCAGGAGAGAAAGGCGAGAGTAGAAAAGAGCATCTTTCCGTTCTGTGTAAATACACGGTGTTGCAGTTTGCAACATAAAACTGAGTTATATCTAAACTCCTGTACCCAAGTGAATTATTAAGATCTTCACACAAATGCTCGATTTTTTTCCTGAATATCCCCAAATAGCAGCATTAACTAGAGGGGACACACTTGAAGTCTCCTGGAAGGAGCAAGTAATTCCCTTTCTGTCCCCAAGACATGTAGCACGAGTTGCCTGTGCGGATCGGTGTAGCTATAAATACATTTATCTAGAAGAAATAGTCAAACAGTCTTTTCTAAGAGGAGTGTCTGATTGGTTAGCGGAAAATTGATACAGTGGAGCGAAGAATAACTGATAAAGAGATAATCCAGTGTGGCAATGTAGTTCTGCAGCACTGTAGCTCCAGCCTTCATTGGGTGGTGAGTGTAGGGTGATGGAAGAAAAGGACGGGCTTCTGTTGTTTGCATTTGAAGTATGAGGGAGGCATGGTGTGAGCAAACTTCAGATGTGAAGAACAAAAGCCCAGTTTTCCTCTATACCACCTTTAACTATATGATGAAGCCTAAAGCTGAAACACTGCACTATTAGATTTTTACGGCTGATGTTCTGTTTATCTGGTTTTTCCTCTACAAAGCAGAGATGCAAATACCTGCATGTATTTATTCAGTGCATGCATAGCTTCATTTTCAGAGAGAGGGTCACTGTATATGTTCTAACCTGACTTTAATTCATGCTGTAATTTCCCAGACTGTTGTTACAGTATCTCATGCTCATTACTGGCATAACCAAACATTGCCCAAACAGGCTATATTTAACAAATATTTAAAAATTACTCCTGCAAGGATTAAACATCCACAAATCTTTTCATTTTATATAAATGAATAATTTGGAGAGAAGAATAGTGCCTAAGCTGGTGGTGGATCAGAGTATGCCAGTTACAGGAGCACTTAAGCGCCCATTGGCACAGCAAGACTCAAAGACCCGGTAGGTTTCAAAGAAACACTTTTTTTTTTTTTCCCTTCTAGAACTCTTTGCTTTCTAGTAAAGCTGCAACCACAATGTTCTGTCTCTTAATGCCACCATAAAAAAATCAAAACACTTTAAAACAAATTGATGTCCTCTTTAATATAGTCATCACATCATCACAGTACCCTTGCACCCTGCTTGGTGACAACCAGGGGGATGCATACCACACATCTCTCTCTTGCTTGCTCGCTCGCTCTCTCCTTTTTTTTTTTTTTTTTTAAGGCATTGAAGCGGGCAACAAAGAAGGAGAGAAAGACTAGGAGAGACACTCAATTGAGATATTGGCACCTTTGACTGACAAGATCTAATCAGCTTATCTCCACACTAATAAAGTTGATGGCCTGTGGAGCTGGTATATGTCCAGCTTCAAGTGAACTTTCAGTAGCCAAAGCCTCAAGGGCCAGGACTAAGACTGAGCTTATCTAAACTGATTTAAATCAATTCCTAATGGGCTATTTCAATTTGATCAATTTGAAAGGATGGAAACCTGTAACCACTTGACTCAATTGTCTTGATTCATGCTGGCATCACTGGAGATTTGGTGAGAGCCACAAACTATTTATCGATAATGAAACAATGGAGTACAACTGATGCACTTCTGAAATTATTTGACCCTCCTTAAGGTACTGTTCAGTTCATTCCAAACCAGGCGTTTTACAGAGCTACTTCTCTTGTACACGCACTCAATAAAACATTTGGAAGTGTGCTGTTCCAAAACAAGTAGTGAATGCTACACGCAAAATTCCCTATGCCATAAATAGGGACTGAACTGCTTTGCAGCTCTTGAACAATCTGATTTGTTTTTCTAAACTAACCAAGTCCTTTATGTGTTTTGAGGGGCTGCCTGTCCCACTGAAGGTGGGATGGCAGAATGGAACACTACGATAGGAATGATTTGAGCATTCAGATAGATTTCATTCATTATGAGCAGAATTAAACAATTCCCTTATGAAGTCCTTGAAATTCATTTTGCCAAGCTCAATGCACTTTCAACTCCAGAATAACATGTCAAGGAAACATATGTGGCCATATGTATTACATTATACTGTGAAAAAGGCTTGCTGCTTCTCTCAGGGTAAATCATTGCTTTTAAGAATGCAAAAAATTTCATAGCATCAAAGTGCATCTACATGAGACAATTTCTGAATTAAAAACTGTTATTCATATAAACAAAATAATATCTTTGAGAAAACACGGTAATATTATAAACAGAGAATCATCTTAAGAGGTGAAACCATATGCTTATATGTACTTTACAGATTTGCTAAAACGTGAGCAGTGAAACCAGGTATCAGTAAAGTATTTTTCAGTCAATAGCACACGTGAACACCTTAGGAATGTCTTGTGTTTAATAGAGGTAATTTAAGCACTTTCCAAAGGAAGAGTTTTCTGGTATTAATGCTAAATTACAAAAAACCCTGAGCAGTATTTTCATTCAGATTGCGGTTTTCAAGCTGTAATTGCTTTATACAAAATCCACTCCAGTGTTATCACTCAATATCATCTTCACTGCTGTACATCTGAAGATAATTTTGCAATAAAACTTAATTGATAGAGCTTATTTTTCACTAATGTCCTAATATAGAAAAATGAAAAAGTACTAACAGTATGTATTATAAGCTATGACCCTCACAGTGCAGCATATTCCTAGTTTATCAAACTAAAATAGATCCATTTTATGGTATCAAATATTTTATATACTTTAATAACAGAGACTTTTTCCCAAAATAGGAAGTAAATGGAAAATTCCCTTAATAAAGCAAAATGTGGAGACTAAAAGTAATTCACAAAGAGGCTAAGCAGAACATCTCATCTCATAACATTACTAGCTTGTGCCCCACTGACCATTAGTGCAAAATCTCAAAACGTTTCAATTATGGAAATCAGTAACTCTGTCGTCAGTGACATCTATTGAG
Source organism: Platalea leucorodia (assembly GCF_965183815.1). Taxonomy (NCBI): domain Eukaryota; kingdom Metazoa; phylum Chordata; class Aves; order Pelecaniformes; family Threskiornithidae; genus Platalea; species Platalea leucorodia. The sequence goes on from NC_138826.1 coordinate 11,182,984, forward strand.
AAGTTAAACTCGGTGATTTTACAGTTATAAACTGAATTCCTTCTGACATACAACATAAGCTGGATTCTGGACAAGACTTTTTAAAAATTAAAACATTGTGGATTATATTATATTTCCTTCTCTTTTGGGTAAGTTAGACCTAGTATCAGTCCTAAGAGCTTCTCATCAGTTAAGTAAACAGTTTACAGAGAATATTAAAAGGGAAAATAAAGCATTAGATGTTCATAGCAGAGTACTGGGAGTTTGAATTCATAAGGCTTTTTCTTGAACTCCAGTACATCTTAAAGACAACGTATCCAGAGCAGAGAATTCACCAGGTGCCAGACAGCCACTAAGGCACCATGAGAACTGTCACCAGCACCATATTCTGTAATCCTGAGACTTGGGGTCATGTTGAGATCCAGCAACTGTCACACAGTGGTCCTGAGCAGACTAGATAACTTCCAGGTTGAAAAATAAGGGGTCTGCAGAGTCAAGAAGCCACATTTGGCTCAGAATCAAGAGTTTGTCTGGTTGCCCCAGACTTTATTGCCAGTTCTACTACTAAAATTCTGATAGACCACGGACAGTTTGGCACTTTGAATATCTGGGTGCTGCTCTGCAATCTGTGTGGGCTGAAAAGAGCTATACCTAAACTGTAAAACTAACATGATCTCTCTACTCCTGCAGCATGACTATGAACTTTCCATTCTCCCCAAATCTGCCACCTTCCCGCATCACTTCTGTTTCGGTCTCTTGTAAAAGGATCCAAACTCTTTGGTTATTCACAGATGACTCAAAACATCAGAGAGAAGCGAGGAAACTGCTCCTACTATTTGAGATGTCTATATAGGCTTACAGATACCACCCTTCCTGACCATTCAGGACTTCTTCTGTAAGACAGGAAAGATACTGCATAATCCCCACAAACATCTTTCCAGATTTGCACTGGCCTCATTTATCTGAGCCTCAGTGATTAATCTAGCTTGGTGCTGCTTTTTTGCTTGCCTTTTTTTTTTTTTTTTTTTTTTTTTTAATTTAACCTCATTATGCTTTGGTCTGCCTATCTACAGAATCAGTATAATATCATTGACTCTGTCTCTCAAGAGGATAACATGGATGCACAAATGAAGTTCTGGGAGCTCATGATATTACAGGGCAAAACCATATAGCCAGCAAATCGGAAAAAAAACCTGCAGCCACTTCAGTTATTGTAAAAATTAAACTATTGCCTTATTTTTGCATTTGAATACCTCTCACGCTGTCATCTAATGCAGGAAAAGTTTTCTAAACATAGCAATCAGTTTGCCAAGATCACTGCAGACATATCAGACAGAATTAATGACTGTAAAAGGCTGACAGACTTGTGCTTTGTCTTCTGTGAATGAAAACACTACTCTCCAGACCAGATAAAAATCAGCCTCTGCCTTTTTTGGCAGTCAGATCATAACAAGGCCAAAGTAACATTAAATCATTTATGAGGTTTTTAAGTTTAAATATCAAAGTGATATATATGCAGAAGAACTGTTATGACATTTGAATTTCAGCAATAGGCATTTTTTAGGCATTTCAAACTATGTAAAACCTGACATTTCAGTGTTTATATACAAAACCTGCTATGATACAAAACAACACCTCTCCACCAATACTTTGTCATTTAAAACTTTCTTCTTTGTTATATAGTCACATAGTTATATTTCAGCCTGCTGCAGAGCAGATTCTTGCCTACAAACCTGTCATCATTATGCAAATAGGAAAAATCTACTGTATATTAATTATGATTTTTATAGTGATCACTTTCAGTCTCCTCGTTTCCAGTAGTCAGTCTTTCATCCCCCTTATTATTCATGTAGAAATGTTCTTTTGGCAGCTAAAATATAGTACTTTTATGCAATGTTTTGATGAAGTGCACCAGAGAAAATGAAGGGAAATAAACTGGACTACCCAAAAAAGGAAAACAACACAGGTGATATACAACTGTTCAGGGTATTATTTTCATGAGATATAGGAAATAACATGTACTGCTCATCAATTATTCCATAATGTGTAATGCCTGTCTCCCCAACCTTCTAACAGCTGGGATTGAAATGTTTTGACATGATGATCTCTAGGTGGAAATACTGAAGGCGTTAAAATATAGATATAAATAGGTGATAATGAAGAACAAAATGTGTACCGTTTTCTTGCAGTCATAGTTTGCAAATTAACAAGCTGCTATTGATTTTTCTTTGAGGTCAATAACAGCATTTATCGATCTGAGAAGTTAATACTCACTGAGATCAATATTATATCTCAGGGGTCAACAAATCTGGATACTGACTTCTATTTCCTGTCCATATATAAATATTACATAGGCAAAATGGGCGAATTTAATCTTTGGAGATAAGAAAGAGCTGTATTTGACATGATACAAAAAACCAAAAACATTAAAAGTTAGGAATAGAGTCTACTTGGATCATTTTCGAACAGTTTTCAAACACTCAAAACCCCGTATTAATCTAGAAGTACCGGCTTCATGTACTATATCTTCAGTTCTGAACTTAATGTCTCCCAAGTACAGAATGGCTATTCATGGTGTTATTTCCCAACAGCAAAAATGAATCCACTTTAGAGGCTACCCAATATCAAGTGGACATTAACATATTTTACCAAATTAAAATAAAGCTCATAGGAAAAGAGGGAGCCAAATAACAGCTGACTTTCTGATTTTTCTTATGCCTCATTCTTTCCAATGTGATCTTCAGCAAAATCAAGAGAAACATTCCTACTGCCTTCAATCAACTCTGGATCAGGCCCTTGTAAAATCATGTGAAGTTTTCTTCTGATTTGTAGTTTGTTATTCAAGCATTGACACATCTAAAGAAAAACCTGAAGTGAGCAATTAGTCTCCTGATAATTTACACTGACAAATATCAATGAAGCTCTGAGCGTACTCTTGGAAAGTGGCTGGGAAGGAAATAAATTTCACAAAATGCCAAGCCCATACAGGTATTTTTGCAGTGAGATACTCCATTATAACAAATGGTCAATAATGTAACATCTCAAAATATGGAAGTTACATATTAGATCTCCAAAGAATTGTATTTGTGTGAAGAGAAACTATGAAACTTATGGCACAAACAAGGCACAGTGTGCACATTACTAGCAAGCATTTGAAATGGCTAACAAGGATACTATAAAACTAATAATATTTAGCACACTTGCAGAACTTCACAATTTAAGAACTGTTTACGATCATCGTTATGCAAAGCAGAAAATGTTATGAATAAGCTGTAACAGAAAGACTGATAGTCCACAAATTGTACAGAACTAAAACTATTAATACTCAGACTCCAGACCTGTACTGTCCATAGGAGTGAAAACACAGGTCATCTGGTTTTTGGCAACAGTACCTTTCTTTGAATATTTGAGTAAGCAAAGATTCAACACAAAAGGACATAATATAAAGCTATTTCCAGTGTTAACCAAATATTTTAACCTGCCCGTATCAAAATTTTGCTTCAAATTTCATAAATTTACAAGGCAAATATTCAAACATCCATTTGCTACCAAAACATAGTAGTTCCCAGACAAAATGTGTATATAATGGTGCAAGTGTGTTATGCGGAGCATTACAGATGAATAAAAGGTCTTGTTTGTTAGGAATGGTCTAAATTTTTAAAATCTTTAAAGAAATATGATTATGCAAATAACTATCTATGTAACTAAGAAGAAAATGAAGTAAAATAGTAAGCATTGCTCTTTACAAACATATAGAAATACACATTTGATTTAATTTAGAAGTAAAAACCTGCAATTAAATAACTGCAGTCAACTGAGTATTTAATGGAACACTCACTCTGTTTGCATAGCCATTAAAACAGGGCAATTTCCACCAAAGGAAAACCTTTCAAACTCAATTTTGTCCTTTCTGGGTAGTCAGGAGAATATGCCATACCTCCATATTTTCCTTTAAGGGCTGTTTAGCTTACAGAATATTATTCTTATTTGTTATGTGATTTTTTTTTTTAATTTATTTTGTATTTGAAGCAGTTTTCTTGGAAAAAGGAGGTTAAAAACATTATTTTGTTGTTTTAGTAGCTGAATAAAACAACTCAAAAAATGTCATCAACATGGGGAAAACAGTAAAGTTTATCCAAGCATATTTTACATTTACAAATGATTAATTTATTCCACAAATTTAGTGTCATTTCTATTTCTGTAGGCCAAATTTTTAGAAGTATTTATAAGTGTTTTCTCCAAAGATGGAGTTAAGTGCCTGCAATTACTTCAGAAAATGGTAAAGCAGGTCTATAATCAAGTATTGTTTTCTTCCATCCGATTTAGGTACTTTACCCGCTTAATTAATTCAGAAAAAGACAACAAATTCTCACTGCAGCTCCATAATTTATTATATCTGATCCTGAATCCTGAATATTTTTTTAACTGAATTAAGTTTCATCCTCTCTCACTTTTATATGAACTTAAAACAGTAGAGGGGACTTGCTCATGTTATAACAATTACTTTACTTCTTAACTCACCATGAATCAGTCCAAGAAAGTAAAATTTTTTTCTGCATCTGCTGGGTTATTTAAAATCTAAAATAATTAAGACAACAACTTTTCAGCACAATAAACTGGAATGACAAAAATTAGGGACAGTGTTAAAATTAACATTTATTATAAATACTTAATCTAGTACATGACATATTTATAAAGCTTATACTGATGCTAGAATTTTTGTTTTGTAGAATACTTTATGATGCACACAATAAAAAACCCTCCATTTGACTCATTAACATTTGAGCAAGACTCTGACTCACCATTTTAAACTCATTTAAGAAAATATCATAGTTTCTAGACTGAATTTAAAAACATCCTCACCATAAAATTGAAAGCAGTTAATCTTTAAAAATTAAAATGAAAAAAAAAAAAAATGTATGTGCTATCTACATTTCATTCTTCATGCTTCTCTACTTGATATTTGACTACTGAAAAATATGGCACTAAAACAGCAAAAGTACTTAGACACAGAGTAAAGCAAATATAGTCAGTCATTTGCATAAAATTTCTCAATATGGCATTCCAACCAATTGTTGTAGCAGTCAAGTGCCAAGACATTCAACGCATGGAAATCTTACAACACTCAATTATAAAAATCAGATTAATATTTTCAGGACATATCTAATAAAAACAACGAATTATTGCATCTATGTGAATAATAAAAAAAGCAAAGACTGAACCATTCTCTTCATCTGTTTTGCACGTTGTCTGTCTAGATCCTTCAAGAGAGCTAAACAAGAATCAAAACCTCAAATATCTGAACACTCTCCATAATCTTCACATTTATAGAGTCACAGAGACCATAACATATGGAAAAGTTCATCATAGTAGAGACCAGCCAAGTAGATCTAAGAGATTACCTTTGTACCAATGTTTATCTTTGCAAGGTACATAATGTAAATTGTGTGATTTATTTCATAAAAATGCAAACCACAACAATTAGCTACTCATGATACCTAGATTCAGACGTCATTGCACTGAGCTTGACCTTAGTACACGCTCGTGGAAACATGTTCTTATCTTGCAAACTTTTTTGGAAATGTACTGAGCAAAACAGACAACCTCTCTTCCCCAGCAGGCACATGAACTGTGCACACACACACCTGCAATTAAAGAGGTAAATATGTATGCTCTGCCAATAACTGGGCATGTTTACAACCATGAGCATTTATTACAAATGTGATGATTAGGCCAAGAGTATAAAATTTTATATAAAATTTTACATTTACATTTTCTGAGCTAGTGAAGTAATATAAGGTAAATATTAGCAAATGGCAGAAAAACAACCACAAGGTGATACAGAGCTGATGCTGGAAATTAATAGTGAGGGAAGAGTCAACAAAATATGGAAGGAACACAAAATCACAGAATCTGTAGAACAACCCTCCATTGAACTACATAAGTTACTACGAAGAAAACAAAAATGCACTCTTGAGTCAAGGAAAGATGTAGAGAAACAAGAATGGACAGATGTGTGTAAGTGGCCTACAACAGACTGATATAAAATTGTGAAATTGCAGTTTACAAAGCCACGAACAGCAATTTTGTGGGTCTACAGTTCCTCACAACAGCTGGTAGCAAATAACTAGCAGTAGTGTCTCAAAACAAGGCTCTAACAACTCAAAGAAAATTATTGTGCTAGTTCAGAAAGAAGACTGGCACTGCAGATCAGCAGTTGAACTCACTCTGACATAAAATCAAGCTAAACAGTAAAGAGCTTCCTACATTCAACTCCTGACTCTTTCTGTAAGAATGGCATTAATTTCAATTTTGCGATGTATACATCTACTTAGTAATCAAGTAAAATTCATATTATGAGCTATTAGGCCGAGATAAGCCTCGTTGTTCAAAAGCGAGACAGTACAAACAAAATCTAACTGAAAAACAACAAAAGTTTTGATTCAAAAATAGAGACTTGGATGGCCAGTATTACTTGCAAAAATCAGAGGCTATGTCCTCACCTGAGACACAAGCAGACATTTCAACTGCAACTGAACTAAGTTTCCATAAAGTTCAGTAATAATTTTTTGGACTATAAATGCCAGAAATTACAGGAGAAAACATATTTTATAAGCAGCGTAGTAAAATCATTAGCATAAAATACTATGATATCACTGAAACTAGATGAAGAAATAACATCTAGATAAGCTGCTCTTCAATCAGTCCACACCAGGGTGAGAACAACGCTTTTCACTCATCTGCTTCTATGCCTCACTTCAGGACAGAAGTTTGAGCTTTTCTCCCTGTGTACTTCTACCAGGAAAAAAAGGTGCTTGTGTAACTATAACTCTTCAGTCCTAAGTTGTAAAAGGGCAAAATACTGCACTTGAAAGATGATCTACCACGAAAACCCTTTTGATATTGACTTTACCTAGAAAAGTATGTTCAATACAAATAAATTTTTTAATGTTAAACTTTGTTCTTTAGCGCAATTGGAGGAAAACACTGTTAGCCTGACAGGAAGTAGCGGTACGAGGCTTCAAACAAGAAATATAAAAAAAAACCTAGGGTGTATTTTATTTTGTCAAGTCTAAGCTCATCAACTTTTCTTCTTGATGTAAGTTGTATACAAAGAGTCTTTGCCCAACAAGACCTCATGCTGTGCAAACTCAGCCGTGCCCATGTAGTGAAAAAAATCTGTTAAAAAATATTGAAAATCATGTTGTTTACTTAGGCACCCAAAATAATAACTCACCAAAGTCTGATTTTTTATGAAATATACAGTTTATGTTCTATGGACAATGAAATCACCAAATGAAGCCATTAAATTAGCAGGGCATTAATATATTTGAAGGTCAAAAGGTAGACTTGCAATTCTATTCAGCTGTGCTCTTTTAAAGGTTGTAACAGACTGACTGTCATTGCCAAGCCAGTATGACTTAGAATCAATTCATTTCACTTGGTGAAAGTTTAAAAGAAGTGGTTGTGGCATACAATGGGAGGAAGAGAAGAAATCATAGGGAAAAGGGAAGAGTGTCTAGGGACAATATATCAGGGTTTGAATTCTACCCATTAAAGACTAACCAGCAGTTCCCAACTATCCGAAACTTTTTGGACAAGTTCTCTAGAACTTATTTTTCTCAAGGAGAATATGAAACCTGATCGAGAGCGTTTCTCTGGCCAACACAAGTTGAACGTCTCCTTGCTAAAGGCATGAATTCACGTTCTTTGTCCACCTATCACAATGGGTTGTCTGGACTTTAGAAAGACAACCAGAGTATGTTAGATACAATTCTGACATCTCTCAGTGACACCTCCTAAGCATGATGGCTGACAGTGTTGTGCAAATGAGGAAAGAGAATATGTGTGTGTGTGTATATATATATGGAGGAAAGACAAACTGGTGGCTTTTTGCATTATTTCCTTGCCAAACCAAGGTAGTTTGTAGAGTTTACTCAGACTGCTAGAAACAAAAGCTACTATTTATTTATCATTTTACTTTTATATAAAGAAGTAGGTAGTGTAACTTCAGACCAAAAAATATAACCACATAGATCAACTTGAAACCTTCATGTTTTTATTACGACACAAGTCTTCAAAAGCTTTGCTATGGACTTAGGAATAAACTACAATGAATACCTTCATCAATAAATATATTATACATTAGAGAAAGAGGGCCAGCACCAAAGATGATTACATTGAAACACTGTTTTCAGTGATTCCAGTGATTCAGTGATAACGAGCAAGAGGTTATTTCCTGTAGAACAGTCTACACAGTAGAGGTGGTGCAATACAGTGCTTGTAAAATAATGTTTTAAAAGTTATCTTCTGAGTTCAGTTCATAATTCAGATATTAATATTATTCGCAGGTATTTTGTGACAAGTGCAAGGTATTTGTGAAAATATATACAGATTTCGGCCTACCTGATTATTTGTCCAGAATGCACATGGGAAGTACTTAAGTTTCTGATATTGAAACAAAATGTTCCCATCATTCTAGCATGGAATAAAAATCCACAATCTGAATATTGTTTCACTATATATAATACAGTATATTTAAGAAGTTATCGCAATGTTTTGCTCATCCAAAAATCAGTCTCAAACAAACTTATTTCAACTGGATGCCAGTTCCTAACAAGACTGAAGTTGAGTTGTCCTGTGGCACAATAACGAATTCCTGCACATCAGTGAACATTAAAATAACCTGGGACTTCTCCTAAAACAGGCGACAAAATGGCCAAATTTGGAACACTATTTTTCCTACTACATCTTAGCAAATCTGTACTACTGAACAGATTTGACAGTCCTTATTTGCTGCATTAATGGCATAATCCCAAACCTACTGAGGTGAAAGGAAAGATAAGCATTCATTTTATTGGAATTCCAGTTGAAAGGTGCTGAGTACCCAAAAGATAAGCTTTTAACAGAAATGGTCTTACAATACTGCAGAGACTGTGGAAAAACTCTACAAAATAGGTTTTTCTCGTCTCTTCAAAAAAAGTAGTTGGAAAAGTACTTTTTTTAGTACTCTGAAGCAGTTAAAGGCCAGTACTTAAATAATGAAAATTCATCATTTCCTTACTTCCTGGTAAGCACTTTATGTATTTGCAAATACATGAATATACACAAAAAATCTATATCCTGCATTTGAGACAACACAGACAAATGCAGAGGGAACAGGCTTTGAACACTACTAGACAAGGTTAGGTGGGTTACCGGGTAAACTTTGCATGACCACAAACATGCAGGGCCCACACTGCTGTTGAGTCAAATCTTTAAGAGGAAACACAGAGCTAAGAAAAATAGGGATGGTGCCAGAATTTGAATAAATATCCTGATAGAGACAAAGTATTAAAGAGAAATCTGGTGCTAGAAATAGGAAGGTCAGAGCTGGGAAGGCTGGTGAGAGAGAAGAAAGGAGGACGGGAGGGCCAGGAAGGAGGAGGTGGCAGATGCGAAGCCAGAGGGAGCAGCTCAAGCGACCGGACAAGCAATGAACCAGCAAGCAATATTCAAACTGAAGGCGTAAAAAGCACTTTGCTGGTATCAACAATTGCACTGTAAAACACTAAGGAATGAAAACTGAGCAGTTTTGTCTCTCCATGCCCTCTCGATGCTGCTTCTGACTGTTTGTCACAAGGCAGCAGCACTACCCGAACGTGTTTTCCCCCCATGACCGTGCAGCTGGGATACTCCCGAGGCCTGACATCCTCAGAAACAAAAACCTCTCCCTATTTCTTCCTTCTCCCCACTTTAAAGCCCAGACTACGAAGAAGGGCAGAGGGCTTAGAGATGTAGGAATGCAATATGCCACTTCAAAATGAATTGCTGAAACAATAAACAGATTTTAATAGAAATCAGCCAGCAAAGAAAAAAAATTATATATGAAACATGAAATACTGTTGCTAGCAGAAGAAACAGGGATCATGAAAAAGCTCTCTCTGATGGTGACTGGAAACTGCATAAAAACTCATTTCACTGTGGAAACTTTGGATTACGATTTCAGTAGAAAGATGTTCTGGCATATCAAAGAAACACCTGAGGAGGAGATATTGGTATATGCTCCAGAACTCAGAAGCCCTCTTTCTCTAATGAAAGGTTTTACATACAGTATTCACATATACATGTATGAATAATTCATTAGAGATGAAATAGGTGGATATTAAGTGTAAATATCTGGGACAGGAACAGACTTTTTTTTTTTTTTATTTAAAGCAAGGGGCACTAGAAGCAAGGTCCTGATTTTCAAAACTTGGTTTCCATTTCCATACTTTGAGGTATTTGGAACTCAAATGTAATTGGAATATGCATGCACCTGAAGACAGAACAGGGGTGTGAAGGTCCAAGTGATATTAACTAATGCAAGCAAATTAGTAAGTATACAAAATTACAACACAAAAGAAGCAACACCCTTTCCACTAGTCTAATGCAGCCCTACATGTATGCATATTAGGGTTTGTTATTTTGTTAATTTAACATTGGATGTTAGAGCCATTTAAATTTTTTCTAAGCTGAGCAAACACTTTTTAGTTTGATCATAGCAATGCTTACTATATTGTCTACCTGAAAAGCCAACCTCCAGCTCTTGCAACCATAATGGAATAGAATTTGTTTAGAGGATATACTTATTTTAATTTTTATATTTTCCACATATTTTATGTCAGCTCTGGTTTGCATCTCATTTATGACACCCGAACAGCACAACCACCCCATGGAATATGGAGGGAGAAGGTCCTTCAGGGCAGGTGCTTGGGGTTCAGGTTGTTCTGTCAGTAAAGGAGTCGGGAATCCAAATTTGTGGCATGCTGCTGTGGACAATGTGTTAGTACCTCAAATTCCATTACTCACATCTGGCAAGACACCTACTGGAGTTGTTTTAAAAGAGTTCCTTATTCCTGCTAAAGTAATTGAACTTGAAGACTCCTGCCTTCAGGACCCCTCTATAAACATTTCTTAACACACTTTCACTCATCTGTTCATTGTACTTTCACTCAACTTTGCATCCAGATAAGACAATAATACTATTATTTTATAGAGAAGTAAGCACACCTCTTCGTCTAATGAGATTCTCATTTGCTTTCCACCTAGAAAGCTGCCAATACTTTGAGGTGGGTCTGACCATCTGCCTGTCAGCTAGGCTACCACTACGTTACATTCTATATTTATGGCTCAGTCCAGAAAGGGAGGTTTGACTGCAGTTCATTACAACAGGTGAAAGACACTGAAATTTGCTTGGATCCCTGAGTACTGAGAATTATTCATGTCACACAAAGGTGGGAAATAAGCTGTTGTGTCTCTTGCTCAGAGATATTTCTCCTTTAACTGTCTCAGAATTACATATTCCTGGGATTCCCAAAGAGTAAAGAGGATTGGAAAAAACATTTTAAGCAACCTAAAGTCGAGATTCAGAAGGATTTTCTGTAAATGGAACAAGAGAGTTTTTCTTCCTTTGATTTCTTTTCTTTAAAACACTACGTTTACATATTACAAAAGGGATATAAAAACAGAAGCCAACACAAAATTTTAAGATTTGGTGAAAAGAATATATCTATTACCCACAAACTACAAACACTTCCAGTAGCACAGATATTTCAGAGACATTCGGAGCCACAGCATAATATCCAATAATCATCACTCATAGGGGCAAGCTCAACACTTGTTCTCAAATTACATGTACTGAAAGCTATAGAAATATCTAAGGTTCATGAATAAAAAAAACAAAAAAAACCAAAAAAACCCAAACCAAAACAAAACAAAAAAACAAACCAAAAAAAACCTGCAATGTAGTTTTACCATGAAAGCCTGGACAGCATTCAACGGTTGGATCTCTGTCTTACATTGTCATGAAACAAGGTGAAGCCTATATTATACAAACACCAGGATTTTTTTTCCCTAGAAAGTATCAGGCAGTTCAGAAGAACTTACCGAAAGCAATTCAACTGCAGATTACAATTGTCCTCTACAACAAGGTTTGCTGCTCTTCTCCTTGACAGTGTTTTACATTTGCATGCCAATTTTATCTCTGAAGATGAATGAAGCATTTTGAACTGTTCCTCATTCAAAATACTCCTGTCTGAGCAAACATATCTAAGACTTGACAAAGAAGGGCATACCTTACTATGCTACGCTCTGCAGGCAAAATAAGGAAGTTCTAGAATTCAATTTGATGATGTGGAAATCCGACCACGGGGAATGGAATTAGGCAATCTCCCCCTCCAAAATGGTAAGAATTTTGTGACTAATCAGAATTAATTCAACGGACTCTCCTTTCAACTGAAGCCAGCAATTTTCACGCATTTTTAAAGTCTCTCTCATATTCTGAGGCTATATGGTCAGATTAAATGATCTGAAACTAATACTGAGCTCTAGTGTCATGAGTGGTGTTGGAAATGCCTGCTAACCAGGCTGTAAACTTGCTTGTCTGTTCCTTACCAGAAAAGCAGATGATAACATAAAAACAGAAAAATAACAACAAGAAATATTTTTTAAAACAATTTTTGGATTAAAAAAGAGCAGATGAGTGCACTTCACGGTGTTATCAGCTGTTATGAAAACTTCCCCTACTTGGTACAAACAATGGAGACCTTCAAGATTCAAACAGCTGGTGGTTTCCCTGTATGACCTGAGACATTTCCCTCATGTGTGTTTGTGCCATATAACTCAGGCGATTAAAACACAAATGCTCTGATGAACTTACTGGTCTACCAAATCAGCTACTCAAATGCCTGTTAAATTTGCAACATGCCCTGTGAATATTTAGAATAACGTTGTTCTCTTCACAGTAGGCCTTGAGTACTACGGAACTGGTTACTAGATACTAAAGGCTTTGCTTAGTCTGTCAGGAGGTTTCTGCATAGACTGAAGCATCCTCAGTATCAACAAATGATAGACAACAAACCATGAAACCCTAACAGTCAGTGTTGGATTGTGTCTTAGAGATGGTGACATAAGTGGCATCCTGTTCAGACACCACTGAATCAATGGCACCGCTCAAAGAAGGAAGTCAGACCTTCCAACAGATCTCAGCTTGTATGAACAACTGTACATAAGATGAAAGGGCTTATCAATTTAGAGATGCAAACAGGAAAAAAGCTTCCAATTTATCATGGTAAATTTCAGGAATAGTAATGTGAAATTGCATTAAATTGGTTATGTGATGTCAGATTAATCCTTAGATGATCACAGGGGCAGGTTAAAATAGTATATGTATTTTTGCTGATTAAGGTAATAAGACAGACCCAAATGTGACTTATTCCAGAGGTGAAAATCATCCAGCTTCATTACAATAAGCAACATACATATCTATAATTGTGAAAAGACACCACATAAATAAAGTAGAATAGATACTTAATTGTTGTCACCTCCTCCTCCTCCTCACAGAATCACAGAATGACTGAGGTGGGAAGGGACCTCTTGAGATCATCTCGTCCGACACCTTGTTCGAGCAGGGTCACCTAGAGCCAGGACTGTGCCCACCTGGATTTTTAATATCTTCACAGACAGAGACTCCACAATCACTTTGGGCTACCTATTTCAGTGTTTGACCATTCCCACAGTAAGAAATTCTTGTGTTCTGGTGGAATTTCACAGGTTTTAATTTGTGCCCGTTGCCTCTTGTCCTGTCACTGAGCATTACTGAGAAGAGTCTGGCTCCCTCTTCGTCATTCCATCCCATCAGCTATTTATACACATTGATAAGCTCCCCCTGAGCCTTCTCTTCTCCAGGTTGAACAGTGTCAGCTTTCTCAGCCTCTCCTCACATGAAAGATGCTCCAGTTCCTTAATTCTCTTCATGGCCCTTTGCTAGACTCACTCCAGTAAGTCAACGTCTGTCTCGTACTGGGGTGCCCAGACCTGGAAACAGCACTCCAGATGTGGCCTCAGCAGTGCTGTGTAGAGAAGATCTTTATGCAACAAAAGTAATGATTAAGGCAAGACAGGGTCTGAGAAGTCAACTCAACGATGAATTGGAACTCCAAAATGGAATATTTTATTTTATTATGACACCTCAACACAGAATGATCATACAGTCACTCCAAAAGCAAGTTCTTTCATTGCACTGAATTAATCTAAATTCACTCATACCTAGAATCATCATGATCCATACCAGGAACTAAATATAACTAATCTGTTTCCATAAAAATCTTCTGCAAAAATCTACATTACAATGAAGTTAGTATTTCTAAAGTCATCATCTCCAAATTATTTAATATTAATATGTAATATAATATCACTACACTACTAGTCTGCACATAGTTTAGGGAACAAGAACTCTCTCACTGCTCAAGATGAAAAGTAAAGGCGGACACAAAGATGGGGTAAATTAGTGTGACTCTATGGAACTGAATGTAGTTTCACCTGGTTTTGATACTGAAAGACACTCTTTCCGTATAAATATAATTTGCACTCCAACCATATTTCTCAGAGATCGCCATGGAGATATGCAGTGGAAGTTAACATGATCATCATCTCTATAAAAGAAATTCCACATGGAATAAAAGAGGATGCAAGATATCTCTTCCCCAAAAGGATCAGTCTGAATTTTTATATACTGTTTCTTTGTAAAAGATCCAGCCTCAACTAAAGCAGATCAGGAACTGGTTTTGACCAGTTTAAAATAGTCCTTCAAAAAAAAAAAAAAGTTATGACCATTGATAGAACAGACCTGAAAATCTGCAGGAAACCAAACTTCATTGCTATCATACGTCCATCTCTACTAACGTGTCATCCTCTGGCATAAGAGAATGAATTCTCCTCATCCCCTCCAAAATCTACACTGTATATTCCATACATCCATTGCATTATTGTGAACAGCACTAAGCCCAGAATAATTAAAATGTAGGCACTTTAGTAATACCATTCATTTAACACAGTCATATTTAACTCTACCAGGGTTCAACTTAATTTACCTCTTAAATAAGGCTTGAATTCTAAAAAGATATTGGAATATATCAATTAATTGGGACCCTCTGCCAGAAAATTACTTCACTGCTCAAACATACATTTTCTGAAACTTCCAGTAACTTTGCACAAGCTGCGTTTAAGGGGATTAGACTCTGGAGACTTAACTATTGCTGGTTTTAAAAAAATCCACTATAAATTGCTAAAACTTAGTAAAAACATTTTGAAAATACCAACTGAAAAGTTGTAGCCAATAAAAAACCCACTAATTCAATAATTGAGCCTCAATTTAGCCTTCTCCTTTAATTTTATGCCATCTGTATATTTTGGGGTATGGTTTGTTTACTTCTTTCATTGCACAGAAAGGGCTGCATAATCAGTCACAGAACTGATCGCAAGAAAATTGAGCTGATAACCTTGTTATATATCATCTGTAGTTAATATCTTATAAATGTATTAAAATGATATTTTTTACATGTATGAATAAAAGTAAAAGACAAAAACAACTGGAGTCTGCAGTGTGTGCTAGCAATCATTGCGGGTGGGTAAACTGACAACATGTAACTGCATATTAAGACAAATGTAGAATTTAGACAAAGTATTCCATCTCTTTTCAGATGTATACTTTTAAACCTCAGGAACTGTTTTCAGTAGATGTCATGCCTTTTAACTTGAAAAAAGATAAGCGCAAATAAGCTCCCAATTGTCTCCCCAATATGTAAACCACATCTCGGGCTGCTGTCTCTGTTTCGCCTTTGAAGTTTCCCTGAAATGTCATGTGTTGTGAAGACTGCTGTGCATAAGCAAGACAATTTGCTCACTCTCAGAATTCTTACCGGTTTCCACTGCTATTTGGTATCCAGCCTCTAGTCTCCGAGATGACCTTTCCAGCCTCTCTGTGTTATCGAGCAGATGTGCCCTCTGAAAAAGAAAAGGGGAGAGAGAGAAAAAAAAAAAAAAAAAATCAGGTGGCAGTCTACAACGTTCTCCCCCCCTTTTTAATTGTGCTTTCATATTCCAAAACATAAAAATATCCACATATATTTTATGGAAGAGCCTGTTACAAGGACCACTGGAAGGGGCAGGTTCTATGATCAATCATAATTATGTGTACCAATCATTTTTGTTTTGAAACATGGAATACGTGCTTCACTCTTATTACACGAACTCACAAAACAGAATGCGACTATTATACGGAAAACCTGTCTGAAGAGCATTTCCAAAATAGATTTCCGTGTGACACATGTATGCAAGCACCCATGATTTCTATTCAACTACAGTTTGATGAAACCATCACTTTAAATGCAAGTGGTAGTTTTTAACATGAACTTAATTTTCAGCAGCGGATATATTTCCTTTACGTGTACTACTCAAGTGAGGTGATAAAAACAACAAGCTATTCATACAGAATACTGAACAGCATGAATATTCTTCAGACTGTTTGATGTAAAAAGATGTAGAAACAAAACACTGGTTTCTCGATTTACATCTCTTATGCCTAAATATATATATGAATATATAAATAATATACACACACGCAGGTATAAGATATTTTTCCCAGAAGTCATTTGCCCATTTATGAGATAACAATAAACTCTAGTAAAAATGCGTCTTCTAATACATTTTCACTTGGGGCCTCTGTAATAGTGAAAAAGTGAAATTATTACTTTCATTAGTTTCTTCTCCATCCAAAATGCCAGTATTTCAACATGTAAGCTCATTTCCTTTGGAAATTTGATCCTAGCCTAGCTCTAATCAAGCCATCAAAAAATAGAAGCCCCCCCCACCCCCCAGTAAAGTAAACACACACACCTTTCCGAGCACCCCTTCACCCCAAAACAACATTTTGGATATTTGTCAAAAAATATTTCTTAGAACTTTGCCTTGTTGACAGATGTCATTTAAAAATTGAAGAAATGCTTTCTAATAATAATAAAAAAAGGAGGTGCCATACATATTATCTGAGTGGCTGTCTACCGAAACGATCTACCTTGCTCTAATGAGCCCCTATGGATCTTGGGAGATGCAAGCTGTATTGACATGCACACTTAAGCTAATACACCTAGACCAGTGCCTCCAAGCTCTAGCAGCCAGGGATGCTGACAGAATATCTCGCTTCTATCTTCAAAGAAAGGAAGTGATTAGTATGTTATCATTACCATTCAAAACGTGATTTCCCTATTCCCTCCCGGCATAGGTGACACATCTCTGAGATGCGGCCAGACGATCGAGGCAGCTAAAGCCACATCAAAGCTTGCCTTGAATTTTTTTCTTTTTTTTTCCCCTCTCTTTTTTTTTTTTTTTTGGAAATCATTAAAACAATGCATTTAGATCAGCACAGATAGGACCCAACGTGAAGGTCAGGAAAGCTGCAATAACAGTCTATAATAATTAATAGAGTTGTCTAATACACAGTGGATAGGTTAAGAGTAAATTGCAGAAAAGCCTTTTGCATTCATGGGGGGCAGGCCACCAAGAAAAAAAAAAAAAATCAGCACAAGCACTTAATAAAATTTAAAACCATAAGTTACGATGCTGTAATTGAAATCACAACAGTGGTGCATGTTCTTAGTACTCATGGTCAATCTAGATAATTAGTGTTAATTTTGCTTAATTTTTTTTAAAAGGCACCTTTTCATAACATCTGCTGGTTCCTCTCCATTGCCTATTAGAAGAAGGAAAAAAAAAAAAAAAAAAAAGCAGCATAAGCCTGCAGTGCCTTTCTCCAAGTACTGCCCCCCTAAATGATATTAAAGAACAACTAGTGTTAAATTTTTTAAACTTTGTAAAAAACGTCAGAAACCTAACACTATTTCATAGACGTCTCTCAAGAACAAAACGTAGAAGAGAAGGGGGTGGAGGGATATAAAGGAGGAGTTTAGAAGGTAAGAATCCTAAAAGTTAGAGAGGACATACTTTAAAAAACAAAACAAAACAAAAAACATAAGCTGGGAGTGAGCACAAGGAGTAGAGCTTTATAATTACAGAACAGATGCGTAGCGCTGTAGTGGTATACTGGAAATGAAAAGACTATCCTGCTATGTTAAGGGAGAGGGGGGGAAATAATCAGATTTCACATTACAATGTGGAAGAGCTACCCAACAGACAGAATTAGCATTTAACTGTATATTTTTATATACTATATAAGCCACATTTAATCTAAAAAGTAAATTACAAGCCCACAGTTCATTTCAGTCTTACTGCGAGCAATTAGAATACTAAAGCCCTGTGAGCTCGGTGCTGACATTAACTCGGAGCTGTTTCTTACTTGATTTCAGAACCTTTCTATCCAAGCCATTCTACAATGAAACCTAATTTTTATTATAAAGGGTGGTGTTATTTACATTGTTTGGGTTTGGAGGCACCCTGTCCTTTGGTCATGATATCAATGCCCTACAGTAGCAGCTGATGCTTTCAACTGCTTCCCACCCCTCCCCAAACTCCTTCTCCCACAGCATCCCCTGCTCGCTGTGAGGTGGGTAGCGAGGTGATTCAGTGCCTCTTGCAGCTTCAGAAACAGCTTCTCTCTGGAGTTATATAAGGAAGTTTTGCAAAGTGGCACGCTATCACTAGAGATTTAGTCATTCCATGTGGGCTGGATTCAAACTGAGAACTCAGGAGCTCAAAAGACAGAGCGGCACAGCCTCCATGGAAGCCTGTGTACGGCAAGTGGGCTAGAAGAGAGCCCTGTAATGAGAGGAAGCGCAGGTTTTATTAACAAACAGTATGGCAAACTACAATTTCTTTTAAGATCAGTTCATACCTCCTTAGGAGAACTATAATTGGGGATGCCTTGATGTTTCACTATGTGACGAGTTAAGAATTATGCCTGAGTCACTGTACTAGCCTTCATTTAAACTTTAATGTGCATTTTGCATTGGGTATAAAAACACCATTGCAATTACAACCTATTCAATACATAGTGCGTACCTAAGCGCAGAGAACAGAATGCTAACAGTTGTTTTTTAAATTATTTCTCTCTCTACCTGTACCATTTTGATCTAGACAAAATAATAAATCCCTTTATTTAGTTCTATTTGCCGCTGCTCTCACAATATACAGAGAGGAAAAAGTAACTTATGAGGCTAGCAAGGAAAAGCAAAAAACGAAAATTACCAGAAGCAATGTCAAAATGTTTTAGGTGGCTAACAAAGAGGATTTATAAACTCCAAAAGGTATGACTGAGTTCAGTCTGGCTCCCAAGTTGCAATCCTTTCCAATAACACCCTGAATTTTCTTATTTGCCTTCATAGCTATTTCAAAAAGAAGAGCAGTTAAGTAGCAGCTTTGTTCTTTATATCTGATTAAATTTTCAGAGTAAATTTACAAATTAGGAATCTTCATGTTTATAAAACTATAATCTATGTTTGCAAGAAAAAATGGTCATACTACATCCTTTTACAAAAGCACAGGAGCAGACGTGCAGGTGTTGTTAAAGGGATGAGCAAATGAACCTTGTTCTTCTGAAAAAATCTCAGAAATCAGGCTATACAAACCCTTGCAACAATATTGTCATCTGTTTAAATACTGGGACTATTGGGGAGGGGAGATCAGGAGTGGTGGGAGGGCTTTTATGTGGTTACATGTTTATTTTGTTTAATTTTTTTGTTAACTGTTTTACTCTGTAGCTTTAACATATTAACATCAGCTCCACAAGAAGGAAAAATACATCATATTCAGGGAACTAGTGAAAGAATCTTTACATCACAAATATCTTACTGTTTTTAAGAATTCTCTGTAATTGTCCTTAATCTGGTTACTTTACAATTCTTTGTCATCACCATTTCTAAAACTTACAAATCCTTTCCTGCAGAGCTCAGTATTCATTACTGATATGTCTGAGCACACAGGTTTCAAAAAGAAGATACCAGACAAATATGTGATGCTAAAATACTCGTGCTTCTAAATATATTTATTCAAATACTTCACTGCTTCAAACTCTCTGTATGAAACCCTTTAGAAAACTGACCTATAAGTAATCTTGACTTTACTGAGACCTTCTTTTTGGCGGCTATCGGGAAATAATAAAAAAAGGCAGTTCAGATACCTGCTTTGCTACAGTAGTAAGTAACAGAGGAGATTAATTTCAGAAAATATACTGAAACATTTGAGGAACTGACCATTAAAACAGGCTTCTCTCTCTAAATATTTATGAGTCATTTTATAACTGGAAGAAAGGTGTTCTGGAATACTGATCTCTAGTGTTACACCTACAGATCTACAGCACTCACAAATAAATAATAAATATTGATATGTGCGCGTAGGTCTACCTGTACTGTATTTTCAGTGGGTATACAATATCCAATATAACACACAAGCTACTTGAATACCTCACACCAAACTCAAAACATTGTGAAATACTGTGTAATTTTTACAGTGTTTCAGCACAGGTTTCTACCAAAGCAATGCTTTCACTTTCAATACCAGTGTATAAATGTATTTACCCTATCAAAGATTTTGTGATGCAAACATGATTATTACTGTACCTGATTTGATCATGGTATTCTAGCAGAGATCAAATAATAGGGGTTTTTTTCCCCCTTCTTTTTCTACTGCCTTTAAAAAAAATTTCCACTATCAAAGAATGTTAATTTCTAAGGCTTGATCTAGAGATTCCTATGTAAGTATACAATTATTAGGGAAAAAGAGGCACAACAGTGAATATTTTAAAGCAATGTAATCAATATTTTTGCTTTGTGTAGATTTCCCTGCAACAATGAACAAAAAGATCTACTTCAGATTTAGAAACTCAGCTTTAAAGGGAAAGCTAGACAACAAAAAGCAAGAAAGTACTCACCTCTTCACGTAATTTTATCAACTGCAACATGAACGCACAAAAAAGATAAAAAGGAAAGAAATGGCAGGAAAGAAAGATCAGTTGTGTGACAGGATACAGAATTAACATTGACAATTTATCTGTTTACATGTTTAGCATTTAAAAATCACAGACAAACACATTAAAAGAACCTAAACATAGACTACATGCAGAGTTTTTTGAACGAGTAAAGATCACTTTCTCACACTGTCACATTAAACAAAGAGAATAGTGTGAAATTCTCTTTTAAACCACATCTAAGACACCATCATGAAATAAAGGGGAATGACTTCATAGAAGTCTATATTATAAAGAAAAAAACAAGTTTACTATTCCTCTCTTCGAAGATTGTACAGCTGAAGTGGTTTTGTATACACAAGTTTTCAGAATGTTTTCTGTATATTTTAGTTGTGACAACTGATTTCTTATTTTACTAGCAGATCTAACTTATTAATAGATGACTGCATCTTTATAGCATCTACCCAGTATTTCAATTTTTATATACCTGAGTTCTAATGTAACTATATTATCTAATTTTATTATCGAACCTCCTATAAAGGGTTTTTTCCAGTTTAAAAAAAAAAAATAAAAATGAAGCAGCTTAGTTAAATGGCACAGAATTATGATTTATTGCATAGCACATTTAAAACTAGACAAAGGAATAGGGAACAACACGAAACATATTTCCCTCAGAAAAGACCCATTCCAGGTTCTTAATCCTAGACCACTACACAGTGCGTGTATATATACACACATAGTGTGTGTGTGTATACTTATATAGTATATACATTTATATTTATCAGTTTATGCTTGTAAATCAACACAATCTAACACCATTAATAATATTGCTCTGGCAGGTTTACTATAAAACTAAATAAAACCCCAGTCTGATTATCAAGCTATGTTGTAATATGCTCTCCCCTTAGAGAGACAGATAAATTATTTGTACTTGAACAAAATGTATAATTACTCACAACAAATATCTGCGTAACAGTGGCTCTTTATAAAAAATTACAGTTCTCTCACCGATTCCAGTTGAATTCGAAATTACAACAGCTACATCATTATCTCAGTTTATGCTGATACTTCACCTACAGTTTCATAATACTAATTTTCAACACGTGTGTAAGCTGAGAATGTTTACTACTAATAAAGTCCCGCCAGCATGAAGGAAACAAAAGAACCTCCATTATTCTCTATTGTTTCATATGGCTCGTCTATGAACCCCGTTACCAAAACGGACAACAAGGCTCTAACTAGATGTAATTAGGAGGGCTACTACCACGCAGACTTAAACTGAAACGGCTCTTCAGGACGTAGCTAAAGGAACTTTGCTAGAATTTGGTATAAAGAAAACTGCATTGTCCACCAAACCGGCGCTTAAATTCAAGTGCTTGGCCTATCATAAATTGGTCTCTTTCTCCAGATCTTCCCCCCCTTTTTTCCCCAAAAAGGCAAACATTAAGGCTTTTTAGAAAGAGACGATCTGGGAGTTGATCACATAGCTATCTTTTCTTTCTGAGGCCACCATTCTTCAGTTGACTATGATACTTAAAGGGCCAAAGTTTAAAACTACTCTCCCGCAATAGAGCCCGTTTGGGCATGCCACCCTGGTATAATCAATGGGAGTTTTAAAATGCTGCACATTTGTTTTTTCAATAGGTCCCAAACAAAAATGTTCTATCTTGTTTGTGCTGCATGGCTGAATTTAAGCTCTGCATGGGATTTGCAGCTAAGCTAAGTAATGGGAGAGGGTTTTCGTTTTGTTTTTTTTTTTTTTAACATTGGCTGAAAGATATTCATTCAAATTAACAAAAGATGTATTTTTCCCCCATTTAACAATGCTCTTGATGAAAATGTGTTACCTTTACTTTTCTATTTTGAAACATTTTTATTATGCTCACCGCTCAACTGTAAACAGCATTAAGCTGTGTGCAGCCACCATTTTAGGTTATGATAATCAGCATATTTTTGAAACAAAGATTTTTTTTTTTTTTTTTTTGCAATACAGAATTCGATACAAGAGGTAATCTGTTCCTTTGTAGGCAAAAAAAAAAAAATCTGGTTTACGCTGGTTTGAACCAGTGGAATCTCTTGTGGCTAAGCCTTCTGCTGTGACTAAAATCAAAACTGCGCCGCAGAGAGCGAGGGAGCGAGATGGGATGTGTGTGTGTGTGTGCGTATGTGTGTGTGTGTCTGAAGCACGTCACGTGACATAGAAAACTACCGAATTTTTTTTTAAAAAGCTGATAACGCTACCGCCGTCTCTGTCCGCATATAGATAACGAATAAATGCTGAACTCTATTAAACGCCCTTTACACATTATCGTGGGTCGAACACACAATTTTCTGAACTTATGATGACAGTCTATTTATTTTGCTATAAACCCTCGGCATGTAACGAACAGATTTGTGTCTGGTAATGATCTGCTCTGCCAGGGCTATATGAAATGATACCGACCTTCTTTAGATCTTGGGGAATTAAATTGACCAACTTCACCCCCTGGTCTGTAGCTGAAGTTTGACACACTTTATGCACAGCAAGCCCAAATCTAATATTATAAGAACTTTGTAGTCAGAAATTAAGTAGCCACAAAATATTTGTTCACCACAAATCACATATACAGTGTATGTGTATATGAACATGCAATTTAACCTGATGCAAATTTATTTAAACTTATTAATGAACATAGTTGCGAAAGAGAAAGGAATACTGTTATATATCAAGGAAGCTGGTAATACTGTACCTGATACTATTTTGGTCGAGAAAGATTTCTGATTTAACCCAACATATACTTTCTAAAAAACATGAATTGCCACATGAAACAGTTCTACGATTATTAAAGTGAAGCCACAACTTTAAGTAGTGTATCATTGCACTGAAAAGCTCAAAACTTTCAAGGGATTTGATAAACGTTGGTGGCCAGAATGACAAATAAGACTTGAAAGTAACAGAGCTCGTTTAAGACCACTCCTGGAAAATAAATAACAACCCAAAGCACACAGTAGGTTTTTGGGTTTGGCGTTGTGAGGTGGGTTTTTTTTGATGAGAGAAGGGATGTCTCCTGATTCTCAGCCTCTTTATGTGCCTCATCTAACTACATTCACCTGATTCAAATTAAGAATAAATTAATATACTGAGCAATGACTTTACTAAACCCTAAATGCATTAAGAGCATTTAGTCACTATTTATCTCATTAAACAAAGAAGCATTTATTTAAAAAAAAAAAAAAAAGCTTTGAATAGCAGTATTGTGTGATTCTTATAACTTCTTACAGGAAGTTTCTATATGCTTTATCTGGTAAAATTAGTTAAACCTTGGTATAATCATTAATAAGGCCACGGTATTCTAAGTTCTTGTCTTCTACACATGATGACAGCTACTTATGGGAGACATTTAGGAAAAAAGAAGACAGCAAAAGACCAATCATAATTTTCCAATTCTTCAGTCTGTTCTTTGTACTTCAATCTTTCTTCTTGGGAGAACAACTGGAAACTCATACCTATGACCCTATTCATTACAGCTTATAACTTGGCAGTGTTTTGCTGTAACTGTACCTTTGAAACTCAACTCAAAAACTAGAAGTTGAATAAAGAAAGGATGCAAATTGTGCCCCATTTATTTCTAGGTACTTAATATGGTTGTACTAGCCAGTATACATCAAGTTCCTTTTTTCTTCTCCCTCCACCAAAAATACTTTGCAAATATTTATCACGATGACAAAGACCATAGTTAAAATGTACGGCTCATATCTCATTTCCTTTGCGCAACACCCCAGTCTAATCAGATATTCAGCATTTCTATTGGCAGATTTTACCAATATTTGTGGATTAGTACAGAAGCAATTCTGAACTGGCAACTTATTTTAACAACTCCTTTGTCAGAGGCGAAATTCCTCCTCTCCTCTCCCCTTTCAAAGTTCGGTGACCGAATTGGGGAAAAAAAAAAAAAAAAAACAAAAAACAAAAACAAACCACCACCTTTCAGTTTAACTAATTCAACCTAACTCAAACTGATTGATAAGTGAAAGTCCCATAATATTAGGCTGAGGGTCAGTCCATCTACCTATATTTATTTCCATCAGACAAAATTAAAGCAAGAATTCGAAACATCTTCAAATATTTTGTATGGCTGTAAGTTATACCTGAGCATCCTTTCGTCACCTAGTTCAAGCTTTCTATTGATGTAACAATGTGTAGGAGTGAAAATGTATTAGACCTGGCGTTACCGAGTTAAATATGTCGAGATAACATGTTCACTACATGGTACATACCCAAACCTTACACTTGATTTGGATAGCTGCATGTTCTGATAAGCTCAACATCAGACTGAAGTTCTTGCACTAACTGCTTGTACTCATAACTACATGCATATAAGTACAAATACAAATAATGATATTTCATAAGAAAAAGACTAATATTGATTATTGGAATAACACAATAAATAATATTTTTTAAAATACTGGCATTCACATATTTAAAAGAAGTTAGTTGACTCCATCATGGTGATATTTCATAACGTTTTTCAAGGAAGAAAAGAAAGAAATTCAGAACTTTCAAAGGTATGGGGGTAACAATTTCAAGTTGGGTTACTAACTAAACTCCTTTACCACCCAAAATTTTTTTCCATTTAAGAAGTGGTCATTTGGAAGAAAAAACTCATGTTGACAAATGGTTGAAAGTATCTTTTGGTTCCTTGAGATCAGACCATGTTTCTTCCATCAAGTTTAGAAAAAAGATCATAACTCGCCAAAAGTGTACATGTGACCCAGTTATTTAACCATTCCTTAAAAAGTGAAAATAAAATATTTTATCTCATCCCTACACATAAGATATTCTGTTATAAGTAAAGCTTCTTATCACAATTGCCCTTTTATGTCTGAATTCACACAATTTTTTCTTGAAATGTAAAAATAGCAGCACCTTAAAAGAAATCAAATGAGAATCTTAACACTTTCACAGGCAGACTGTGAAACTCTTTTCCCTGAAATCATCCTTTCCGTAAACTCATTATTTAGGGATAAAACCCCCTCGTTATTTTATTCAAATTTTGGAATCTCCCCTTGCTATGATATATAAATATGAAGATTAATATCTTATAAATTTAACCCTTCACATAGATATTAGAGCTGCTTACACTACAGAGTCTACAGACGTATTGTGCCCTGTGCATAATTTCATTAATGTATGTATTAAAGTCTATTACAGAGTTTAAAACTTACACAGCACATTTAAAATACTGTGTAAGATTAAGGCTTAAGGCGTCTGTGTTTTAAAATTCATTGTACTGGGATAAGTCTCCAAGTCTTTCTTTTTCCCAATCCTTAGTGGAACTGAACTTATATTGAGGGTAGAAGATACTAAAAATTTCAGAACATGATTCTGTTCTGTTTCCTTATTTAATATTGCATTTATCAAGCAACCATTTAAACAAGCTTCTCTAACAAAATCCAAAATAATTTAAATTCTGTCTGGTCAGAAGAGAAAATCTGATATTTAAGAAAACTTTCAACTAACTTCTAACTCAAAATGCACAACTCTGATTACAGCTGACATGATTTTCAAAAAAGAAAAGAAACATTCTGCTTTCAGACAGAGCTTGTCAAACAAGTTTCAGCACCAAAAGAAATATTAACAGGTGGGTCAAAGTCCCCTGACTATAATGTTGCCTTTGTAATTTTCAGTAGTCTAGTAGGATCCTCACTGTAGTGTCCAGAACAACAATACGGGTACAAGATTTTAAAAAAGCCTCAGGATTATCAAGCTTTCCTTCATTAAAAGAGATGGATAGCACTCTGCATTCTAGTACAACATGCATTATGAAAGCGTGCTTTTATTAGTACAACTTGTGTTTTTGGTACAAGGAGAGAAAATCTGTTTAGGGAAGGAATCACACAAGGAAACTGAGTGGGGTACTGCCTAATTCTGAGAGCGCACTTTCATTTGTTTTGCCTGCCAGTGTTGATTTAATTATACTGCATTATTATCAAAGCTGCATTATGTACTTTTTTATTCCTTTTACATGTGTTTGAGGTGAAGACCTTGGCTTTGTCGGCAAACAGCGCGTTTCAAGTTATTTCTTAAGTACTAAATAATAAAGAAAAGAGAAGAAAAGATTTTTTTTAAGATAGCAGACAGTGATCACAAGTTAAAGGGTTAAATGTAAGATCTCCAAGAAACATTTTGAAGTTGATTAAGACCCCAGCTTTGCATTAAACAGTATCACTTCCACATGAGTTGTTGCTAATGCTGTTAAGGAGCAGCTTGAGAAGCCCAGTGTGCCAGTGACCTCCTTCACCCTCCAGCCACCCACTAGGGCTTCTTGATTAGCATCCTACCTGGTTCTCTGAGGAATTCCCGTCATCCCCTAGGAGCTCATTCCGCACCTCATCACTGTAGGCGATCCGTGACCTTTTCTGTAAAACAAAAAGAAAAAAGGGTTAGGAAGTAAAGCTCGGAAGCCATTGGTATCAAGGCTGATCATCTTAAACCTCGAGAGCCCCCTAATGGATATCTATTTGATAAAAAAAAATCTGCAAGTAAAAGTTATTAAAAAGTTCAACTGCTGTATTATGACAAATCTGCATGGCAAAACCTTAGCATTTCTACGACAGTCACATCCTCAACTTTTCAGCAATGAAAGCTGCTTCAGTGAAGCTCAAGGTACATAATGTATGATCCCAGTTCTGATAATCAGGTAACCTTGACAAGCAATATCCACTGATATCAGAAGCATTGAAGAAACGCATGTGTAGGAACCAAATGTATTTGTCTGAATAACACTTGCTAGCTGGACGCAGAACCCAGAGTAACACTGCAGTGATGCCACTAAATAGGAAAGGAAGACTGAGCTTTTCCCATATATAAAAAAAACCAAAACAAAACCTGAACAACACACATTTGACAAACATAGTTGAACTTAAAGACGTAGAAAATTAACAAGTGTTTCCTATGCTGCTAAGGCTATGAAGGCCTACAGGGAAAGGACCAGAAATCAAAGGTCAAAAGAAAGCAGAGGAAACAGCAGTACAAGGAGACATTGGTTCACAGCAGTTCATGGAAACGCCACAAAACTGAGACAGTCATTCATTAGATCATTATGACAGACAGTTGTAACTCACACCTTACGAGCACCAGATTTGCTCATGAACTGATCATCATACTGATTCTAAACTAGATCAAGTGCTGAGCAATGGAAAGCAAATGTCTGAAGACTACCAAGGTAGCACAACATGCAGTAGAACAATGGGGAAGTCCATAAGGAGAACATCAGCCCAGCTTGCAACTTCTTTGTTGGCCAAATAACAGGTCCTTAGTTGTTTAATATTCCTACATTCACCATTAAAAGAGAGAAAGGATTTTTAACATATTGTCTATAATCTTTTTCTATTTGAGTGCAGTTATGATTAGTTCTACACTTCATCAGGGGAAGAAACCCAAGAGCAGCAAGAACTAAGCTCTAGGGCCTTCCTTTATTGATGGGAGCTTCCCTCACACCCTGCTGTGGTAGTCACTACCAGTAAGAACTCAGCAAAAAGAAATCCGTCATCAAACATTCCCAAACCGGACAATCATGCCAAAAAACACGCTTTGGACTGGCGCACAGGAAACAACCCACTAGAAATTATAGTGAGCACAGGGAAATTCATTACCTTTGTGACAAAGAAGTTTGGAAGTGGATCACCCCTTACACTAGGAACCTAGCAGCGAAGTAAGCCTTGTATTTGTCATCTCAGAGCAACACATTTTAGCTTTTTATCCTGTGTAGTTCACCCTTTATTACCATCATCATTGTTACAATGCTTACCAATTTGTGATTCACTTGCTCGTGTTCAGATCTAGATTATATACTAAAGCTACAGATGTACGTAGTGAGGACAAAGCATACCATGGACCTACTACAAGAGCTGAATTGTGCCAAATCTTTTGGAGATCTCAGCTGTCACAGTTTCATACTAACCAAGCTAAAGTAGTCTACAGCATTAAAGGAAATGAGAACCTTTAAACAGGCTGTGGTATCAGAGCTGCCTGTTTAAATTATTCATTTCATCACTATGGGGGACTAAAACACTCCACAGTATGCAAGAATATCATATGGAGATAGGTTTTGTTTTTCTCTTTTTTCACCAAAAGCCAACAAATTGGCATAGATTGCTCAATTACATTATTTTCCTATTTTTATTTGATACATATCAAACAAGGAAGGAAATTACAAATATATACCAATAAATATCTAATCTTTTCTGATTAAGATTCAATCTTCCCATTTAAGGTCTAGTAGTTCAACTGTACAGCCTCTCCCAATTTCACAAAATGACTCAGCCCCATTGATTCTGTTAGTGTTGAATGTATTTATCATTATTAGACTGAGATGAGGAGCATGATGCTTCATAAGCTTGTTCTCCAGTGAACAAGTTGCCTAATTATATGTAGAGACTGAGATGGTCCTTGGTTACACATCATTTATTTGAAAGATTTAACTGGCTGATATTCTCATTCATAAGAGCCTGCATGGAAGAAAGGAAAAAGAACGTTCTTCATGGGAAAGAAATAAATGTTAACAGCAATACAATTTTAAAGGCCCCTTATAATCCTTTATATCATCACCACTGAACTTAATAAATATATTTGCATCATTGTTCTTTTATTGCAATAATCTGTCATGATCTGAAAATCAGCAATTATATTAAAAGAAATAACCCTTTGACTACAATTAGGTATAACTCTTTGCCATAATCAATAAATAATTTGATACTACTTTTGATCACAGTTTCACTACCAAATGAATCAATAATATAAAAGGAAAGGCCTTTGAACTAAAGTGTTCATTTGTTCTTCCAGGATTTGTCCAAAATA
The DNA here is from genome assembly GCF_965183815.1 of Platalea leucorodia. Taxonomy (NCBI): domain Eukaryota; kingdom Metazoa; phylum Chordata; class Aves; order Pelecaniformes; family Threskiornithidae; genus Platalea; species Platalea leucorodia. Next base: position 11,212,518 of record NC_138826.1, read on the forward strand.
TCAATATCTTGAATTAGTATTCTTATTTTTATTAAAGTAATATTGGCTAACTCTTTTAGATGTGGCTATTGATTGAGTCTTTCGGACTCAATAATTAAATAATTTTTAGATTTTTTTTTTTTTTTTAGTTCATAACTATCAGCTGTTTATTAATATGTACTTTAGCCAAATGCAAGAATGATAGTTTGAGCTGGAAATGTCACACACTCTGCTACAGTTTGAAGGAACCCAATTCATAATGCATTTTATAAATAGTTAATGACTTCTATACATAAGCTAACCAGGCAAATCAAGAAATTGTCAACATTTTTAGTCTTAGTTGTCAGTTACCACTGCCTACTGGTACTTTATATGTATGTTTCTAGAAAAGACAGAAGCTTTACAGAGTTTGTAAGCCAAGGCATTTCTGGGCGGCTCAACATAGGTTTAAGAGGTTCTGTGTGCAGTTTTTTTGTCTGTAAAGGTCTGTCATATATAGAAGTTTTCCTTGTGTTTTGCATTTTCTTGTATATACGTAGACAAAAAGTCTAAGCACACAAGTGTTTCTAAGTCAGTGTACATGTTTGCATTCAAATGTAGCATGCACACAAACACGTGACGACACAAAAGGGTTAAGCTACTTCCTACAAGAACTTCAAGACAGAGAAAGTTTCAGGGGCTGTTTTAAATGTACTACAGTACCCAGACCTTCTGACAAGGAAGAATTTCTGATTCCAGGCAGATCTCTCTCGGTTTATGAACAGGATTTTTGCATACTGATTGGGTGATTTTCTTAAAGCCCTGTTCAAACAGATACACTTGCTCAGTTCTGTCTGGCAATTTGGCTTTAAACAATCTGTCTACTTGACCCAAGCTTTAACATTTCCCAATAGAACAGAATGTGTTCATGGGCAAGCACAGCTAAATTAGAATTGAAATGAATTAACTCAGCTTAAAATAATTAAGATCTGTGATCTGCAGTACCACCCCCCTGTATGATTCTACATGTGAAGTAGGGTACATGTAACCAGACTGTAAGAATTCTGCTATACTACTAATTTGAGCATAACAATGAAGTTCGTCTATTACTAAAGCATATGAGAAGTTAATTTCCATGGCCTACACATGGCAAAGCAATTGCTTAAATTGCCTCACCTGGGAATTTAATACAATGTTATCATCAGACCAGCCACACTGTAAATAGATTTATAATGCTTTCCATGTGCTAGGCTAGGTTGCATATGAATTAAGTAATGATCTGGTATTACAATACAATCAGCTAGTTCCCACACCTGGCAGACAGGATATTTTGCTGAATTACTACCTATACAGATACATCGCAACAGAAAAGGCAATGGGAAGAGAAACAATCTACATGGTGTATGACCGATTTTTACGTGGTAACCAAATAAGATGTAGATAGAAAGAGGTATCCAAAATAATCTGTTTCCAACATCTGCACAACAGAACGCATACTTATTCACTTCTATTCAATTTTGGCCTAATTTTCTGCATTCTATACTTTAATTACTCATCCACATTCTGAAATGTTCCCATTAGCGAAGGCCAGAACCAGCCAATGCCCCCTCACTCCAATGCACTTTCAGCCATCAGCCAAATAATTGATATAAAGTAACGCACATTTTCATACCTAAACTAAAAAATAGCTTTCCTCCTCCTAAATGCTAAGCAGCCCCCTGAACAGACAAGCAAACCTAGGTGCATTTCAGACAAAAGGCCCAGCAAATCCTTTCGTCCCAGCCTCTCCATTTTTCAGGCTCAAAGTTTTAAGAACAGATTAAACAGATTTTTTTTGGTGAAATACTCATAAACAAACAAAAAAGGTTTATTTATCCACAAACATCTGTTTGCATACAAAATTCATTAGAATTTCCTAGTATACAGAAATGGTTTAAAAAAATCTTCAGGCATCTGTTTCAGAGTCTGGCCCTGCTCTAGATGTAAATAATTACTCGAGATTAGCATAACCAGAAATAATTTGTAGGAATAAATCAGATTTTATTTTGTGTTCTTTGAGAGTAGTCAGTTTTGTCATTGCTCTTGCTAAAAGCAAAGGGAAAAAAGTGACCTGATCCTCAAATGGACTACGAAATATTGCAGAATTTACACTTTCATCTCTGCCTTTCAGAATAGATACCTAAGTATTTTTTGCTGAGCAGAAATGGAAAAGATACAGTTTAACAAATTTAGAAGAAAATAAGTGATCCTACTTAATAATCTTAAAGCTTATATTTAAACAGAAACACAAAAACACTTATTCAGGAACTAAAATAATTGAAATCGCCTAAGAAACCGTGTTCAAACTTCAGTTTTCAAAACTTCTACATTTCTCTGTAAAGGTGACCCAGGAACAATAGACTAGACACTTCAGACTGCAATTCGAAAGGGGTTTTCCAGTTCCTAAGTAGCTTAGTATTTATCAATTGTGTTTAAGAAGTAGGAAAACTATTACATAGTGCTAATATACAACCTGATGCAATGCTGGACGTTCAAGCATTTCCTTATGAAAATAAAAAATCAAAGCTGATACATTTCTGTCGAAAAGGAAATAAAAAATATTCTACAAATCTGAAACTTCTGATTGAAAGAATCAATTCAACAGTACGCGTTGGCTATCAAAAGTCAATGTCTAAGCCACTCCCCATCCTTCCTGCCTTCCCTGCATGCACACAAAAAAGACTGCAGGCAAGTCTGAAGGAGAAATGCACAACTTAAAACCTGTATTCCACCACTCTGCCAAATGTTGTTGGCTTCCTACAACAGCAGAGAGAAATCAAACTTCAAGTGTTAACGTGAAATTAATGCAGAGATACTATCACCCATTTTAAGTAGAAGTCACAGGTCTATAAATCTTCTTTTCAATAATCATCATCAAACACACTTTTAGTTTCATTATGGGGTGAGGGCAGGGAGGAAGGTCAAGGAAACTCCCATGAGGATACAACACAGTGTATTATGTTGGTCATGAAAAATGCAGCTTCTGCCCACAAAACTACTTCCATCTCTAACTGATGACCAGCAGACCATGTATGTCACCAACATGGCTGATGCTTAAACAACCTGCTAGATTGCACGTGCTGTAGGTAGGGAAGAAAACAGGTGACCTGTGAGAGAATTGCAACTCATCGTTTCTGTGAATTTAAGGAGTAACAGAGGATGATTTCTATTGTGCAAAAGACATTTGTATTTAGAAAAACAGCTTACATTTACCTGAGCTCTGCCTTTTAAACTTAATAACCTAGAAAAGGAAAATTTTTTCAAAATTCAAAGGTTTGGAACTGATCTCTCCCCCTTTCTATTTTTTAGAGGATGCTCAAAAATTCACTACCATCACTTCCAATTTAACAAGACCACATCTACAGACGAATAATATAATGAAATACAAGAGTTATAAATCCAAGCATGAAAAACTTCAGATAAGCATCGCTTGGGCTTGGATAGCACTTTCCAAACATAACAATGAATAACTCCCTTTAGCTTGGTGTTTATATATATTTTTTTTTTTTTTTAAATTATAACTACTTATCTTTTTATTTGTTTGAATTACCAAGTCCTAGTACCAGATTTTGATCCCTACATATACACTACTTTATTCCTTCATCAGAAATCAGTTTATCCAAGGTGCTTTTAGCTTTAGGTTGTTCTGCACAACAGTTTGTCTGCCTTTTTACTCTTATGCCATAATCTCAAAAAAATATGCCAGGCAGCAGCTGACGCATGAAGGGTGAAAAAGTATTCCTGCAAATTTAACTGTAACCTCTCTGTAGGCCAATATAGTGACGTCTGCCTTTTGCACTGCCAACTTGCAGCTATTCTGCTGCCTACTGTTACCTACATCTGCTGGTCTGTTCCTGTAATATGCTTTTCAGTACTCTAATTTCAGTATTTCATAGAACTCCTTTCTATTGATTCCTTCAAATGACCATTATTATACTATCATATTTCATTATAAAACCTATCTTTACACATCTACTTAGCTGGCTAAGTTAACCGACTTGCCTATTCAGTCAATGGAAACTCCTCTAAATTGTGCATGAGATCACTTGAGTTCATTCCTTCTCAGACTCGCCTTCCAGAAAAGCCTAGTGCTTCCCTGTAACCACACTGTGTGTTCAAAGACCAGTCTGATAATCTAGCTTGCTAAATTAAAAGTTGGATGGCGTTAGTGCCATTTGCCTTGGTGTGTATAGCAAACATTGGCATATACTTGCCTAATTTGTTGACAAAGGCTTTGCAACTTGCAAACCCTTATTTACCACAGTCATTTCAATCGGCAATGCTGGAAGAAAGGGCAAGAGCAAGGTTGGAGAGGGGAGAACACCCTCTCTCCCAACTCAGACGACAGTTTGAAAATAAGGATACCTCAGCTCTAAGACCACACCTGATACAGGTTCAAAGTAAGCCACAACTTGACTATCTATTTGGGTGTACAGGGTCTAACTGGGATAAATTCTGTTGTTTATAGCACAGGTCCACACTTGGACTTGGAGGCAAAAGAGACACGTCTAGACTGTGGCATCAACAAAAAATTTGGATGCAGAGAATAGGAACAGCCAAAATTAAGCCACTATTGTAGAAAGATAAGTTGATCCTCAACTCATGTTCAGGCTAATCTGCAGAAATGTTTACGGATGTCAATATGGTCACTTAAGACAATTCAGTCTCTATATCAAATCCTAGAGGACTCTCACTCCTAAAACAGATTTTAAGAAGTCACGTCAGGCATTGGAAGTCAGTCACTAATGTCACATAGGCTATTCTTCTCCAGAAGTCTGTACTAGATACTAATAACTTCAATTTGAAGACCAGCAAAACTAGGCTACAAAAATAAGCTACAAGTTTCTCTGCAAAACTACCTTTTAGGGAAAATTGTTAAGGATAACGGTGGAATAGAGAACTCCTAGTGCCCATTTCCAGTACAACACCAAGATTAAGCTTCTTTTATGAAATCTTCATTGGTCATCTCTACTCATCTCCTTGTTGTAATGACCAAACTCATATTATAGTGGTTCCTTTTTTTTTTTTTTTTTACTAAAACCTTGCTTTCATTCCTTTTTTCTTTTTTCCTTTTTTTTTTTTTTTTAATAATGCCTATTACCACGCAACTTCAGTGAATCATTTATCCAACATATGCTATTTAGAGGACAACGAGCAATTACACATCAGGATCATGTACTTCAGACTGTCTTGTGGTCCAAAGACTTTATGCTGTGTGGTAGGTTCATAATTAACATAAACGTTTGCTAAATCTTTGAGACAAAAGATAAACTCCAGTGTGTTGGACCGCAGACAGATGAACCGAGAAAATGAAAATACGGAGCCATTTTCCTCCGATGGGCGAAGTTTATACTATAAGGGCCAACCTTTAAAGAGAGTGCTCCCAAAGCCAGTGAAGCAGACTAATTAGCTGACACCATGGTAATGGATGATAAACAGCTCAGATAAACCAAAACATGAAACGTTCATTAAAACATCTTTGCTTGAGCTGGTATTTCCATCTGGAGCCTAGGTTCCCGTTGCTAACGGTAACAAGACATCTGCTGGTATTTCCTACCAGCTCCTTCCTTTTCCAGAAAGAAGCACCCAAGTGTTACTTCCTTCCTCCATTTGTTACTTAATTGTCTTTACCAGACCATACCTGCACTCTCTGTCCAGACACTACGGAGACTGGCAACAGTAATGAAAATCCAGAATTGGGCTAAAGCAGTTGCCATTCTTGAATGCTACCATCATCTTTTTCAGCTCTCCCACTCCCTGGATTTCTCACAGTACGTAAAGCCTAGGAAAGCTGGTATTTTTTAGGCTTTTAGACTTTCCATATTAATAGTACAATTTTGCTACAGAGCTCAGGTCTATTAACAAATTATACATTTTGTCCAATATGAACTCCAAGAGTAAAAACCAGAAGGAAGCCATAAAGACAGATCTCATTTTGGACACTTAGAATGAGGGCAAGGCAGATGAATGAAATGTTTCCAAGGCAGCTGAATTGTCCCACCTACATTTGAGCCACCCTGACAGGATGTATTTTAAACCAAAGAAAGTTAAGCAGGCCTTTCCAAAAATACTTTTTAGTGCATAAAGACTTATTTTAGGCACTGTCCTTTTTTTCCCTGAGCATACACACACTCTCTCAGATGCATCTTTCCACCCGTATACCAATACATGCCTTTTGATTTCTGAAAATAATACACAGAATAAGAAAATTTCAGTTGAGCCCTAAAAATATTAATCATAATATGAAAAACCCTATTAAATGAGAATAGCAGAGGACAATTTCTGATTTTACCATTAAATACAAAATAAAATAATGCTTGATGCAAAGAATAATTAAATAGAAAACCAGCATAATTAAGGTGGTTTGCATACAAATATACCCACATGGTGCTCATTCTGTGTATTTCAGTGGAAGTATTGTGGACCATAAATATATTAGCTCCAACTGTTGATTAATAAAATGGAAAATGAAAAATACTTCATGTATAACACAGCCCAGTCAAAACCGATTTTGGGATCTTGCTGTCCGTGCTTCCTGAATTTTTTATTTTTGCCCTGACATGATTTAGCTGGGATTCCTTTCCTTCCCTCTAGATCATGTGTACTTACACAGAGACACATTGCCTTCTCTAAAAAAGAGAAAAATTGTCTGAGTTTAGTAATTTTAGTAGCTAAGTGGTCACAATTGGGCTTTGAAGTTTGCAGCAGATTGAAGGAGGAGTAAATCTGTACCTTCACTGCTCCCCACCAGGCACTACTGGGACAGAACCAATTGTTTCATGCTGTGTTAAATCAATAGCTAATATGATAAAATACTAGCCCGATGTTCAGACACGGCATTTTCTAGTTTAACACAAGCTGATGATTAGCAGTTCTTGCTTTATACTACCTGAGATAAAAGTCAATAACTAATCCACTACCTATAATTTATCTAACTGAAGTCCACCTCCTTTTTATACTGCATCTGCATGAGTTCCTCACTCTCCACCATTCAGTGAAAACACTTATAAACAATATCCATTTATTGAAGTGCAAAAAATGGATGAAAAAAATTATTATTATAATGCACATATCTGTATCAAAAATAGCCATGCCAACCCCTCGCCTACTTGGTTTATTTCTTCAGAACTTAAGCCTTGTAACACAGCGTAGCAGAAAGGCAGTACATTTATACAAAATATCGGTATTTACAAAATATTTGGCATTTAAAGTGTCTTTCTGATAGACAGGCTTCAGCTAACTTGTTATTTTTCCCCTTACCTGTGGCATAGTCAGAAATTCTGCTTCTAAGTGGACCAACATACAACAAAAAGAATAATGAGAAACACTGATACTGGCAGTAGCTCATTTCCCAGTAAATATTGATGTCCAAACTCAAAAAATTCACTGAGTATTTCTGTTTTGTCCCTGTTGCTATGTTGTCACCAACAATGCTTACACATTTCTATTGATCTTGTTTATAGCTGCCTAGATTTTCGCTGTCAAGACAATGTAGTGTGAACCTTAAGGAAAACCGCACTTTGTGTAAGACTGCATAAAGACTGCCATATCAGTCACAGCTTCAATTAGTCCAGAACTTGTACTGCCTCCTATAGTGGCCATTAATGGATAACAAGGGGAAATCTTAAGGAACAGAGCAGGGATGGAATGGTTCTCATTTCAGTAGACACTGCCAGTTTCTGATGATCAGCAGTTCAGGGAGTTTAAGGTACATCTAAGATCTTCATACTTAATAAACCTTGATGGTTACTGCTTATATAATACTTCTTTTACTTAAATAGCAACTGAACAAGCATTCATGCACAAGAAGAAAGATGTTCAGACCTCAATATTAGGGCAAAGATTAAATTCAAAAGTTATCCCACGTTTCATTTGAACAAAACTGAAGTGAAGCTCCAAAGAAAGAAGGTAACAATTAAAATATCAAAAGCAATTAATTTATATCACAGTATGTTGTAACATCTCTTCCATGGGGCACATATCGGCAATATGAATTTAATTCAGAGGTTCTCATCTTTACAGGGTAAACTCCACAGTTTAGACAAAGATTATCTAATGAATCACTTCCCAGTTTCTGCTCATACAGGTCACTTGCTCTCCCAGTCTCTTAATAAACTATGGCAAATATTCAGATTACTCAGATTAGAAAAATAGAACTATATAGTCATATTATGTCTCCGCTCAGCTCCTTTGAAGTGCAAGAAAGGCCCAGTACCATTTGACCAAACATCTGTCCCTCCACCCCACCAGCTGTTCTTGTATGGCACAGTTTAGAAACTTCCGGTATAACAAAGCTGTTCGCATCAAATAAAAATGATCTGATACAAAGAAACACAAAGCTTGATAGCATATGACAAACATAATATTTCCAATTCCAATTCACAAACCTCACATGTGAAACCAACACAGAAAGAATATAAGGAATGGAAGGAAAACAAATCCAAGTGTGTAACACATACCTGGATTTTTGATTCCTAAGCATTCAGGGACAGACCCAAATTTATGTAATAATCTCAGGTTAAAATTTCAACCAGAAAATGAACTCACACAAAGATAGAGAGAGTGAAAGCAACCATTCTACTAAACTCTCAGGTGAGGTACCCACCATTCTTTTCCTGTCCCTATCATTCATCAGTCTTACACCTTTCACAGTTTGTACCTTCTTCCCGCCATTCATCACATGCCTTCTCCAGTGCAACCATACTTACCTCTTCCTATCACAAAGTGTGATGAAACATCGTATTTTGTTCCCTTTCCCACCACTCATTTTGCCATTCCCTACTGGTTCCCTCCCCCTGCTCAGATACTTGGGTCCTCTCCTGACATCCCTCTCTCAAGTCCCACAGAGGATCATACGCCTTACAACAAGAGCAGTCATCTTGAAGAGCACATGCTGACATTTGTCCATTGCCATTGTCCACTGTTACTACAGGCAGCTTTATAGTTCTACAGGAGAATAGCAACCATTATAATGGGATCACAACAGTTTCAAAGACTTCTGAATTACTGGCCCCAGGGAAAAAGCTTAGGTGATTGTTGGGTGACAGTTGATACTTTTTTTCCCCTTAAACTGAGATGTATATACCTAATAATGCATGACCTAGAACATTAGAGGAACTGTTGACTCTGATCGCAAATGGACATTTATTGGCAGCAGGATGATGAAAATCAATATAGTCTTGTTTTAAAAATGTATTGATCATCAGTTTGCATGTTGGAAGTATTCTGTTATAAACTTTCTGCAAAAGAGATGGAGAAAGTTCAATAAAAGGTAAGAAAGAACTCAATAGGCAAGATGTATTTCAGTCTGAAAGATCAAGAAAAAAAATCAAAATATGGTTCCAGCTGATCTTGAACAGACTGTATGATGAACCATCTATGCTTTTCTTTATTTATTTAGCTAGATTTTGCAAGGCATAAAAAAAGCATGATCACAGAATTTGAATTAACAGATCAGTAAATCTACAGATAGGAGACAAATAAGCAAGAATTAGGGTCTTTCAGGAGATGCTTATAAGTAAACAGATAAGGAATTAACTAGTACATTTGTGTATTAATAAATCCTTATATAAAACAACAGTAATTTCATACTCAAAGATATCCTGAGTATTTCCAAGTATCAAAGTATATACAAGTTGCCCATAAAGATGCTCTTAATGTATTTTAACTAGCAAGAAGTCTTCAAGACTAAATTAATGGCTTGGATGGCTGCCAACCTGGGAAAAACTTTTCTTGCAGTAAACCAAAAGAGCGATACTTGAGCATGAACTCCAAAACGTAAGAGAATCCACAGCTAAGCAGCAAAAATGGGATGCATAGTTGCGTACAGCTGACTCGGGGAACATTTTTATTTGGGGATGAAAAGCCATTATTGTACCTTAAAAACTATTTTATCAAAAAATATTTGCTAGGCCACTAGGATTCCTAGTTTGGATTTCACATTATTGATCTAACCACCTCATCAAAAAGAGGATATTTCAGTATCTCATTTTATCCTGGAAGAATCATTGCATGGGTTCATTAGAAACCAGTAGGTGCTTTCCTAAACAGTATTTCCATAGATGGCCACTAAGCCTCATATATTTGTCTGTATCACCCTGGAAATCACAGCCAAGACCTAGTGGCTGGATTTCCTTTTCTACTGTATTATGGATCAACTTTCAGATCTATGATAATCTGAATTGGGTTCTAAACAGACAAAAACCCATAAAAGCAGAAATTGCCAGAGAGCCACAAACCAGATCCACTGAATAATTTATTTAGGCACTATCTTCTAAAGGGGGAGAAGCATTCTAAGAATCTTATAATCGCTCTAATTTCATAGAGGAACATCCCTGGTGTCAGCTTTCTGTTGTTCTCAGGGGTTAGATAGTCCCCATTGTTATTAAGAAGAAACTACCCATCCACTATCTCAAAGAGAATGGTGTGCATACATATTTCTCCTTTGTCTGTTTGATTTACAAACCTGAGGAATATGGATTACCTCTGTTATCTGCACAAACAAGCTCTACTAAAATCTTGGCATTCAGTCAACTTTTATCTTGGGGACCCCAAACCGTACTGTTAGGCAACACAGAGCACCTATCTCGACTGAACTGTCATACAAGTAGATTTTTGTCAGATGTTCAATTTGTATTGGGGAGCATGCCAACAAAAACAAAAGTCAGCAATTTAAAACAACAAACCAGCCCCTGTGCTGACAGGAACAAATTACTATATTCCAAATGAATAAGAATTACTGTAGATCACAGATCCTCAGTATGAACACTATACAAAGGGTGAAAAAGTATTCCTCAAATTAATTCTTTCTAGTAACTCCATGCTCTGAAACAAAGAGAAGAGGCTGACTACAAATAAAATATAACACAAAATAATACAAATAAGTTTATAAAAGCACATAAAAGAGGTACAATCAAAGAGGAATTAATTATTTAACAACTGATAGCGCTAAGACAGGAGACGAGCAAAGACTCATTAGAGTTCAAAACTAAACTTTTGCAATTGGTCAAACAGTGCAGCAGTATGTTGTACTTCTAACAACTCCAAGATCTGGTTTCTAGGCAATGACCTTACAGAAGCTGAGTGCACTGCTGAGGTGATGCATGCATCTTTTGGGGCAAAGATAGAAGTAGCTGCAAAAACACAATACATTTTGTTAGCCCACCCTAGGAGCAAAACTGATTTCTGTTCTTCCACAAACCACACAGAAGGTCTAGCACAATCTTTTCAAAGAAATCTTCTGATCACTCTGTAATTATTCCTTTTCGAGTGACCCCATTCCATAACACACCATTCATGAAAAGACCTTGAAAACACTTTCCCTCTGAAACTTGGTAGTACGCTACACAGACCTTAGCATTTGAACTAGGAGTTATTTTTCTTTTATGGATTATAGCACTTAAAAAAAGAAACTTTCATCTACAAGCTAACTGGAATGAAATTTGTCTAAATAATTTTTTTTCTGTTTCTTTTTTCTGCTGTTTTCAATATTCTTTTGTTTTTATATCAGGGATTTTTTTTTAACTCTGTTAAAAAACTCAGTTTGTTCACGTATATTCCACCTCCTTCCCCAAAAAATAAAAGAAGCTGCAATCTTGTCTTCGTAACTCTACAATTTCTTACCTTAGAAATTATTATGATGCCAAAAAAGCAATAATAATGTAAAATTGAGCACTAGTACACATAAAATGATATATAAAACACCACCCCGATGAAAAAAAAAAAAAAAAACAACTACACTGATGGAAAGAGTGTACAAAATCAAGTAAAAAGTAAAGAAATATTTATCTGCTTGAAAGTCATCTCCTGGCAAAATGTATAGAAAAAGCCTTTCTAATACAATCTTAGTAAACAGGTAATACTAGAAAAGTAAAAAAATACATGTCTGCTTGCAGTTCAAGTTAATTTGTGTTGGGCCATTCCATTATCTGTGTTACGTACACAGTGATTTCGAAGCTATAGGGTCAGAACCTATTACAAACCACCCCCCGCCCCTCATTTTAAGACTTTCCAGAGTAACTTTAAACAGAAAATGATTCGAACACTGGTATATCCAAAATTGTAAATGCACTGGACATTAAAAAGACAAATGGTTCAAGAAAATGTTGTTTGCAAAAATAATCTTGAACTTTACGTCTGATACCCATATTGCTTCATTAGCAGTAAGGAAAGCAATGAAATGTCCGATTTCTATCTTGCAGTGTTTGCAACATTATTTTCTTAAGAAAAAAGAAACCACATGGCCCCTAAGCTATTTCCACATGGTCAAGGAGTTAAAATCCTCAAGAGTGATAAGAATATATAATCTGACCTCTCCATGTTTGCCAACAGGAAGAATTTTTCTAAATAAATTGTTTTATGTTAACTTATAAGTCTGCTTTGTATACTTGCTGCGTGAGCTTTTACCCCGTATTTAATCCAAATCATCACAAAAGCAAGGTAAGGAACTGCAAATCTGCATCAGTTCGATTCAGTTTGCTGAATGCAGTTGAGAATTTCTTCAAAAAAGTGATTTTCTGCCTTTTCCCCTAAGTGCTCCTCATATGATGTTTGCAATTCACTCATCTTCATTCAGCATCTTTCAGTGGTTATCTCTCAGTCTCATAGACTCCTCAGCCCTTAAAAAGAATGACATGTCACATTGCCTGGTTGACTCTCAAAGGGTAGTGCTCTGGTAAGACTGCTCCTTCTGCAGAAGCATGTGGTACTGTCTTCTATTAGCTCAAAAACCAGAAATCCTGATCAATACAGTGTGCCCTTTTTAATGGTAAGAGAGTTCTCTTGTCACCATGCACCTTGGTTATGAGTCTGAGATTCCAAGAGTTTTTTTCCCCACCTCCACTTATTTGGACTGGAGACCAACATTTACCTTTTTCTATGCCTCTTCATCAGGTTTTTGTTTTCTTTTCAATGATCGGAAGCATCTTTTAATGAAAGCTTCCAAACTTATCAAGACCTTCAAGGAAATTTCAGTTGTCCCATTACCACATTTTTTTCAAAACATTTCTAAGTCTAGAGACTTCTCACATAAACCAAACCAGATCTTCACCACAGCAAAATATTATCATTGATTTTTTTAAAGCACATTAAGATATGGATGACCTTACAGGAACATGGAAAAGGGAATCTTGTATAAAGCAATGCCATTAATTCTTTCTATGAGCTATTCAACCCCAGGACAGCACCTTCAATCTTTACAACACAACTCAAGATTCTCCTTCTTCCACTTTGGGCTACACAGAATGAGACGTTGTGCTGTAAGGTCACTGGCACTCCAACTTCTACTTTCAGGTTTATGAATGCTAACACTGAATAACATGTCATTCTTTTGGTACAGGGCATGAAAGAAGATTGTGACTATGCGTTCACCGCCTGGAACTGTTTCAGTTTGAGGAATCAGAACAAAAGAAAGAGCAGTAGAACACTAAGGGCCCATAGCTCAACCTCTATCTTAATTAAATAATTTGCATATAAATGGTATAAATATAAGGCATTAGTCAAGTAATTAATAGTAACAAAAATGGTGACAACCTAGCTTTGTAGAAACAGAGCAGCCATGCCACACTCATATTTACTTTTTAAAAATATAGAGTGATGATAAACAGTTTTGATTGAGCCTTGAGCAGTTACAGGTACTCAGCATCTTAGCCTTGGCCCTAGTACCATACAATCAAGATGTTTTTTGTTGAATGTGACCATGATTAATCTAAAATCTTGATGGTCATATTCCATACCTTACAGGAGTAAGTGTAAATGTAAGATGGTCTCCTCCACTGTTCCACTCTTTTCCTTTGCTCTCCAAGTCTTACAGACATTTTGAGAAATTAGCATGACGGCCAGCAGACAGATGCGATGCCGGCCCTTGCCCCTGCTTGTATGGGGCACATCACATCTGACCACATCAGAGAGCAAGTCTAGAAAGGGAACTACGTATTTAAAGAGCAAAATGAAAGATAACATACATATTACAAACAATATACCTGCACAGATATATACTTACGTCATTCAAGTCCTGCTTAGTAAATGGAAGGTGAAAACCAGCAAAACTAATGTAATTCTGAGTGAAGACTTCATTATTTCCTGTGATATTAAATAAGACATTTGGCAGTGCAAAATTTTTTCACGTTGTTACAAAATTGGTTTACAATTATTCTGGTGATGGTGATTATTTGCTATTCAATCAATACCTGCCTGATTTGCAATCAAGACATGAATTTAAAAAAAACCCTAATATTTCTTTAGATTAAAAGCTGTGGAAGAATATATGAACTGTATTGATAGAAGTTATTCAATGTACAGAAGCACACAGCCACTTGCTTCCTCTGGTCATTGTCTTTTTTTCCTGTACTGGGAAAAATACCGTTCTGCCGAGAGCTGAAGTTTTAATACCTTCTTTGTGGGACTATGACCCTTTCATGTGGAATTCAGAAGCTGAAGCATAGGTAAACAAAATCTACCTGCATCTTTCAACTTCGGTTTTCAAAAACTGGCATGGAAGGAAATCCCATGGGATTGGGAGATGGAAAGTGATTGATCAACTGATTATTTTTAAAATAGAAAATGTAAGAAAGTTACTTCCCTGGCATAATAGAACTTAACAAAACAAACCCCTTCAAATCTCAATGGCTGAAGTTCTTCCTAATGAGACTTGATTTGGGGAAAATATCAAACTTTTCTCACTGCACAGAGACAGCATTCCTATCATATTTTCCTATTGAATGAGCACGGAATATATGCACACAAGCTATGCGGCTGCATCAATACACTCTTTGACACAGCAATTAATACAGGAACACGGCTAAAAAGTCTAAAGATCAAGTATTTCAGCTTTAAAGTTTTAAATTTAATTATTAGGAGCATAACATAGGAAAATAAAATATTGGCTTATTTTAAAACAAGTAAAACAATTGTGGTGTTGCATAAAGCTGATACCACCAAAGTGGGTAGATTCTTCACTAGCAAAGCCAATGCAAAGGTCAGATACTTCAGTGCTTTGTGCACAGAGGACATCTTTCTGACTTTAAAGCATCTGCCACAGTATGACCACTAAGCCTGAGGGAGTTATTCAAGCTCTACTGTACTACAAGTAACACAGTAATATTAGACAACACTGTTTCTCATTAATACAAGAGCTAAGGGGCAAATACTAGGCTTACTGCGCAGTTACATAGTTATATTAAAAAATTTACCAGTCTGAGTGAACGGAATTGTCGCACTCAACAGTCTACTAAATACTACTTCAGACAAAAAAAAGTTGCACTTCTAACAGAGCACTTTCAAAAATCTTAGATGTAAGTAAAGAACACTAATGATTACTATCACAATGGGTAGTACAAATTCTCAATTTGTCTATAATATTTAATGACAAACATGAAACTTTATATAATGCGTAAGAAGTGTATATCTGTTTCTCTAACTGGGGTTTTCTGTTCAAACTTCTGCAAACTGGTAAAAAAAAAGAATTCTAAAGGAAGTCTTTCAACACAACGTTTTCATTTCCAGATAGTTCGCTAGTTGGTTGTCGTATATATTTTAAGTGCTACATTTTAAAAACAAAGGTCATATGGTAACAATCTGATCTCCAGCTGGATGAGTTATGTATAACCAATACCACATAAAAGTACAGCCTATATTTGCATTATCTTTAAGTAGGCATATAAATCCAAAGTGTACAAACTTTAAAATATCTCCATTTACAGAGCTTTTCTTAAGAATGTTTCTATAAAGTGAATGAGACAGAGGTGTGGAAACAGATGAAATTTGTTTATATTCCCAAATAAGTATTTGCAGTGTTTTCCCCATTTAATTTATACTGTTTTGAGAACTAGTGATCACTCTAGAACAAAAGAAGTCTTATTTATTTTCTGCATAGGCTGAAGCTAAATATATTGATCTATCAACCCAAACAAACCAACACATGCCTGTTATGATCCCAAGTTTTTAGTTTGGAATAATGACCACTACTCATCCAAGCAAAAAATTCACCGTTCCTGGAGCCAGAAAGTCCAGACACTTACTTACCCTGTTTATACCTAACCTGGGTGAAATCCTGTACAAGTAACTGCACCCTCTTCTGTCACATGTGGTCAGGAAAAAATACAATTTATAGAGCTGACTGGCCATACTCATTCAGATCAAAGGTCTATCAAGTCTAATGTGGAGTATCCAATAAGAACCAATATTAGATGCCCAGAGGAGTAAAAGTGCATGACCCCTGTCTGGTATCCTCTCTTCGCTCACTCACCTTGTGGTGGTCTACAGATCAGGTACTTCCCAACTCTGATACTCTGTCTCTTCTGTTTTAAAAAGGCCAAAGGTATTTCTTCCTTGAATTCATAAGTGCTTCTTGAAACCAAGTAATCTTCTGGCTTCCACAATGTTCTGTAGCAATGACTTAGATGGTTTAATAATGCCTTCTGCAGAAAAACTCTCTCTTGCTTTTTAATCTCTTATTCAGTAAATTAATGCCACCTGATGCTTATTCAGTAAATTAATGCCACCTGATGCATATTATGAGCAATGGTGAATAACTGCTTGACACTGACCTCTATATGCCACTCAATTTATATAATCATCTCTATATATATCCCTTCCCTCTTCTCCTAGCTGAAGAATTTCTATCCCTTACCCAGTTCTTTGCACTGAGCTGCTCCAGAGCTTTCATTATCAATGGTAGAACTATGTTCTAGTTTTACTGCACTTTTGGGGAACAGGGAATCATAATCACACAAAGCACTGAAGAGTCATAAACATATGTAGGTAGAGGAATGATTTGTCTCAATCTCTATTCTTTTCCTAGTAATTCCTAAAGTCTGATTTTCTTTTCTGGCCACAATTGAGTTTGGACTTTATATTATATTTTTACCAAACAATAACACTTCCCCATCACTGGGAATAAAAAGTCAGAATTGTTTTTTCTGCCAGGTGCATCACTTTATAATTATCAACAATGAGCTTCATCTGTGAATTTAATGCTCAATCACTCACTACCCCAAGATACTTCTGAAATAACTCATTTAGCTTTCCCTTTTACTATCTTGCTTATTTTAGCATCACCAGTAACTTTGTCAACTCTTTCCTCTTTGTATTAAGACCATCTACAAATATGTTGAACAACACAAATAGGAAGCTGTGGGACACCACTGATGAGTTTCCTCCCCTGTGAAAATTGACCATTTCTTCTTACCCTTTATTACCTATTTTTGAACTAATCTATGAAAGTGTCTTCTCTCTTATGCTACAGTAATTTAATTTTTTTGAAAACCTTTACTGAATGGAAATCTATGAAATCTTCTCCATACACAGTAAACTTGTTAATTTTGCTTAATTAAAGAGAGGTTCAAAGATGCATACATCAAGAAAAATGCAATGGAGTGAATTAATTAAATGAAGGGTTATGAAGTGCAGCTGTATCTTCTAGACACTGAGCAGTATTTATTTCCCTGAATATATCCTTAGAAATTCCTTTTCAGCCTCCAAACAGATTTGAGCCACACAGCCTCAAGATCTAGTGTATAAATGCATATAATTTTTAATTTATTTATCTTAAAGAGAACCTTTGCTGACACCTAGCAGATAAATGATTAATTGCACTTCTTACGATCTTTATGGAAGCCCTACATCTGATATCTTAGAGCCCAAAATGAAAAGTTTATCCAGACAGAGAATAAATGGCACTCATACGCATAAAAACCACACACTTGCAGAGTAAACAGAAGTGCAAGTTACAATCGTAATGAAGTATTTCCTAAGATTACATCTTTGGATACAGATATTCTCATTTGTATAATTCCAAACATCTGCTCAAATCTAAGTAGATAATAGCCTTAAGACACAAAAACCAAAAATCCATACAATGTAGAAAACACTATATAACTTCAGAACCCTGACAACTTATTAGACAGGAAGCTTTACTACTAACACTACTACAGAAACACCTACTTCTACCCACAAAATAATAGTCCAATTACATAGGATGAAACAAATTAAACAAAGCGAAGGAATCTTAATGTGAACCAAAATTACATAGTCTTATTTGCTGCACTATCAGTTTCCAAGCACTCTGCATCCCTGCTCCTTCCTAAGCTTCACAGGGAATCTGGGAACAGGTCCAAAGCATGAGGCTGCTCATGGCAGAACCATCCCCTTCTCCACCTTCAGACCCAGCCCTGATACTTTTTGCCACCACAGGTCTTCAGTTCAGATCTTACACTTTCACTCCCCTGGAGCAATGACCATTACAGACCTAGCCACCTCCAAGCAAAACATTCATGGAAAAAGGAGCAAAAGACACCATTTACACATTTCCATCCTGTTGCCTTGTTCTCACCACTTTCTGAGTCTGGGTAAAAACACAGGTGACTCACCCTCTGCAGAAGTTCTCCTCTGATGTTTTCTCTTCCTCTGATCCTTATCTCCTGAGCCACAACTCTGATAACTAATTCCTGTTCTGATGATACAGCCCCAGGTTGGAGACACCACTCCTGACTCAGGAATCTTTCAGTCACAATTGAACAGGCTGGAAGAACGTACGGATAGCACCAATAAACATCTGCCTTACCCCTGTGCTCTTCTCCAGTGATCTCTTACTTACAGAGAAACAACATGAGGCTATATGGGTTTTTGGTCCACCTAATACAGCCACTAGTAGCGTAGTAAGTATGGTGTAGTAAGTATGGTTCTAACTACTATGTTAAGTGTTTGATAGAGGTTTCAAATGTGATGTACTACTGTGTTGATTTTCTAAGATATCCCAGCTCTCTCAACTTTATCAATACATTCCTATATGAAAATTTTACAAGAACTTCACTGACTGAATCACCTCCAGTATCTATAATATTATTCACCATGATGTATTCTATTATTGTATCTTTCCCTCGGCTATAATTTCAGTTCCACTTCAATCTTGTCATCTGTCTACCCCATATCATTTTTAAATAGGAAAATTCATTCCCTTTAGTAAAGGTGGAATAAGAGGTGGGTCTTTGGTGTTGGGTTTTTTTTCAGTAAGAGCTGTGTAAGGACAAACAGCTTCCTAGATTGCAGAGTCATCTTGAATCATGCCCAGAAAAAGATGATCACTTCCCAAAGACTTTCTCGAGGTAACACTACAGACTTGCTTGCATTTCTCATTCTTTGAAACATCCAACACTTCAAAATCTTTGAGGTAACTCCTGCCCCTTTCTCCAATGACTTAAGGATTAGCTCTGCTATAAGTTTCTAGTTTTATTACTTTAGCTAGTAGGCCCACCAACCCAAAAGGCCTCTGGATATATTGGGTGCTCAACCATACTGGAATATCACATGAAAGAAAATATGTCAGTGAAGTTCTCCAAATGGCAAGTGATTCCTTCTGAATTCACAGCTGTTGAAACGCTACCTTGATAAGACTGAAACACTTTTCTTGAGACAAGATCTTGTCAAAGGATGAAATTTCAAAAGCACTTATATAATCTGAAAAAAACAAGCCCTCCTGAACCATGAAATGAGGTACAGGTTTCAACGTAACTTCCTTTTACAGGTTACTTATGAGAATCTGAAAATCCCACCTGAAAAGACATAAGACTAGAATTTTTAAGAAGTCTAAGCTGCCTAGCTTTGAAAGCCATTGAGGATTGAGCACTGACTTCTGCAGGGTCCTTTCTGAAAAAATCTCAACCTATATCTTTTAAGCTTCCGCAGGTAAAAGCTTACAGCGGCTACAAACGATGGCTTGACAATGGGGAAAAAAAGATTATAAAGATGGCAACGGCAGTAGTCAGAGGTAACGCTTCCGCATCTTCCTACAGACCTAGTGAGAAAGCAGTTTTTGATGGTGGCCTCAGAAGTGGCTTAATCTTCTGCACTGGGGCATGAAGCAGCTGCGGTGTGGACTGCCATAAGGGAGGAAACAGATCAGGAGGAATAAAATGAAGGAAAAGAGACAGAAAGCAGACTACAATCTAATTATGTCCTTGGTGGAAGAGAAACTCAGAAAAACATCAAGATGAAAAAAGCTTGAAGTCAGCATCTTCCCCTAAATGCAAAGAGGGGATATGAAGCTAATAAATACTATCTCACCAACCTACAGCAGTTAGTTCCCTTCCCTTGGACTCTCAAGTGATAATTAGGTGAAGGGGAACCAAACTAAAAGATGCAATGCTTGGCTTCCTTCAAGCCTAACTTCACAATAGAACACATACAGTAAGTCCGATCACATCATTGCAGATTTGGTATTTCTATACTCAAGCTGTAGCATGGTTTTCCTGAAACCTGACTTTAAAAGCTGCATGCACATCCACATAGGTTATACAAAACAACCACTCCAAATGCTATACCACTGCATTTACTTGTACCTAAAGAAAGCATTACAGAATGAAAAAATTATATTCAGATAATAAGATATCACTTCAAGGTGTTTTCATTGAAGCGGTCACTGAGATACCAATTTACAATGCTAACTGGTCCACAAAAGGTGTAGAGAAACCTTTCACTTTAAAGGACTTCACATGAAGGACAGTTTCAAAGAAGCAGATCTAAAGCCAGGACATTTCACAATTCTGCCAAACTTTTTATTTTGGAAAATATTTTTGTCTGACCCATTGCTGAATTAGTTTTGTTGAGTTTAAAGCCTGGTGAACCTTTTAATTATTTTGAGTTCACAACATATAAAGTCGTAAACTTTGCTGCTGCCTGTAATTTTGTCCATTTCCTGCCTCTCCTCACTAGTCTCTAGAAGCAAAATTAAATAAAATGTGTTTATATATTAAATAGTCTTAAAGTATATATAGTTTTAACCATCCCACAGCTGCCACAAGCTAAGCTGGCATCAGTGTATTCCATACACAGCACGACACTGTACGTGCATCCACACACACATAAAGAAGTATATACCTGAGTCTTGCACAACCTTTGGATATCATTAGAAAGCATTAAAGTAACATGTAGTTTGGCTGAGGAATCAAAGACACTTTGAATGAAGGCAGTTCAATACAACTACAATTTATTTTGTATCATCATTATAGCCTACGGTTATAGAAATAGCAGGTATGTTGACGTATCCTGAATTTTCTTCCTCAATCTTTCACATTTTGTTCCATTATTTGTAAACAGGCAATATGTTTCACTCCATTTTACATCTTATTTCATTTTGATCCTTAGTTACTGTCCCCACATGGAACACAAGCTTACCAACACTACAAAAAGAGTCAGTTGTTTAACCCTTCCCTTTGTACCCAAAGTTGGAACATTTGGACCAAGTTCCCTGTTGGCAGACCATGACTTCCTCTGGTCCAAAGAACTCACTTGTTACCGCAGTAAAACCACAATGATCAAATATATCATGTCACACATTCCTAGAAGAGTGACACTGTAAGCTTGGGAATGAGACTTCTTTATGGGATCAAGCAGGAAATAAACTGGGCCACAATGAAAAGCTCCGATTTAGCCACCAGTACCTGAAAGAACAGCAAAAGGCAGATGACATACTTTTATTTTTCTGGGCATGTTCTTTGTCCCCCAATTCTGCCCACTGTGGAAGTCTTTAAGGAAAAACTACCCGCCCTAGACCTCACATGTAAAGAAGAAAACCCCATGTTTCAAAGACACATTGATTACCTTCAAATGTGTCTAAACGCTAATGTATTTCCTCTCAAACACTTTCCTACAGTTTACCAAACCATTAGGATCTGAGCAATAAGATCCATCAGCTGCCCAGTTAAACATCCACTTAAAGGGACAACATTGCTGATACAATCTTCCAGTCTTTCTGCCAAGTTTGCTACCACAAAGTGTAGCGGGGGGAATCACTATGCTCCATAATGAGGAGGGAGCACTGGTAAGAGGGACAACTGTCTCCTTTTAGCAATCTTGTTTCTAGCTGAGGAGGTGGAAGTCTGAGCAGCTTTCCTTCCACTCCCAGCCATCTGTTACAAAACCTCATAAAGGGCAGTTCTGCATCAGCAATTATTATTGATAAAACCAAAGCACTCTGCCACAATCTTTAAAACAGGATGTTTAATTTTATCAGTCTACAGAGGAGCTTAGGCCTTCACAGAGCTACTGACTAACAGCAGCGTCGATTACTTGCCCCCACACACCCCCTTTCCCCAATATGCAGCATGTTCTGTGCCAACGATCTCCCCCGAGTTTAACACCGCTATCTACGTTTTGGGGGGAGAGGGGAAACCTGACTTCACGCAGCATTTTACTAGGAAAGCCTAGAAGTCAGAGGGCACTAGTACAAACACCACAAAAATAAAATTAAGGAAAATAAAACAGAGGAAAAAAAATCCACAACCCAAAACACAATAGAAACAACACTTTGTGTTCCTATTTTAAGTGCCTCTCTCAATGCTATATGCATAGCAGCTAAAGGCAAGCTGGAAACCAGCCAGGTCCTGGCTGCCAGCAAAAATTTTGTCACCTCCTTTGAACATCTGAAGTATGTTTACCCAATAGATTTCATTAAATTACACTTCCATTAGGAAGCATACAATGTTGATACTCATCTCAAAGATAAAAGGGATCGCTAAGAGGCATGTCATCCTGCTCCCCAGCTGATTGCTATTTCTGGGCCAATCAAGGAAAGGAGCCAGAACAATACTTAGTTAAAAAAATGCAGCATCTCCCCAAGGACTACATACTAAGAGACTGCAGCTCCATTATCAAAATGAGCATATCATTAATGACAATACACATACAGTACGTTATTTTAATACAACTCATACACAACAAACAAGCTGTATTTGGGTCATTAGCTGAATTTGTAAAGCAGTATTTCCAAGGGTTAGAAACTCCTTATCGGGAGATGAAGTTTATGGGGGGGGGGGGGGCAAACAAATATTTTATATGATTCCAAAATACAGTGAATATAATAACACTGTGAGTTTCAAAGTGCATCGTAGTAGCTAACAGAACAATAGGCTATTGAAACTTAAGTTCCCATTTTAAAGTAAAGCAGAAGTAATTTAAAACACCAGGCACTGTTTTGCTAAACATCTATGAGGGATAATGAAAGCAAAACGCCACTGAGGCTGTTTATACTGTATGTATCACCTTTTAAATTAATATTAGAGTACAGTTAAAAAAAATGCAAAAAGGGACTCAAAGCAAGTTTTACAAACATTGAAAACAAAAATCTATAGAAAAAAAACATGCTGATTGTGAGGCAAGACACCGGGGAGGGAATAACACAAGAGACATAAATTCACAAGTCCACTAGGACTGTTCAGCTGTTATCCTACAGTAGGCTGAGCCTTTCCTAGTGGAGAGGAGGAGATACCTTTGTCTCTAAGCATTGGTGTTAGATGTATGATGTTTACTGTGCTTCCCAATCTCCAATTCACATAACAGCAATAAAGGGAAGAGGACAAAACCAAAACCATGCTAATTAAAACCCTAAGTAATAGGAAAGGGCTGGGAGGGGTTAGCTCTTTACAGCCAAGCTCTGCCCAGTCCTTTTGCAGCAATCTGTGATTATTAATCTCTAAAAACACTCCTTGCTCAATATTCTGCAATCTAGACTTCAGCCAATCTCTTTCCAACATGCAGAAAACCTTTCGGTTTAGCCATATTTGACATATCATATGAACTCCAATTACCCATCTTTTTGCAATTAATCATCTCACAATTACATTTCCTGCACTTATAAGCATCCAGCTGGGAACTGAGTTTTAATCTAGGAAATAAAAAAAAAAAGGATTCAGGTTTCTAACAAATTACTTCTAATTAACCAGAACCTTTTCTAGTCATTCCAACCTAAAGACGCCTACAGCAAATGAAAGAATTTATTGTTTGCATTCCTAATGATATTTTAAAATTTCATTTCAATTTCCCCAATGAGTAACTTTCAGGAAATTCATTGCACTTATATCTACTTAAACAAACATTCTGTTAAGCAGGAAATGCACAACAACAAAAAAACCTAGGGGAAGAAAAAGAGAGCTGGCATTACACTGAACAGAAAAGCCGCTAAATAAAGCTAAAGAATCAGAATGCTAATTAATGGCAATTTCCAAAAGTACACTGCAGCTATGCTGCCCAGGCCCTGCCAGAGTTATTGGGAATCTCAAAACTATGTTCCCAAATGACAGTTTAGAAACTAAAGGTTTGGGGTTTGGTTTGTTTGTTGGTTTTGGTTTGTTTTTTTTTTTTTTTTTTTTTTTTTTTTTTCTTCAGAAAAAAAAAGGTCAATTCTACTGATACAAGGCAGCAATTTATAGTCTGCATAAAGGAAGTGGATTAAATGAAGCCACCTAGTTAGATAACTCAGGAAACTAAGTCAATGGTGGTTAAAAGGCACATGAAAGAGCTTTGTCCCACAGCTTCCAGTGAATTCCCCAGGGAAAGATCTGGAATAAGAACCATGCAAAACACGCTTACTGCGTGACTGGGAACTGCTTGGTATCACAGGGAGGTAACATGAGGTAAGTATCAAATGAAACAGTTTCATTTACATTAAGTCTTATCAATTTTCTCTGACTGTTTCAGAAAGTCAATGCACCCATCTGACAGAATATGATTGTTGCAAAGTAAAGTATACCTTTCATGTTCTTTGGGCAGTCAAATACCAGAGGGTTTTCTGTCAATTATGCAGTATCACAGATGTACATCCCAAATCTGTCCATCTAACTAACAAAAAGAAAACAATATACAGCTGAAAAATGCTCTTGAGAGCTACCTTTAAGTAATACATAAGTCAGTCTAACTGCAGAAATATCTCTGCTCGAAAGCTTGGTGTTCATTAATGTGCTACCAAAGTTTCCACGATACAAAACAGGACTGCGCTAATTGGCTGATTGATTCAATACCACGTTGAAGTAGTTAATTATTCTGGGAAAGAGTTATTTTTAATACACCTGAAGCCTTCCGAATCTATAAAATTTTATAAGCCTGCACCAACCTCCCATTACTTTGACTTTCATTAACTACCTCTGTAGGCACTTTGAGAACACCAAAACTGTTGGTACCTTTTTGTTTTTATTTATAACAGAGGTCCAGTTGTGACTGTGGACATCCTTTAACTCATTTACAACAAGGGAAAAACAACAAAACCAGTAGTAACTTCCTCTACCACTACTAAAATTTAGCAAATTGTAACTCCTGCCACAACAGCAACAGCTTTAACTCCAACAGTCCAGCACCACAAACCAATTAACACCAACCTCCCCTTCCCAAACTTCTGCTTAACCTCTCTGTCTGACACACAGAGTACAGGACATTTGATGAGGTGTGAGGAAAGGGTGGATTCTCCTTGATGAGATTCACAGATACATCCTTAGCTGTTACAGAGTCAATATTCAAACCATTCCCTTGTTCTTGGAGATACCAACATGAGAGTTGTGTGAAACATCATGAAATACTTCACATTTCCAATCTACCAAATGTGTTCCAATGGAACATATTTCCAACCTACCAGTGCATTTTCAACTCTGATAAAGGAAGACTTACATGAAGCAGCAGCAAGAACATCATGGAAAAGTTCATCTTAGTTGTGAAATTGGTCGCCAAAATACAGAGTGAAAAGCCTGGGTGACAGAAAGAGGACAGTGTGAAAGTGCAGCAGGTTTTCCTTCTTAAAGCCCCTCACAAGACTAAAATGGGAAATTGAGAGACATAATTCAGACAGGCTACAGGCTTCAGCAGGAACTCTGCTCGCAGCTATCAGGATCAAAATGGACATTCCCATTTTGAAGGCAGTGCAAGATACTTGATATTTCAATGTGTGCTCTAAGTCAGCACCACGAAATCCCACCAGCAGTCCTCCATGTTGGTACACAAAGACCCGGCGTTGCTTGCCCACACACCAGACCACAGGCAGACGTGCCTACGTGCGTGATAGAAAAGCATTACTTGAGCAGTTTGGATCAAGTAGTTTTAAAAGTCAGAAAGACCGAGGACAGGGAACTTACAGGTCCCTTGGGACGTCTGGCAGAGCACCACAGGTCCCAACACTGTTCAGGCCAGCATTTTATCGAGGTCCAGCTCAGCAAGGATCACGGCCGGGCAGGGCCATGGGGAGCTGGAGAGCAGCATCCCATGGCATCCCTGAAGCAGGGACCAACGGCCCTGAAATGGGGCCTGGGCGGGTAGGGGAGACTGCTCAGGGCCGTTAAGGGCCATTGGTGCCCTCGGAGCCCTGACCACCCGAAACTGGGCATAACTTTTGCAAGATTTGATATCAACTGCAGCTTGCAGAGGATGCAGCAAAAAAGTCAAGCGGATAACACGTAGTGGATTTACGTCACCACGGAGGAGACCAGGGTCAAGTCAGAAATATTCTGCATATGAAGCAACCCTGATCTGGGTTAAAGCCAAGGCCTTATGTCTGTTGTTACAATAAAATGCTCTAACATTTTTAAAATAGTTTTACTGTTTTACTGCCCTCGAGTCACACTTACAAGCCCTGAACCATTGGCAAGTCAGGAAAGAACAGGTGATATTGCAGAGAGATTGAGAAGGTAATAAGCAAACATGAAAAATAAAAAGAATCAGAAGAAAAAACACCCTCTTAGCTGTAGTCATTTAAGTAGGAACACCACCGAGAAAAGCTCTTAAGTGCAAATCTTTCTTATTGCAGCGTTACTTTCACTGGCACATGAAACAGCAATGATAACAGGCTCAAAAAAAACTTTGAAAATAAAGTTAAAAGATACATGTAACTTAAAACTAACATCTTTTCCTACACAGAAAGGTTAAATTGTGGGGTTGACATTTGCATTTGTTACGTTGTCAACGTTTCCTGCCTATCAGCCTATGTACAAACAATATCTAAAGATGTCATCTACATATTTATACCAAAGGATTTTATGAACAAGACCTGTCAGTATATTTTAACACCTTTCCAAAACGTCAGCTTTCATCAGGTATAAACACAACATGTTTAATTTATTAGTTTGGTTTAATATAACAAGTTGACAATCATATGTCACCATAACTATTGATAAGGTAAATAAGGAGTACAGGAAAATGTCAAAAAGTTATTAAAATATTTCTCAGCTTCCTGAATC
The DNA here is from genome assembly GCF_965183815.1 of Platalea leucorodia. Classification (NCBI taxonomy): domain Eukaryota; kingdom Metazoa; phylum Chordata; class Aves; order Pelecaniformes; family Threskiornithidae; genus Platalea; species Platalea leucorodia. The sequence continues at coordinate 11,239,502 of NC_138826.1, forward strand.
AAATTGGATTTATTGGCTTTTCTCTGTCAATAAGTGCATCACACATTTTTCTTCATATGGCTATTTTTCAAATGATGTGTCCAACAGTGAAGTTTACAGACAGACTGTAATTCTTGGAGAATTTTAATTCCATTTGACTGTTTTGGGCAGGGGAAAGGGCTTTGTTAAATGTTAAAAAAAAAAACACAACAACACACATATGTTCACCGGTATTTAAACACAGACCAAAGATTTCTTCTTCTAATCTAAAATATACTAAGCCTGCATGAAAGTTAAAATATAAGGCACAAGAAACTTTGAATACAACTCTGAAGTTGAGCAAAGCAATACATTTGTTTCCACTTTCTGCAAAAGATGCTTGATTCAGTTCCCTCAAGAGGAATACTACTGTCATAGGTCCACTTTCTTTGTTTATAATGTCAGGAGGACAACCTATTCTCACTTCTTTCTAGATGCTTCCTCAAAAAATGTAATAGAGGGCAGCACAGCCTCATTTCAGGAATTTCATCCCTCCCACCACTACACAGCAAAACTCCTCATTGGTGAGTCGTTCCAGCCAGATTGCAATAGTTTGCTCCATAGGGGGAAAAAAAAACCAACGAACTTATTTATCTGAATGCAAGGATAAACTCCATTGTATAGACTAGTTCAAACACTCCTGCCCGAGCCAAACCCAGGCAAAATTACAGCCAGTAGCACCGAATAGTTTAAAGGCAGGGGGGAAATAGGGAATGGACTGTTCATTGACAGCATCTCTCCTTGCTGGAAGAGGCTTTTCCTTTCTTCAGTAAGTCCTACTCTACACCTCAGCATAAGACAAGGAGAAGAATTTTGTTATTATACAGCCAAGCTGACACTAGGATTTGATACTATGGACATCCAGAAGTATTGCATGCCACAGCCTCTTAACTATTCTATAAAACTTACCTGGCAGGGATAAGGATAGTGATTTCTTAGAATACACCAGACATGCTGAACGTGTCCTCCAAGACCTGATTTGGATTTCCTGTTGCTTAGATAACAGGAATTTTACTAATTCATGTCACTTTTGCATCAAAATCACAAATGCGGTGAGTACAGTTGGGGACCCAGATATGGAATATCATAAGTATCAGCCACTAATCCTTTGTTGATATCAGAAATTTAATGCTGAAGATCTTGAAAGTGCATTGGATATGATGGAAAACAGAGGCTTTGTTTTTCTGTTCAAATGACACGTAGGTGAAAGAATTGACACATGATCCACCATACGTGATCTTTACATACTAATCGAACTCATTGAAAAGAAAATTTCCAAAAATGAAAGTAGTCCAAATTTACTAATAACCAGATTTCAGGCTATAGAAGCATGCACCCTGGTTTCCTTTATTTGAAATACAGTATAAGAAGGGGAACAGAAATTTCTAAAGGGCCCAAATCTTCCACAAAGGAAGGGAGGACCTCAAAAGATAGTCTTGCTCCAAAAGGATACATTTAAATACATCAGAACAGGTAGCATCTTGGAGTTATTCCACTATTGTTTCTGCAGTGTACATGATTACAGGTTTTATCGCAGATTAGATTTAGCCCAGTTCTTAGACCACATGTCCTCACTTTAACATGGTTCAAAGCTGTCTGAAACACTAGTCTTTGGTTCAGACCCTTATTTCTGTCTGTTTCTGTTTCTGTTTGGTGCACACCTGAAATGGGGTTTCCAGTTCATTTTCCTCAAAAAGCAATTCTATTCATACTCACATGCAGTAAGTGAGGAAAACTGGGGAGGTCACTTCAAAATCACAGTACTGCCAAACCATACACCACCACTGTACGTGAAGCCCCAGGTGGGAGAAAAGTCCTCAGCTAAGACATTTTTAAAAACATACAAATCTGGTCCTATATTATAAGAGAAGGCAACTCAGCAGATAACCTTAGCAACAGTGTATTTTTAGGTACAAATTAAAAGTGAAAACTTTTAAAGTTTGTCCCAGAAAGAGAAGCAGAAAAAGAAAAGTGAAAATGGGGAGGGAGAGGAGCATATTTTCCTTATGCTCATTCTAAAATTCACGCATTTTAAACCAAGATCTTGACAGGGCACAAGTGCTGAGCCACCGATCTGCATTGCTGAATGCTGGACATGCAGCTCATGAATGGAAAAAGGGGACCTTAATAACATGTTTGAACCTGACTCCAAGTATGGGTCAGAAGAAAGATGCAGCCCACGTGCCTTCAACTGAAATAAAGATCTAACAGGAGGACAACATGACAGAAGGCAAGGAAAAGACAAAAGGAGCACTAAGGGCTTAAAAAGGCTGGGAAAGAGATTCAGGTTAGCAACCCCTAACTTAATCCTGACCTTTCTGTAACTTTTTACCTTGATTTAGTTGACTGAACTAACTTTGTGGGAAGCTCACACAACTCAACCAGGGAGTCTGATTTCTCCTGAAGACTGGGCAGAAAGAAGAAGAAATCACATGGTCACTTAGCGGTATTAATAGCATCAAATTACAAAACAATACAAAAATGCAGTCATTACAAATCAAACTTTTTTTTAATAAAAACAATTCCTATAACTATAATTAAGACCCCTTCTTAGCATTATTAGTTTTACTCCAAACCACATTAATCGCAGATTAATAGTTCTCAGTCATTTTTTAAGGATGCTAGAAATTATAAAAAATGAAAACCTGCAGTTTCAAAGACAGTTGCTAATGGAACAATCCATAATATTGAAACTAACCTATATTTCTTAAACAAAACAAACAAAAACAATCACAAGAAACACATCTACATAACAACTCCGTTCTTTGCACAGTTCTATTTATTTAATACTCACTACCACAGTGCCAAAGAGCTGTACTCATGGACGAGAAACCCTTTTGTGCCTGGTACTCTACAAAATAGGGATCAAGTGTGTCAAAATGTTGTGTGTCTCAAAATACCAACCATCATTATGGATTTAAGAAGTTACTTTTCAAATTTTGAAATAAGAGAATTTGGTTTGATATTAATGTCATTATTCTCTCTTAAATCAAATATTAAATACCACTCTTTTCCTGGTTGGTGATACGCCCTAGCAAAGGTTACAGTTAGATTTAATAACAGCTCAAAGGCTTCTACTCATGAATCGGTGGAAAGGAAGGTGCTATCTTCGTAATGCAGAGGCATTTTCTAGCTAAGGTCCAAGCCAAGACCCACCAAACACAATACAAGCCTTTCCTTTGACTTGCCAGAATTCACATTTAAGTCTTTAGTGAACAGGTACAAAGTCTGCAACTGCAATTCTGTGTCTTCCAAAAGCCTGCCTAACATGTTTGCACGCTGACCAGGAGGGTAAGTTGGCAAACACTACCCTTACTCATTCTAGTCTTACCTTCTCTGAAAACAAAAAAAACAAAGTAAGGACATGTCGGAAAGTTGTGGGGATTCAGAAAGTAAGTACAAATGCCACTCAGTCGGAAACATGCAGAGCCCCCACACACGCTCCCCAATTTCTTTTTCTTATGCACCAGACACCAAATACTTAGTTAGCAAAAACCTTTTTTCATTAAACCCATCAGAAATGGTTAAATGTCACTATATCAGGGAAAATTACTCTGTTCTACTACTGATCCCAGAAGCCACTTGCTATATTCCTTTTCACTATCTGTTCTTTATATTTCTACTCTAATTTTCATTGATCAGCTCTTTTACGAGTGAAACCTCTGTAGTACTTTTAAAATATTGGAAAAGGCGTATTTTCCTAGCACTGGCACCCTAAAGGCGGTTTATAAAAAGCAGATGAAAAGTAAGAGAGGCGCTGTATTTGATTCACTTATTATAAACGTATACAAGCATCAAATTGTCAAATGTACAGCTTATAGATCCTCTAGCCTTTGCAGCGATTTCCTCCCCAACTGAGTAAGAACAGCAAGTTTAAACAGATTTTGTAGCCAAGGGCCACTTTTTTTGTGGTTTCTACAGCAGCTTTAAGGGAAGCTGACTGTACTTGGGACTGACTACTAAATGATTGCAGAATACAAATAAAAAGTTACCAAACAAAAGAACAGAGATATTCACACTTCTTCCATATGCTTAACATAGTAAAGAATATTACAAGAAGGAAACAAAAAACCAACAACCATTCTACTACACTTACAGCTGCATTTTTTGCTTTATATTTCTTCCACACCAAGTCTTATGCCTGAAACAAGACATCTCCACTGCTGTAAAAGTCTATCTCCTTTTACCTGCACTAGAGTCAGTTCCATAAAGTTCCTTCTGTGTTTACCACTGGTATGTTAAAAAGAACCTGCTTAGAGCACAAAATGGGAAGGTTTTATCAGAGAGAAAACACGCTAACATTATGTATCTTAGTTATTAAACAGCATTTTAAAATATTTTCAACTTGTAAATATTAAAATGTAAATGTTTAAGAAATTTAATATTTTTCAGAACAAATGAATGTCTACCTACACAAGGAAATAGCACTCTACCCAACACTGAAAACATCTGCATAAATACCTACTTTGTTCTTGGGTTAGAGTTTGGGGCAGGGGCAGCAGCAAAATTCACAATTTTGGTTAAATTCAACCGTAATTTGTAAGAAAAAAAGATTAAATGAGCTGATTGAATGATTTTCCTTAAGAATCCCTGACACTATCGAATTCATACTAACACGTTAGCTCTTCACAAAGACTTTTTAATCCATTATAGTAGATTTCTTGAGAAAAAAGCTAAAACCAGAATTCAACCAAATTGTGTTTCTATTGCACTAAATTTCAGTATTCCACTTTTGGAAACCTGAGATTATAAAAATAAAACTATGCAAAACATGATACTTGGCAACTTCAATTTCTTGTAAAACACGCAAAAGTTAACACATAACATTACTAAAGCAGTGCTACGGAAAGCATCAGAAAGAAAGACAGAATACATCCATCACTGTTTCTTCATTTCACTTATTAACAGATCTAGAATATATTTGTATTTACAGGAATTTTTAACTGGCACAGAAGAATTCTTACTATGCCAATAACATTACCATAAATTTATAGCCTGTCTCCTGCTATTCCATGGCAAAGGTTTTCAGCAAAAACCAAGGTAACTAAAATATTATTTGTACTAGCAGAATATAATGAATGCTACTATTTGTAATGTTTGACAGCTGTTTGACAACCAGACATACAATATATTCAGTTACGCAAAGAGATTTTTTTATGCTCTAATATCTGCCTATGATGCAATCGGAATTTCAACAACCATTTAAATATGTAATCATCATATAAAAATTTCCCCTTGAATTCTGATTGAGAAAATATCAAGATGAAGCACAAACCTCTTGAAGTTGGGTGGAAATAGCTACTTTTAACAGCAGTGCTTATATTTCAAGTTGCATTTCATGAAAGCAACAGAACGCAGCAAGCAGGCAAAAAAAGCCATTAACCACTCATTTGCCAAACTATTTTTTGACATGGGACAGTTAATCAGTCACTAATAAAAACTTCACCATTTACCAGACAGCAACTTTACCATAAAGGAAAGCTATTTTTGCCCATGGCAATTAGTCTCCTCATGTTTCAAACACTAAATTCTATTTTCACATTAATTTTTAAAACTATGTGGCTTTAACTTAAAATAAACTGTACATCAAAAGAATGGAAAATAAACAGCCAGGAACACAATTTGACGAATTGGATTTATTTAGTTTATTTAGCTAAACAGGGTCCATTGGATCTCTTTAATAGGCTGACAGTTGCACTGGGCTGGTTAATAAAACATTCAACACAGTATCTTCAGCCAATATAGAAATGCAAATCCCACCAGAAATATTTTATTCATGAAACAGTAATTTCAGTTACTACCAAAGCAAAAAAAGAAAAAAAGAAACAGGGAAAAGGGGGGGGGGGGGGGGGGGGGGGGGGAAGAAAAGAGGACTTGCTTTGCAAACAAACAGTGCCATCTAGTGTCATTCCTTGAACAAACAAATCAAGAAATCTGAAAAGGGCTATAATTAATCCTTCCAGTGTCAAACCGGTACCTTCTCCCTGGTTTTTTGCTTTATCAGTAGCACATGTCTCTCCCTATTTTTCAGTCAAACACAAATTAGCCTCGCTCTAGCTGGAAAAAAAAAAAGAGTAATAACATGTTAAGGAACCTGAGAGTGCAGTTCTAGTCTGAAGAGCAAGCATGTTAAAATGATGGGGTTTTTTGCTCAGCTTGTCTGCTGTTTTTTCTTGAAATCTTTATGTTTCTAACTCATGATAGAAACCAAATCAAACTTCTACTTATGTGAGTGCAGGTGAGCAATATAATGAAAGGAGAATGAGATAGGCTCTGTTCTGCTTTATTCGTCATCGCATCCCACACCTATGTTCCAACTGCAGAACCTTTATTACTGCTGCTATCAAAAGCAGGACAATGACAGCTTGCTTATTTTTCCATGACAGGTAGGGGATTATCACTTGACTAAAATAAGAAATCACTGAGAAAGTGGGAAACAGCAAAGCCTTGCTCCTTCTGCCCCTCAAAAAACAGCATTCCCCTTCTGTATACGAAGTCACTTCACTTACCAGCTGGCTATAAGTAATTCTGAGTGGACATGGCTTCTTCCACTATCTGCTTGGAAGACCAGCAGACATTTAATTCTACTACTTTGAGAAGTAGAAGTTTTAACATAAGAACATGGTAAATAGAGAAATGACAGTTCTCTACCTGGGAAAGGCTGATGAGAGCTGGCATCCAGACATGTCTAAAGACTGCCAGGTGAGAAAGCATGTTTAGTGAAAAAGGCAGAGCTGATGTCATGCTGAATTTCTATTATATGCCTTAAAACATATTTTACAGAAGGATTTCATTCTGCCATAGACCACTTTTTAGCTTCATTTAATACAGAAACATTTTGTGTGTGAAGGGAGAAAGGAAAGAAAGAGGCATGAATGCTTACAGTGCACTGTATGAGTCAACATGCCTTTCATTCACAGCCCCCAGCCAGACACAAGAATTATCAGACTGGCCAAATCGCTTCCTGAAAGCACCTTTATTTGTAATCACTCAGCCAAGTCTAGTGCTCCACAAACTGGTTTTTCTTAAAATCACGTTCATTATTTCCACAGTCACTGACTTGCTGAAGGACCAACAAACAGCATGCCACAAAACTCACCAGTCTTACTCCTACGTGCTAACAGATGAGCAACATCACCGGCGAGAGAGACACAGAATTTCCTACGAGTATCAAGGTGAAGTCAGTTGAGAGAAGAATCTCGTTAAGGAATTAATTTTATTGACATTAAAAATTTGCTGCTTGGTTGCCCTCACCCGGCATATTATCTCCTCACACATTGTGTTATGAGATGCATCTTACTGGTCAAACATGGGAGGATTCTTTGTCAGCAATACCTACAGAATAATAAAACCCAGGAGGTAAGGTGTGCTTCACTGGTCTGGCCTCTCAGGAATCTCAGTTAAGACAATCATAACCCTTAGGTTAATTACAAATTAAGCATGTTAACTCCCATCTTTCACACTTTCCTCTACGGAAAAGCATGTAATCGCTAGTAAATTCCATGGTGAAATAAATTTCCTTCTTTCTCCATACTTCCACATAAACCTATAAAAAAATTCTTAAGAGGTAAACAAATTAGAGTAAGTTTTCTAAAGGGGATCCAAGTTATACCACCTCTTAATCTTTCATCAAAAACACAGTTTAGGCCTTGAATGTTACAAAAAAAAACATTCCCCGTTTAAAATAGCAGTATTATAAATAAAGTCATTGCAAAATGTCAAATGCCTCCACCTTCTTCCACCACAAACCCTCCAAGGTGGGGACACAAGTAAAAACAAACTGAAGACAATTTGGAATTTTCCTCTATAGAAAAGGAGTTGGCCTAATGTTCAGCAGCAGCCAAGCAGACAAATACCGTATCGGAAGTTATTAGAAAAGGAACAGAGGAAAAAAAAACAGTGCCTCTGTATAGAGCAGTTTGAGTATAGTGCAGAGGACTGATTACTTATCTCAAGAAGGCAACAGTATCTACAAAAATGGCACAGTGAAGGAACTTTTGTTCACAAAATGCTTTCTCAAAATTAAGATTGTCAGAGTACATAGCCAGGTATTTCAAATTCCTTCTTCTAAAACTTAATCAGTTCAATCTTGTGCGCATTAAAACAAATGCTCCACAGCCCTCTTCAAAAGAGCTGTCCTACTCACATAGCGAAAACTAATCTGATTTCAAAAGTTTCAAATTTGTCAACAAGATCAGATTTTCACTACAGGCGTGCGTGCCTGCCCGTGCAGGGCGCACATGCATACATAATGCGTACACATGGTGGGTTCCCTGTTTTTAACAACATTGTTGGGATGCAACTATGAAGATATACACATCTGTCCCACACACAGTTTCTGATTCTGTAACTATAAAGCAATAATGCTTTGCTTTATAAATCAAAATAATCCAGCGGCAACAGTTAAGTCTCTAAACTTTTAGCTCAAACTGGAAAGCTAGGGAAGACTCTGGCCGTAAAGATACAGGCCATTAACTTGTCATTTGACAAATGTTGTTCATTAAGCTTACAGCCATATGAATATTTATCTGGGTAGGTGACTGAACCTGAAATAAGGGTAGCAATATTTGCAAAAAGCAGCCAAAATATAACAGACACAGCTGTAGCAGTTGTTCAGATGAGCTTCTGGACTCAGGTGGTACTTCAGAGTCACACAAAAGAGCTAACTTTATCAAATGAAATTCCATTGTTTATCTCCTTAAATGTTTTTAAAGCTTAACAGTAGTTGCCATTTTAACAATTATCTTAAACAGAACCTGTAGGATGTATGAAATGTGAATATATATCTTCACTATTGACTGAAGTTACTGTTAAATGTCAAAAATGTTTAAATGTTTAGTCAAATTTTGTACAATGTATCTATCTATACATCTATGGTTTCTCCCCCTCTTTTTTTCTTGCTTTTAAGTTGAAGGTCAGAATAACCAAAATCAGTACCGAACCACAAAATCACAGAATGCTTTGGGATGGAAGGGACCTTTAAAGGCCATCTAGTCCAACCCCCCTGCAATGGGCAGGGACATCTTCAACCAGATCAGGTTGCTCAGAGCCCCATCCAGCCTGGCCTGGAATGTTCCCAAGGATGGGGCATCTACCACCTCTCTGGGAAACCCGTTCCAGTGTTTCACCACCCTCATCTGAGTCTTTAAAAAGGAATGAGTACTGTCTCTTGGATTGATAACAAATGCTACCTGTAAAATTTGCCTCTGTGCTGCCATGACAGAATAGGAACAGTCCCTATGCCTCCTCTTTTATTTGATGGCTATTTGTCTTGTTGAATATACCCATTCCGCTTTCAGCTCTGATTGTGTAGTACTCATTTTTCTAATAGGAATATTACTGTGTAATATGGCCTTACTGGATTTTTGTATTTCCCCATCTATTTGAATGCCTCATACTTCAGCTGTAAGCTTTTCAGGAAAATGTCCTGCTTTTTTTTTTTTTCTTTTTTATAGTGCCCTGACATTGAGCCAGTACATGGAACCCTTGGGGTGAATACTAATGCTAGCAGATAGCCACACATTGCTAAGTTTATATAGTTACAGTTTCACATGAACCGGGACAGATTCACGTCAAAGTATTTTTAGAAAACCTGGAAAGCCCTTTACCACTGCATGTCCCCACTATTTAAAGATCACTGGCTATTTTCAGGTAACAGTTAACAAAAAAATGCTTTATTTGAAAAAATAAACAATACCTATAGTCCATGTACTTAAAAGACTACAACAAAATATAAGGCTTTTTTTGCATTCAGAACTCACTTCATGCAGGCAGTCACCATGGACATTCTACATCTGAAATAGTCGAAACCAAAATATTTACAAGATTAAACTACATAATGGTGCACTGGCAGGTGCAGGAAAAAAACCTGCTGGTAGGAAGATCGTTTTACATTTCAGGAACTCCTTCGTAGGTGGTCCCAAGACCTTAATCAACCCAGAAAGCACAAATACGTGGTCTGCAACTCCACTTCGGGCCACACGATAGAGCCATTACTACAGTCTTTGCAACCCAGCAAGTCTGGTCCGTGCAGGAGCTCCAGAGCCACCGCAGGTTTGGGACTACAGCTTTTGAGAGCTAACAGGAATGGCACCCCGCTATAAAAATGCAGTACTGGTATACTCTATTGAAAATAAGATCATAAACCCAAGATTTACACCTGCAAGTTCAAAAAGACAACATAAGGTTTAACAAACAGTTTTACTCTGTTTTGACACGTTTATCACACACAGTAAGCAAGCCTGAAACTTAGCCTTTTGAGGTGTATATGGCTTTTTTGCAAAGAAGTATCACTTTATGCTTGCCCTATTCCTGTATTTCTCCCCAGGCACCTGCTCCCCATGGAAGACTGCACAGCACTGAGGCAAGCATCAGAAACCACTGCTGCCTTAAGCTGAGGTGCAATATATGCTTTGGTAATTTTCCCCATCCATATGCACAGTGCTATGCTATCTGTTTACTTTTAATGACAAAATTGAGCTATTCTTTTTTTCATTCCCACTGTTCCTCTCCAAGAGGGAGGGCCAAGATGGAACAAGGTGGCTTTTTCTCCTCAGATATGATTTAATGCAATTAATGGGTTACCAACTCCCTGTGTGCAATACGGTGCATGGGGTAGACGTCATTGCCTCCACACACGCCTCTGGACTGCAGAGCACCGATAACTAACTGCGGCATGACTCAAGATAACAAGGCTTAGCAATGAGGGGAAATAAATCTCCTATTTGCAACTTGTTCCTATTTGATTAGAAAGTTAGAGACGAACAAGCCATGTTTGAAGTAACTTTTCAAAGACCAGCTCAACTAAGCTCAAATTCATGTTTTTCAGAATATACTTCTGGCATAGTAAAGTATACAGGAAAAAAAACACTAAATATTCATTAAGATGACGCAGTATGTCGTAAATAATATCGACGTGATGGTCCAGTGTTTTGTCATTTTTACACATATTGCCCAAGACCAAATAAACTCACTAATTAGATATTACATGTCACAAATAAACCCTGATGTTGTTCATCCTTGTGGACAGTCCACATACTTCATGTTTCCGTCTGCTAACTTTTAAGTATGTTGCTATGCTGCTGTTTTCCATAACTGCTTGGGTGAGGGCAAATTTTCAAGATGCTATAAGACATGCAAAGAACCACAAGATCAAATATAAATTGGTGAATATAAAAGAAAACTACCAGTCCCAGTTCTGCGTTCACTTCATGTTTGAAATATAGAACTTATTGAAAAAGACTGAGGTATATATTTTTTGCAATTCTTTTCACAGAGATTATTTCTTTAAAATGAAACACACGCTTCGAGACAATTGAGAAATGTCCTCTCCTCAGTGCACACGCTGCTTCACACAAGAAGAAAGGCCAAGCCGAATACATTGGGATCCAGCTGAGATTCCAGCTCCGTTTAGAAAGAACACTACTTAACTTTGCAAGCTCACATCTGCGTGCCTTTTGGAAGAGCCGAGAACTTTGAGCAGCAAACCTGTAAGCTGATCCTAACCCGGAACTGCCAGTATCATTCCCAGTTAAGAATTTCCCTTCACCTATAAAAGCGAATTCATTTTAAAAGTACTTAGATCTGCTTTCCCTAAAGGCCTGCTAAAGCTCTTACTTTATATGCTTTGCTTACAGTCAAACAGGTCACAACTCATTCAGGACAACATTCAGGCAGAACCGTCAAAAGCACTTTCATTTCAGCAAATACTCTCAACTTCCTACCTTCAGCGGCCCTGCAGTTTTTAGTGTCAAAATAACATTTCCTTTCCTTCCTCCTCTTCCCTCTTTGAACTCAAAACTGACTCATTTTGTTATATAGTTTCCAACAAGTTGCTATTAACTGGAGAATAATCCAAAAAGATTCTCAAACCCTCACATACAAACTTAGAAAAATGTTAGTACTTAGAAACTGGAATTATGTAGGGAATTTAGTTGTAGCAACACTGTTTTCTATATAACTGAGATTTTTCCAAGCATAGTTGTTGTTTTCTTTCAGTACTTTGCTCCATCCTTCACTCTACTTTCTTTCCTTGATCTTCTGCTGAATGCCATCCTTGGGTTTTGGGCCATTGTTTTTTTCCCATTATTATGATCTGTTCCTTCCTCTTTCTCACATTCTTTTTGCTCCTTCACCCTGAGCACAAACTTACGTTCTTTCAATCACGTAACTCCTAGTGCTCTGATGCATTTCTTCCACACATGCATGTTTCTCTTCCATAAAGGGTGTCCGGTTCTGAACTCTTCCCATTCCCTATTGCCTGGGAATATGGAAGTGCCAATTCCCCCCTACTGCCTATATAGAGAAATAGGCCATCATATGCTGAAAGTGAATTCTCCCACATCTGAGAAGATAAACAGCATTCACAACTGGTCCAGAAATTGCTCTCTCTTGGAAGCCAGTGTTTAGCCAGTAGGGCCATATGCACTTCCTACAGCAGAACAGCATCAGATCATCTCAAAATTTCGATGCAAGTCTTTTTATCCTAACATTCCTCAAACTTTACAAAATTGCAACCATCTTCTAACTAATACATTTTTGTGCGAATTCTCAACTTGGCAGAAGCACAGAGAAGTGACAGTCAGCTGTATTTCCTGGCTGCAGGTATAAACATTGACTCCCCTCCCCTGAAGGAATAAACTGCTGCCAGCAACCCGAGAAAATTCACAGTTCTCCAGTGAATGGAAAATACTGCCAACAGTTATTTCTTTCTCCCTACCCTGGAGGAATTGAGCTGCTGCCAATTAACATAGCATTTTCCTACACTTTGCAATCCCTTTGAACTTTTTCAGGATTTTAAAGGGAACAGTTTTGTCTCTATGTAAATCTATTCAGTGCAAATTCTAGTCACAAAAAAGGACTGATAACTGTAGCAGAAGCCCCTAGACAAGGGAATCTTGTTAGTTTGCATCCATTACTTGAAAAATTTAGTATTTATAACCGATTTATACAAAAGCCAAGAAGAATCTAAGTGCAATGGAAAAGAAATCACAGAGACTAGGAAATGAAGTGCACATGAGATAAACTGCATTCAAAAATTCCATGGATAGGAGATTATATTGCTTTTCATGTTACTACCCACATTACTAGAAGCTGTCTTAAATGAACGATTATTTTCCACTCAGACAATACTTAAGTTATAATTTACGTATTGATTGTGATGTTCTGCCAGTCATTCCTTGAGAAATAGGATTAAAAACTGACTATTTTTCCTACAGCATGAACACTCACAATGTTTAATGGCACAGAAACGATTCAGATCCAGGGCAAAGGGACGGAAGGCTAGCAACTTGAATATTGGTACAAGACTGCTACAAAAAAAAAAGTTCTCTTCCCCAGTTCGGTTTTCATCTGTCTATAAATACAGCAAGATACATGCAGAATTAATCTCTTGCACTAGTAAAAGTACCCTCTTAGTTGCCTGAATAACTGCATTATTATACTTTAAAAATTCTCACAGATGCCTTCTTTATGTAGTATGTTAAAAACTCACAAAATCAGCTTCAAGTTTTCCCATTTCTTGTTTGTAGCTTCTCATTCGACTGCTGTACATTCCTCGGCTTTGAGGTGGGATCTCTCGAACTTCCAGTTCCATCTGCTCAAGCTAGTGAGTAAAAATAAAGAAGAGACATGGAAATCAAAAGGGTAATTAAAGCAAGGATGAATTTACCTAAATTGTTCACAAATACTAAGAAATATTCCTTCTTTATCAAGAAAATGTTGTTTATTCTGCAATATATAAACAATTTATCAAAATCTTTACACAGCCTTAAATCAATAAACAAGCGACAAAATTAATATTATTAACACTTAGAAGGAATGATTCTAGCCAAACATTTCTGGATTTCAATTCCAAATGTGATGAATACATTTTATTACAAGAAAATAGTAAAACTGAGGTTAAATAACTTCCTGCAAATGAGCATAGCTCAGAAGAAAGCCTACCTCCACCTAGCTGTGTGGTTTTGGAAACCCTTGGCTGAAAAAGGTATTTTATTTTTTTTTATACACTCATGCACACAAGTATGTGTATATACATATACATGTATATATGTATAGACATGTGTGTGTGTACATATATACATGTTTAAAGTTTTACTTACCACCAGCCTCTATGTTTAATAAAATAATTCTTGTTCTTTTAAATACTGCTTACACAGCAGAAATACAAAGCCTGAACTGACTGCCTAAATCTGCATCCCAAATCTGTATATAGGTAAATAGCTGAATGTCAGGGTTTAACGACAATACTGTTCAAGAAATTGTATACAATTGAATTCATTAAAACGTCAGAGACAGAATACCTCTTCCAAAAGCTTTTTCTATTTATTCTTGCCATGTAGAATACTAAGCGGCCTGAAACACAAGAATATGGCACAGAGGTACCAAAAATCAGAAGGAGTTACAAACCAGGGTTGAGCTGCCTGCTAATTACCTGCCCCCTGGGTCATGGAGCCTCCACTACATGGTGCTGTCTGTTCAGGAATTCTATTTTGCACAGCTGAAGAATCCCTTACCTGCCTTTTAAAATCTTTCCAACTTACTCTAAAAAGATAAAAGAATACCTCTCCTTGGTTGCTGTAGGCACCTGAAACAATATTTACTCACCTCCTACTGATCTCAATTGAGCAACATAGCATTGGAACAGAAATGCCTTTCAATTAGGGTGCCAAGCTACTGGTTACAGGTCTTCACCAGAGACAGCTACAGTTTATTCCTATGTAATCGCTCTCTTATACTTTGAAATTTCATCCTCATATCGTAAGAAAAGTATCTGAATTTAATCAATGGAATTACCAGATACTCAAAAGTCATTCCGCCTGATCTATTCTGATTATACAAAATTATATTCAATAATAAACTGTAAAGCAGACTTTAATTAAATAGTCAGTAATGAACTGAAACATACAAAGCAATTTCTAATTCTACCCAGTTCTTTGGCTCAGGCTTAACTTTCCAAAGGGGTATTATAAATTAAACCGATAGCTGGAGTTAATGGCTTATTTCTTATCAATTTCATCTCAATACATTTGATCTCAAATGTTCTATAAACATAGAAAACATTCCTCATATATATAAAATTATATATGCAAGGTCAGGATACTTTAATGAAGTCTCAATTCTTATCTATTATAGAAAAATGAAACCATCTCCCAGTGAATACACAATTTGCAGCAAGGATCAGACCACAGTCCGTCAAATCCAAAATGTTCATTCTAAACAGTCAGTATCAGAGAGTGTAAGGTCCAAGGAACAATGATGAAGCATGCATATTTAGGCTGACCAACATTTAGCATCTTTTTTTTTGTCATCATGAGATTAAACAGGCACATTTTGTGGCTTGGCTGATAAATTTCCATGCAAATTCATGCAGAAGACAGTGGTCCAAGCAGGTGTGAACCCAAATGCAACGTAATTTTCATGCATCTTCACTTTCAGGCCTCATACTATTGCTCATAAAATCGTATTTTTCATACACAAGCAAGAATAGAGCTAAATTCAACTAAAAGCTAAAAATAACCTGTCACTTAAATCTCAAAACATCTGTAGAAGCTCAAGTTTTCTTCAGAAAACCTAAAAGCTCAAACTTGCCACCACTGTGGTGAAGCTGAGCATTTTGGCACCTAACTCTTGCTCAATTTCATAAATCAGGCCCCATCCTTAAGGCTCCTCAGGTGTTTAACCTAGTAGGTTTGCTCCTAACACCACCCAGTACACTCCCAGCACTGAATACAGCATAAAGGAGTCCAGCCACTGGTATTTCCATTCAAAAATACAACAAAATAAGGTAGCACTGCTGATGATGTCCATTGAGACTCCAAAATAAGTCTTCCCCTCCCGCAGGAACCTTTCCACATGGAAATTGCTCTGGAGAGTTGCTAGCATTTTATGAAAATTGTAAGCTTTGCTATTTTATTCTGATTTTAAAGTCCTGGAACTAAAATAGAGATCTATATTAAAAAAAAAAAAAAACAAGTGTCTAACTAAGAATAACCTAGCATTTGCCACACTACATTTACGTGCATTATTAAAAAGCCAAGTGTCTAGATAAGAATAACCTAGCATTTGCAACACAACAATTGTGTGATGTGCCCTCATAAAACATAAAGGCAATTAACACAGAGACAGTTTTTTCTTCTTAAAAGCAAAATTTCACTCAAAAATGCTAATTCCATCTCTTCTAGCACATGTTAGATTTTACATTCAAAGAATTTCCCTAAGGTTATCACAACATTCACCTTTCTTGAAAACCTGGTAAAAATAACATTCAGATACTCCACAAGGGATATAGAATGACAATATTTCTCTCCAGAGATCTCTTACTCAACAGCTCTGGCTTGAAAAGGCAGCCTGGGAGTCTGAAAAGTTTTGGTGTCAGTTCTGCACATAGATCAAATCAATTACACCAGAGATTTTACCCAAACAAAGCAGACAGTGTTTTAAAACAATCAATGGTTAGTCAATGTAAATAAATTATCTCTACAATAATATTTATAATACATGAGAGGGTTATTTCCTAGCCAAGAAGGAAATAAAACAAAATCAGCTAAACCCAGCTTTTACTACTCAAGACAATGAAGCAAACAAATGTATGAAAACTATCAGTAGCAAGGAATTAGGTTTATTTTGATTTTCTACTGTAGCCTTTAGTTTAAAAGAGGATCTTTTTAATCACTTCTGTTATTAGCAGGTTTGTTCGAATTGATTTTTAAACCCAAGCCTTGACATTAATCACAACCATGTTAGGTAACTGCTTAAAGCCAATAATTGAATTAAGCACCTGTCTAGCAGCATTAGCAACATGATGTAAAACAAAAGCGTGAAAGAAAAGCCAGTACATTAAATGAAGATCATCAGTAGGATAGAAGTACAGATACAGGATTTACTTTTTAATCTTATAATAAATACAAATTTAGATGATCTTTTTCTGACATAAGGAGAGAAGTAATGAGCCATTAACTCAATTTCTGCCGTTTCCAATCTTACTTTGAGTAGAAAACCAAATTTGAATTATTTTTCATCAGACCACCCATGCTACAATTTCCCTGTACCGCTATGCTCTTTTGCCATGTCAAGTTGTAGTGAAAAGGAGATGAAAAACATTTCTGGATTTTTACTTTCTTTCAGCTGTTTGAACATGAAAGTGCCCAAAGGGCCTTAATATATCTTCAGAACATCCTCATGAGATGGGACAATAATTTTACCATGTTTCTCACCGAGAATACCAAATCAGGGAAGTTAGACACCTTGTCATCCTCACAGAGTAAACCTGCAGTGGAGCCATCCCAAGATCCAGCTTTCCTGGATGCTATTCCAATGCTCTGGTCTACAACAGTAATTCGATTCTTAAACCAAAAGCACCAGGTATATCAACAAACACTCTAGAGACCTTTTTCTTCCTATGCCACTTTAAAAAGTGAATTTCAATATTCCTATTTAGTTAGTAACCTAATAATTGATTCAACTTGCCCAATTATAAGAACTTTCAGGCTAGGAGAACTAATTTCCTTACCCTATCCCAACAGTCAGATTACATTTCTGACACTAGATTAACCAAACTCATTTGCAAGCAATAAACAAAAGCAACTTCAGGCAAGGAACTACTGCTATGTGGGAAAAAGTCAATCTCAACTGTCACCAACACCTTTGCTCAGTTAGTCCACATCTACAAAACTTTACTTTTATACTCCATCCAGATGGAGGACATGACAGGCTGTAATGGGAGCAAACTACAAAAAAAGTCACGGTTGCTCAACATATATTGCTTTCTTCTGTCAGTGCAGACCACTAACTAATGCTTGGTTAACATATATACTCTTCTTGGATCAGTAACCCACACCATCATTAGCCCCTTGACCTCAAACAACTAAATATCTTTATGCCTCACTTGCTAAAAGAGAAAAAAAGATCGACTGCTCTACAAGACAATCAGACAGATTAAATCAAGTAGATCATGGGTCCTACAAGAAAAAAACCAAACACTCCAGGTGTGCAAATATTTAATTCAATTCCTAAAGTAAAAGACCTAATCCACAACTAAAAGCCTGTAGCAGCCTGTAATAGCTTACAGCAATAATGCAAACCTTAAATCACTTAATACAAGACTAACAAAAGATACACCCCTCTGGGGTATTTCATATCATCAAATAAGAACTATTTAAAAAATATTATTTCATTTTCTAATATATTATTGTTAAGTATTTTTAGGGCATCATGTGTGTTAAATGTAACCACTAATGATCCTATTATTTTCCCTAGGAATTTGCAGTTAACATATGAAAAGCCAAACGTACCAGTTCCCTTGCTTCTTCGAGCTGTTTCTCAACATTTGCAACCATCTGCTTCTTGTCATCTGAAATAGAATTGTGAAAATACCAATATAATTGTGCTCTTTCCGTGAAAGAAAAATGTACCATTTCAAAAGTTTATATGTATCAGTTAAAACTGACTCAAGGGATTTATTCTGTGTGACATCATCATGTGCTGTGATACCCACATTAGTAATTTAAAAAAAAAAAAGGGAGGTTGGAGAATCCTTGAAGTCTTCTACTTTGTTATGTAGCATTTGCTAGTTAGGAAAGCAGTTACAGCTGCTTCAGGTGTAGGAGTTATGCCTCAGTAGGCGCTTGCTGGGCGTGCACAAATGCATGAGAAGGCACATACTTACACCAAATGGAAAAAAAATTATGGTTTAAGAACAAAGGCTTATCCTATTTATTTGCAAAATATGAGATGCACAAAACCAAGCATGCCACTTATAACAAATCCAGATACTGAAGAAAAATGAGGTTTCTATTCTCCTGCTCCTATGTTGGGTCTTGAACCCTGTTTCTTCTGCTTCAACAGGAACAGAATCAAATGCCATAGAAACTACAAGAAAACCACTGTCTTCTAATAGCAGTAAAAATGTAAACTAGTAATAAAAGACAAAAAATTTAAAAAATTAAAATCAGTTATAAGCTATATGTAGCAATCATCATCTGTCAGGTTCCCCAACATGTCTATATCCCAGCTTGTCATGGTTTAACCCCAGCCGGTGACTGAGCACCACACAGCCGCTCGCTCAATTCCCCCCCAGTGGGGTGGGGGAGAGAATTGGAAGAGTGAAAGTGAGAACACTTGTGGGTTGAGATAAGAACAGTTTAATAATTGAAATAAAATAGTAATAATAATAATAATAAAAGAATATACAAAGCAAATGATGCACGATGCAATTGCTCACCACCTGCTGACCAATGCCCAGCCTGTCCCCGAGCAGCAGCCCCACAGCCAGCTTTCCCCTCGTTTATATACTGAGTATGACATGATATGGTATGGCATAGCCCTTTGGCCAGCTTGGGTCAGATGTCCTGACTGTGCCCCCTCCCAGCTTCTTCTGCATCTCCAGCCTTCTCAGTCGGTAGAGCATGAGAAGCTGAAAAGTCCTTGCCTAGTGAAAGCACTACTTAGCAACAACTAAAACATCAGTGTGTTATTAACATTGTTCTCATACTAAATCCAAAACACAGCACTATGCCAGCTACTGGGAAGAAAATTAACTCTATCCCAGTCTAAACCAGGACACAGCTACAGAGAGCATGTCTGACTTTTGACCTCCCTCTAACCATCCATTCTCAGGCAGAAAGTCCAATATGAACTGAGATTCAGTGTCCCATCTGCCAAATATTCTAATTGCTTGACCACTTGCTTTGTTACAGCATGAAAGGGGACTTTCTGAGGAGTATTCAGTCACTGGATAATAAAAAGTCGCCACATTGCTTAACTACTGTGGGCATTTAGGGGCTGCAATACCGCCATCTGCACCACCTCGTACCCCTCTCATGGCCGCATCTTCCATCCTTCTGACTGTAAATCCACACATTGTCTCAATGAAGTTAACAACAAAAGTCCGAGCATACAATCCTTTATGCCACTGTTTGTTTGAAACCAAGAGCATCATGAGACATCTGTGCTGGTGGTTTGCCTGATGAAGCAGATAAAAAGTGAATTGCACAAAAGTATCTCCAGTCATTGCTCCCCAGAGGTCATGATGGATAAGTCTACGCTGGCACAAGAGAATTTATTGTGTATCTTTACACTTCATGGTTCACTTTTTTTAGCCTGAATTCCTTTGCTTCTCTTTGATCTCTTTGCATCCTAGAATTGACACAATTAAAGACCAAAAGGGACTATCTGATGATCTCCTTTGATCCTCTGCATGCCGCAAGTCACTGAATTTCAAGAGGGACCCCCTTTATTAAATATATATAATTTAGCTTCTCACAGGCTGAAATGCTTTAGTTTTGAGGAAACCTAGTGCCATAGGCAGGAATCAGGGGATGCTGAGGTAGCAACAAAAAAAACAGAATTTCTGCCATATAAAGTAAAACGTGCCCTTAAAACAACCTTCCTTAAAAGCAACTTCTGAAAGGACTATATCGCTACAGTTCTTGGTGAAGCATCCCCAGCATAAGTAAATGATGTTTCAGCTGAGCCTTCCCACTGCTGTTCCACAGCACCCTGCATTATATTTGAATGGACCTATATATCTCTCTTACAATTACCAAAGATACTCTACACTCTCATTTAAGGACACGCGAACATCATGATCTGTCCTTCTTCAGTTATATACATTGGAGCTCTGCCTGCACAGAGCATCAGGTTCAGGATCATCTTTCCACCTTTAAGATAACGCAGAGACCTTTGCAAATAACCAGCTATGCAAGGACTAGAAAAGCTGTCTTCTGAGGATTCAGCAGTATGTCTGGCAAAACATAGCTAAAATAAAATCTTGAAGAACACCGAAGCCCTCCGAGTAAAGGGAACTCTGCCAGTGGCACAAGGGAGAAGTTAGAGCTCACCTCTAAATCCTCCAAAAAAGAGTTTCTCTTCTTATCCTTGAAAGAGGCCCAGAATTTCAAGTAATCCTCCCTACAAAGCCAAAGCCATGGAAAAACAGCATCTTTCTTGCAAATCTGGAATTCACACTGACATGTCTGGTGGATTCTACTACAGCAGAAGATGTAGGAAATGCTCATTTCTGTGCAGCACTTTTAGTTCTCTGCTAGCAATGTCTGTCTTTAATTCCCCACCAGGTTCTCATGATGGCACCCAAGCCAGAAAATGTAATGGCTCGTGATTTATCTTCCTAGCATAACTAAACCCAAAAGAAAAGAGAATCTGCCACTTGTTTGCCCGCACATTTCAATTCTCCTACCCAGCATACCTCTGTTCTCTCCTTCATTTAGAAGCGGGCAAAGTGATGATGGACAAAAGGAAAAACAATGTAAGATGTAAAACACACAATACCATTTTATTGAGCTGAAATAAAATTAAAAAATACAGCAGCAGAAAATAAACGTACTATAGCAATTTCAGTATTTCCCTGAGTTTTACTGGATTACAGTTCCCACACACATTAAGGAAGATATAAAGTCAGGGTTTTGGGGAAGATATTTCATGGTGTACAAATTCTGTGTGTACTTGTGATTACAAGAACTACCTAGCACTCCACTGACCAGTAAGATCTTACCTACCCACAGAGATATTAAGGTACGGACCTTTGGTAGGGAAAACTCATTAGTACACAAGGAGGTTTGGCTGAAACTGCTCCCATAAAACTGAGGAGGTATTCAAAGGACCTTCAGTGGTTTAGTTAATTAACCCAACTCCAGAGTTGCATTTTAACATCATCCCAGATTTATCAATATATAATCACCCAGCTGGTGACCAGAGCAACTGGTGGGAGCGAGGCCTACTGACAACAGGCCTTTGTTGTTCCTTCAAATACAGATGTGTGAGCAGGCACATGGCAACGTCCCAGCACTGCAGCTTTGGAGCAATATCGTCATGGATTTCCAGGAAAGGAGCTGAACTTATTGCAACTGCTGATCCTCTTGGGCACACAATACCATGTAGTCCCCAGAGCAAGAAGGGGTGGCAGGATCCAGCAGTGTCACTTTGGTAAGGAAAAGCAAGCTTACCAAAGTAGAAGTATCACTCACTTGGTTTCGCTTTCCTCTCTTCCTCTAGCTGCATCCACGTAAAATCCTGGTGGGAGTACTTTGCCTGGAGCCACTTGCCTGCAGGACTGCAAATACCTCTAGACCTGCTGTTGATACCAGCAACAGAAGCATTGATTACATCAGAAAGCACTTGCTGGAATGGTTTTCAGATCATTTACTTTCCGTTTTACTGCCATGGTTAACCTAAGGAAACAACTTATTTCACAGAAATTTTCAGAATCCCCATAGAAAGGAGGTCACAATATCCACAGGATGACTTGCTCAGAGGGTGTAGATGAGGTCAGAGGAAGTTATGCAGAGCAAGAGAAGCTTGCCGCTAATCTAGTAGATCAGGACAAACAAGTTATGATCCAATTAAAGATCCTCATATTACTAACTGTATTACTCCACTGTGTCTTAGTAGTTTTCAATCTGCCTACTTGATCATTTCCTTAAATACGCTTCCATCACATGAAATAATGAAAAGGGGTTTTTATAATTCTTTTTCTTAATTCTGAATTGATAATACCCTTTAAAGAAAATAAAAAGCAATGCTCCATCAAATATATCTAAATCTAGAACAGAATTTTTGTCTCCACATTGCCAGACAGAATGTCGTAAAGAAAATATTGCATACAGCTTGTATAATTTAACTGGTCAAATTGACAAAATATGGATAAATATAAAGACTGGAAACAAAAGTGCTTTTTTCCTCTGGGTAAGGATTACAAATAAAGAAATCCATTCTGTGTTTGTACACAAGGTTGCATCACTTTCTTAAAAGAAACAAGCTTTTACTATATTTTCCTCAGTTCTTTCAGCTTTGCCCTTGCATTAGCCACTGTTTTGTCCCCCAAAATACAGCAGTTACAGAAAGGCAGAAATCTGCCTACAAGTGTAGCAAGATAATACAGCACTGGTTTGATCTCACAACCAATGAAGAGATTAAAAAAGCGTGAACCAAGACTGAGTAGTCCCATCGCTTGTGGAATTGCTTCTTTTTATTAGTACATGCTGAGGAAAAGACTGAGTAACAAAGGGCTTCAGTTCATAGACCACTTGCAGATTTTGCTACACTGACTGAGGTGGTTTACACGTTCACCACTGCCAGAAGTTACTGTCCAACAGCAGAGACAAATGGAACAATACACACGTTTCTCTCTTTGGGTTACAAAACTGGGTTCAAGAGGCACAGCACAATGAGCCAGACCTGAAATGGAGACAGTAAACTCCAGTACAGGGATACAACAGAAGATTAAAGGTGGGACCTTCTTCAGCTAAATCCATTAGAGGCTGAAGTACAGTGCTTTGATTGCCCAGTAGAAAATGCAGGTATTGAGTATCAGAAGAATGACAGCACTCAATTCTAAAACCATCACAACCCAGAGGCTACTGTGCTGGGAAAAGGCTAAGTATCACCATTTGTGCTGATAAAACTCTCTTTCATATCAAGCAATCAAAATTTATATAATTTTTTGTCAAATCACAAGACAGATGTTTCTCTGAAGCACCAAGGAATGTTAATAAAACACATCAGCCAATGCTCTTCATTCTTCAAAGACCTGCAGCAGCATCATAGAAAATCTATTTAAAAGCCATGTCTCTATTTAGAACACTTTCTTTAATTCTCCAGATGATGTTTGCCTCAACAGAAGACATTTCTTCCCAAGACGTTCTATTGTCCCTGTTGCTTATTGTTTCTGTAGTATCAGAGTGCCTTTGTTACATTTATTGCTGAACTATTTATGCATTTGTGACAACAGCATTGTTTGTTGAGCCATCATCCTCCTAGAACACAACACAGCATCAAGTCCTGACAACACCAAATGCAGGAATGTTGCAAAAACAATTAACCAGTATTTCTCCAATCCAACTGAACGTGAAGCTTAGAGCAGGTCCATCTTGGGCAGCAGAAGGAAATAAACCAGTCACTAGACTTCAGGAGATCTCTCTGTATTATGCAGAAGTAGCACAAGTCCTTACACCTTTCATCCTGCTTCTTCCAGCGTGGAGGAAGAAGGCCATCAGCAATCTCTCTCAAATCACTGCTGCTGAAAACTGCCACCTCACGTGCATCTCTCCTCACGTCCCCCTCCCACCTCATAATCCTCTTTTTGAGGCTCTCCCAGCCATCTCCACAAGAACTAACTGGAACTTCTGGTGATGAAGAAGCAAAGATCTTGCAAATATTCCTATTAAGAAACAAGGGAAAAATGTATATTTAAAATATTTCTGATCAAAGTGTTCAGCACAGTCAGAGATTTATTTTTTTTCCAGGTGGTCAAATGCCCCTATTAGCTAAGACTGCAATTTGTTTTCAAGTCATACATGAATTTTTTGCTGATGGAAGACAGAATAGCCCTGAAAACTGAAGCAATGCACTCACTCGTAAACGTACAGTGCAAGAAGTAGCTATAATACAAACCAGCCCAAAGCATGTATGCCCAGCTTCAAATCCTAACATGGAAAGGCCATCTCTTGGAAAAAAAAAAAATATTAACCATTGTCTTATCTGGAGGCCATTTGGCCCAGTATCACACTACTGGTCCTGCAGGGAACATGCATTCTTTCTCCTCTGAGAGGACAGC
The DNA here is from genome assembly GCF_965183815.1 of Platalea leucorodia. Taxonomy (NCBI): domain Eukaryota; kingdom Metazoa; phylum Chordata; class Aves; order Pelecaniformes; family Threskiornithidae; genus Platalea; species Platalea leucorodia. The sequence continues at coordinate 11,264,091 of NC_138826.1, forward strand.
AAATTCTAAAAAAACCTTCTAATGGCCACATAAAAGAATCATGATTTCAAAGTCTGCTGCTTCTAGGCTATGTCACTGTTTAAGACAATACTCTTTAAACATCTCATATTTAAGCTTCAAAGTCTCCCTAAGTGAATAAGGGAGACTGATTCAAGGAGAGGATTATGGAAATCCATTACTACTAAGCGGAATATTCTTCCTACTATTGAACAGACACTGATGACTTCCACAATCTATACAACTAGGAAATTAAATCTCTATTCTTTTTCCATAAATCAGTGAAGCACTACTGATTTTCAGAAGCAGAGCCAGTAGTGTATTGATGATGTCTCCCTGTTCCTACAAGAGGTCCTTAAATTTACTCTGTTTAAAAGTGAGCAACCCTTTGCGAGGCAGTGGGAAATACCGCCTTGATTAAGTACTTTACATTAGTGAAGAATTCACTGCATCCCCTCAGCAAATTGTTCCAGTGGCCATTTACAGGTTAAATATCATTTCTGAGCAGACTAGATTACACCAGTTCTAAACGTCAATCACGGGAACTCTTTGGATCTCTCCCTTCTTCATTTTGTAAGTCTCCATTACAAGACAGAAAAAGCTTTCTACCTCTTAAGTGCCTGCAGACTGTGACTGAATTATCTCCCTGTGTAAGCTCAACAGCAAAACAGCTTTGTTAAGCTGATGAAAAGGCATAGTTTCCTGTCCTTTAATCATGCCTGTGATTGGTCACTGAGCCCCAATTTATCAGAAGTTCTAACTTGCTAAGATTAGAATTGGACATAACCTTCCAGAATCAGACAGATTTTTACTGAAAATCCTCCTGTTTATTCATTTCAGATTTATTTTGGACCTCTGAATTAATGTTGCACTGAGATCATATGTTTTAATTGACCACCTACCTCAAATCCTGTTTAGAGTCACTACTTCATCACTTCATGATGCATTTCCCACTCTAAAAGTAGGATGTTATTCTTTGGTGCTGGATGCATGATATTTTTTCCTTTAGTCGTGTGGAAAAGTATACCATTAGTGTGTGTTTATTCCGTCCTTATATGATATCCACTCCTACAGTTTAAGTATCCTAAAGCTTTAGGAAATGCTCATAGGAAGCAGAAGCAGGAATATTTAATGACCTGGAAACAGAAGAGGCATTAAGCTGAGCTATAAGAGGGACAGACAAGAAGTCCATTAGTTTCAGCTTCCCTCTGTCTCGTACTAGGAGTCCTATATTAGGGCACTGATTTGTAGGAACTAGAAGATTGAGCTGGACTGGTTAAAGAGAGTATAATTTTCAGCTTTCTACCCTAACACTCTTATAGACATCATTGTGTCTACTGCAGGGATACATCATGAATCAGATCATGAATGCTGCAGGCTACTGACAAACACATTAAAGTAAATGAACGCTGATTTCTTTGAATCTGCTCCTACATATGAGTCACCACAGTCAATTAACTAAATCAAATGTTTTAACAGCAAGCAGCAAAAATACAGATTCGGATTAAATCATGCACAAATTCTGTCTCTGCCACGTGAAAAAGACTTGATTTCCATTACTGATGTTGTGGCACGACCACAGTAAAAAGCATTCAGCAGCAATGCTGGTATAGGAAACATCCACCCAGCTCTGACCCCTGCTCTGCTCAGCCCTTCAGCTGCGCTGCTGTAACTTTGCGTGGCCCCGCAGCAAGTCGGAAGGGAGGGCCTGACCCTCACTGCTGACCAGCAAACAATATTCTGTCACGTTACTCTTAACACCTTTCATAAGACAATTCGCTGCTCGAACAGATGGGCACCCGGGGCAGGGAGGTGAATCCTGACTCTGCTGTGTAAGGAGCAAGAAAACACATTCGGCTGGCGGGACACAGAGGCAGACCGCGCTAAAACCACGCTAACACCCCCGCCACCGCCCCAAGCGCTTGCTACTGGGAAGCCGGAGGCTCCTGGAGCCGGAGAGGCTCTCACAGACGAGCAGGACGGACCTGCGGTGCGCAGCGAGAGCCGTGAGGGCGGAGAGCAGCGCCGGTGGGAGCCCAACGCGCCGGGCGACGACGGCCTCTCCGCGGCGCCAGGCGAGCAGCCCCCCCCGACCGCCGCCGCTCACCTCCTACCAGCTTGGGCACCTTCCCGATCCTGCCCGTGATCTCGGCCGTCAGCACCGCGAAGTCCTGCTCGTAGCTCTCGAAATCGGAGGACATGGCGGCGGTGCTGGGGAGGCGGCGGCCCCGCTGCGCTCCGCGGAGACGCCGCGCTCAGTCGGGCGCCCTCAGCCGCTCCGCGCCCAGGCGCTTCCGCGTTCTGCTAGCCGCAAAGGCGTCCCTCCGCCTCCGGGCGCCTCGCCACAGGTTCCGGCGAAACTCTCCGCCCCCGCTCAGGTGCTTTAACCAGCACGGCCCAGCTCCCCGCTGCCGCCCCTTGGCGGTCTTTGCTTGGCGGCTCGAACTGCAGCCCCAGGCCCCGAGGCGGCGGCCCGCTCGTGCCCTGCAAGCCGGGACCGCGCAGCCCCCCTGGCTGTGCCTTGTAGCCCCGCTCCTTCAGCGGAGCCGGGACGGAGGGACGAGGCCGCGGCGCCACCGGCGGGACGCTGTTTCCCGGCGGGACCCTATTGCCAGCGGACTGCCGGGGGGCGGCGGCTGAGCCGGAGGCGCCGGCGGGCGGAGGCGAGCGCGGGCTCCGCTCCCCGCCTCCCCGGGCCGGCGGGCGGGGCCGAGGCCCAGCGGGCCCCGGCGCCTCCCCTTCCCCTTCCTCACGGCGCTCCCTCTCTCTCGGCAGCCGGCGGGACGGCGCGGGGCTGAGGGCGGCGGGAGCCATGCGCGGCGGCGGCGGCTGCGGCGGGGCGGCAGCGGGCGGGCGGCGGTGGTAGCGGCGGCCATGGACGGGCCGGGGGGGCTGCGCCGGGCGCGGCGACTGTGCCACTGGGGGCCGCTGGTGGCCCTAGCCGTGGTGGCCGTGTGCTCCGCTACCGCCATGGCGGACGCCGCGCTGTGGTACTGGCCCCTGGACACCGCCGGGGGAAGCGTCAACTTCATCATGCTCCTCAACTGGACCGTCATGATCCTCTACAACTACTTCAGCGCCATGTTTGTCGGCCCGGGGTACGTCCCTCTGGGGTGGACGCCGGTAAGCGCTGGCTTTCGATCGCCTCATCCGCGGGCGGGCTCGGCGGGGCGCGGGCTGAGGCGCGGGGCGGGGGGGCGGCCTCGCGGAAGGGCTGTGCGCCGGGGGCGGCGGGAATCGCGCTTCCCTTCGTGCCACCGTTCCCCCTTTCTCCCCGGAGAATGCAGCCAGCCCTGAGGCCGCTGCTTTCTCCATGTCTTCTTTCGACATCTTCACTTTCTGCCTCTCTCCCGCTCTGCTGCTGCTCCCAGCCTTTCCAGGGTGCTCCAGCTTCCTCCCTCCCTCCCTGGGGCTGAACGGTCATGCCTCTGCACTGGCAGTACTGGTTATGTTTTATAGGTGCTTCTCAAAACAAAACAACAGGAAACAAGTGCTGTTAGCCGGGAATGAGAACTTCAAGGTTATCTGCACGCTGATGCAGATACTGTTGTATTGAAGACACTGCTGCTAGTAATAAGGGTTAGGAGAACTTCATTTAGCAGGTTTAATTTTTTTTATGTGAGCCAGAAAATTACATGCTTATCTTATATTCAATTTAGTATTATAAGTCAAGGTAGAAATTTGCATTTCCTTTGCTTCAGTAGTCTCTTGGAAGAGTAGTCGTCAGGGACCAGAATGATACAGGTTCAGTATCTCAAGACAGCTGCCCAGAGTTTGTGTTCCAGAAGCATAATATAAGGATTAGTAATAATCACATTTCTACTTGTGGAAAACTTCTCAAGACAGAGTCTAGTGAGAAGAGGGTCCTGATGTAGTCCTAGCAGGACAACGGGGTATTCCACTTCATGAACAGAAGATTTTGGCCAGTATTACTACTTGCTATCTACAAATCTCTCTGTCTCTTGTCTTGCTGTAGTTGGCGTATGTGTGTGTGTAAGAGAGAGGGTGGCAAACAAGAGCTAGTCGAACATTAATGCTTACCAGTACTGTATCTTAGTAGTAAGCCTAAATTGGCTCATGGTATAAAATGGAGAGACAAGGTGCCCAGTATTGTTTTGGTTTTTTTAAAACTATAAAGGCCTCATGCTGTTTTTTACTTTCAGAACTTCACTATGAAACCCTGCTTGTACAGTCAGTCTTTCTGATGGAAGAACTGTTTATTTCTTTTAGCAATCAGCACTTTCAACAGTGGGAGATGGCTGTGTTGATAGCCAAGAGATTATTTCATTTTGTTTTTTCCTGTCCTCGCCACCTACCATTAAATAGGGCTGGGTTATGAAATGCACCCTGTCAGAAGAAAGCAAGGATGCTTAGGTTGAGAAAGTGTGAAGATATGTATTGCCAGTAGAATTATGTATACATCTAACCCACCTGTTCTTCTGTTTAAAGGAAAAATCTCAGGATTGCATGTACCTCCAATACTGTAAAGTGTGTCAGTCTTATAAGGCACCACGTTCACACCACTGTCGAAAATGTAACAGGTACTGTCTTTCTTTAAAATTGTTTTAAATCCATATCAAAGCAGCTTCGAATCTAATTATAAGTTATTGATTTAATTTATTCTTCCAAGTCTTGTATTGTGCATTTTTAAAAGCCTTCCATATGAACACTATACCCATTTCAAATATTTCCACTTTCTAGTTGTATGATTTCTATATGGTTTTACTGTGGTTTAGTTTAATAAATACATCTGTCTCTAACATTTTCTTTTAGCTTGAAATCAGTTCCTCTTGAGAACTTCTTGATAGTATTAACGAAACATTGCAATGCTGTTTCAGGGAAGTGAGCCTGTGTAAATACCTAAAAATCTTTCAGCCCATTGCAAGTTCAAACATTCACCTGCTCAGAGAGGAGAAAAGCCTATTCTGTCATTTTTCCAAATGGGAGTTAAATATTGATTTGAGTGGAAGTTTTGGGCTGTTCTTTACTGTTCACTAAAGGTTTTTTTTGAGGGGAGTCAGCATATTAAGTGAACTAATAATAAGCCTTTTGGGTCAACTCAAAAAGTTTGTGCTTTGTTATGTGTTAGTCTTCTAACAGACTTGCTTTGAGCTAAAGGATGCTTTTATTATAAATAGCTGCACTGGAATTTAGTGCAGCTTTAAAAAAGCAAGTGACTTCAGATGTCTGCAGTCCAAGCCAGGACTAGTTGTATTTATCTTGGGTTTACTGGACAGGTCGTCCTCTGAAGGACTGTTAGAGAATGTGGTGAAAGGATATTGCAACATACGCATTCATTTGTTATTTCTATAAACACAAGATGTGCAGTCAGTGTGCTTTTAGGAAGTAGAGACTGAAACTGTAGAGCAATGCTGTGATTTGGCTGCATCATCCTGAGATTTAAAATTAGACTCCTTGAGTGACAATCTTTACACTGAGGACTTAGTAGAAAATGGCAGCAGATCCTGATGATTGTCTTTGCAAAAGCAAGTTCTCTAAATAATTTAGCTTTTGTCAAATAAAACAGAAGAAACTGCAGCACATTCTGCAAATCATTTTGTTGCTATGCTTTAAGGATTTTCTGCCCCCTCAACTCTGGCCAAAGTAACTCATTCCACATGTGTTTCTAGCCTGTTGCAGTGAACTAGGTAACTCAAACCACTGCTGAAAGTATACTATGCTATGGCAAGTTTCAGTGCATGAATGGAGTCACTTCTTGTGGCCCATCTGAATGGGGTGAGGTTTCTAGCAAAGATCTAGGAATTTCTTCAGAAACACTGCTGCTGATAATTACGATTGCATGTTCAAGAACTTGTACAGTGGCAGTTGAGCATATGCTAATGAAGAATAATTAATTCTTTAGAAGGGAGAATCTGAACTTCCTATTGGGAATGGACTAGCTTAAAAGATAATGAGGTCAGTAGTTCCAAAACAATTAAATTTCATTTTCAGAGGAGCTGGATATTGGTGTAATTCAATCCTTTGTTTATTGCTTAGGTTTGGTGCAGGTGAATTGCAGCATTATAATTAGTGACTTTTACACCTGTTAAGTTAAATCAATGCAGTTTGGGGTGTGGACAAATATTTTATCACGTGGGATTTTGTATCCTTAAGCTAAACCAAAATAACCAGCTTTATATTGAATACAACAGTGTCTCTAGGGTGTTTATGCTTGTTAAATAGATTTTGAAAGAGACTTACAGAGGTGTAAGGTCAATACATAGCAATTGATAAAGCTTTCAGAGGGTCTACTACTGAAGAGAAAGAGGCATTAACACACTTCTGTCTGTGTATCTTTGTATGTTCTTTCTGCAAGTAGTTCACAGGGGATTTGATATTTCTTTTGTTTTCCTGGTGTGCTTATTTAAAAAAAAAAATGGCAATAATATTAGTGTTGATAGTTCTTGCATATCCCTTTCTGGGCTTCTGTCTTCTGGCTCTGGAATATGGTGTTTATTAGCCACTAGCAAGTCTGAGTAAAGAGGAGGATGGATAATTAGGGAGGGTAGGGCCTGGGAGCACTTTTTATTTTGCTTTCTTTCACTCTACAACATGGAGTATCATTCTGAATAGCAATAAAAAAGGAACTACTGTGTTGATCTGTTCGAAATTGGTGGGTTTAAGTGAATGAATGGCGGTTGAGTAGTAGAAAGTTAGCTGTCCTTTTCTTTGAGCTTTTTGAAAAACATCATATATGTCATTTATATTAATATTTATTATTCACAGATGTGTCATGAAGATGGATCACCATTGTCCTTGGATCAACAACTGTTGTGGATACCAGAATCACGCATCTTTCACTCTGTTTCTCCTCTTGGCTCCACTGGGATGCATTCACGCTTCTTTCATATTTGTTATGACTATGTACACTCAGCTTTACAACAGAGTAAGAAAACATAATTAAATGCTTAAAATATTATTTAAGTCAGATGGGTAATTAATCTCTGGAAGTATGAGACAATTAGGTTTGCTGAGAAGCAGCATGTGGAATTCCCTGTTATTCTTTCAACACATACTCTCAGTTCCTGCTCTCTGCCTATGAGAAGTATGTTCATTAATTGGAGGAGGATTCAGAGAAAGTTGTTTCTACTTTCTTTCCATTTGTTTTTCCCCTGTTGCTTGTCATAATCACTGGGAGTTTCCTAGAGTTTTGCATTGACTGAAGAGAGTTTCTGAGTAGCACTTTGTATAGAGAGAGACAGGATGTGTTTTGGCTGGCACAGAAACGAGCTGCTATTTATTTCCAACAGACAAGTTAGATGCTATTTATTTTCTTTTGCTTGCCACTGTTTTAGAACTGTATCCAGTTCTTCAAGGGAAAAAAAGTACATTATTTTTGGAACTAAAAATAAATTATGTTGGATTTGGTTTTAAATGAAAAAATTTAACTGCAGCAACAATGAGCAAAGCTTGTTCTGCAATACATCCCTTATCTCAGATCCATGGTTAAGATTACAAGCTGTGATTTCAGCCTTTGTGGTTGCAATGAAGAGCTTGAAAACATCAACTGATTGTAACAGATGAAGGCTGAGTGTTGTATTTGCAGAGCAATAATATTGAGAACTGCTATCTGCTAAAGGTTTCAGAGGAAAACGTGTAGCGTTTCCATTGAAAATGGGTACTGTGCTATGCAGATATTTTCTGTCTGAAACTGGTGAATGTGTTTCTGTTAATGTGCCAGAGTCCAGATTCTTTTGCTGATTTTGGGCCTAACTTGTGGAGCTTGCAAGATGATTTTGGTTTAGCTTTCCATCTAGAGAAGGCCTACATCTAGCAAAGAATGTGTTTCTGAAAAGTCTTTTGAATACATCTTTTTTTTTTTTTTTTAATTACTCCACTTGCATTATAAACCTGTCAGAAGTTGGACACTTACCTTTAGAGCCAGATTTCTTATTGGTAACTTGTTTTGTTTCAGCAGTTGGAATGTTCTAGAGCTGAATGATATTTCCCCTTTGCAGATATCTTTTGGTTGGAGTTCTGTAAAGATTGACATGAGTGCAGCCAAAAGAGACCCTCGACCCATTATTCCCTTTGGACTGTCTGCATTTGCTGCATCTTTATTTGCCTTAGGACTGGCATTAGGAACAACTATTGCTGTTGGTATGCTGTTTATTATCCAGGTAAGTTTATGGCTTCTGTTACAAAGAAGTTAAAAGCTGTAAGTTTTGCCTGGTTGTGGAGCAGAAACAGAATTCAGGATTGAGATAAGAGCAGTTGTTTAGAGTTTATGTCGCTCTCTAACTTTTCCAGGGGTTTATGTTGCTTTCTTCCAGTTCCTCTGTTGTTACCACAATTTTATTTTTCATGGGAGAACTTGGAGGTGAAAATCTAATAAACTAAGAAAACATGAGGTAGGCTTTATAAATTCTCTGGAAAAGGCAAAATACTTGGTATTTCAGGAGTACATGCCCCTATCCCTGAAAATAGGTATAAACATGCCTGATACATTATTTCAAATGTTTGAGATCTTTGGAAGGAAACAAAAATACAGATTTTAAGCATAAACTGAAATACTGTGTGATACTGTCTTAAGTGTATAATTCTAGAGGATAGCATTAGCCTGTATCTATGCTAAGTCTTAATTTTGAATGTTTTATGTGTTTCAGTTAAGCCTGTAAAAGTTGCTTTGTTCTTTAAAGCAAATTTAGTTTGTTAAATGAAGTTTTCTTTGCCTAGGTGATGTATTTCTGCAGAAAATCAACACTAATTTCACCTAACACTTTTTATTTTAGATGAAAGTCATTTTGACAAATAAAACTTCAATCGAGTCCTGGATTGAAGAAAAGGTAAGCTGTTATTACAGTATTCTTGTACTGTATTGTTACAAAGTTTATTCTCCATATCTATCAATTTCTTGTTTCACCTCTCTGGATTTAAACCAAAGGTGTAATTTCAATTCACCACTGACTTAATGCCCACAACCGGCTTTTCCCTTACTGTCTGTGAAATTCACTGAAATAGTTGAGAAATCATTTCACTGCATGGGTTTTTCTTTTTTGCTTTGGGAGAATTGGTGTGAACATAGAAAAATATTTGCTTTTAAGAGACTTTGCTTATCTGCTTGGAATATGTGGGTGTTTTTGTCTGAAACTTGAATTGTCTTTGCTTCTCATTATGCCTGCCTGTGTCTTTTAATTGTCGACCGCCCCTACCCGTTCTAGGTGGCATGTTTTGACTCATGATTTTCCTCATTTCCTACTTCTCAGATTAAACTTGGGAGGATTTTCCTTGATTTTGAAGGAGTACTAGAAAATAATGAGATACCTAGTCTTCTCTCCTTTAAATCTCTTCGATTTCCATGTCTTTATAGAGGTTTTCACAAGATTTTTCAGAAGAAATACAGCCAAGCAGCAGAAGCTAAGTTTAGAGGAAGCAAAACTGACTTGATGTTTAGAAACTAGTTCAGTGCTCCTAGGGTATTTTGTATAAGTCCACAAACATTTCATTATTATTTTGTCTGTCTTCTATTCTGTGTCAAAAGTAGCATGAGGATCTTGACTGTGTTTAAGTACTTAAGTATTGTCATGCCTTCTCCTTGCACGGAATCTAGCTTAGTGGATCCTAGCCCTATTAAACTTTTGAATAATAGGACAATGGAACATAAATGAAAGAAAACCCTGTTAGAACTATATAGTAGAATTTGGAATAATCTGTTAATTTTTTTACTGTAAAACAAAGACTGTTATTATGTCCCTTCTGAAAACTGAACAGGGGCTGTAATACGTAAGTGTTTAATAAAAATTACATTATTGCAGCAAAGAGAACAGACTCTTCTGTGGCTGCTCCACTAGATGTCACCGTTACTGAAAGAATGAAAAGTTCCTGACTGCAGAATGTGAGAGATTCAGAGCATGCCTGTATATGCAATTCTTAGAGGTGGAATAGACACTACCAATGTTGAATTATGCTCATGATCATTAGTCAAAGAATCCTGAGCTGTGGAAGTCTTTGTATGTAAATGAGAAATAGTCAGGCATCAGTCCTTAAAAAAAGCCATAAAATAAAATCAGAGCACAGAATGGATTAATCAGTGTAGCCAGTTGACTCTGTTGTTGAACAGTAAATGGCGGGGGACCCAAACCAGACACGCTTCTAAATACCGTGATTGTTCTAAGTAGTTTTAAAAGCCTGGGTTAGTATAGCAGGAATTACTGCTCTTGCCTCAAAATCTTTGCCTTTAGGTCCCATGGACCCATACAGGACTTATGACGTGGCCACCTTAATATTTGCTGCTTGATTGCAGTTTGTAGGGTATGTTTTTATGTACTGTATTTCTTAATTATTTTCCAGGCCAAAGACAGAATTCAGTACTACCAAACGGGTGAGACCTTTATTTTTCCCTATGACATGGGAAGTAAATGGAAGAACTTCAAGCAAGTGTTTACATGGTCTGGGATTCCTGAAGGAGATGGCCTGGACTGGCCAGTAAGAGATGGCTGTCATCAGTACAGTTTGACGGTAATTGATCTTCAATGATAGCTCAAGTTAATCCTCCCCAGTATCCAATTGGCTGCTTTCCTTTGCAGTAATATACCAGCTTTTTAAGTAACTAAAATAGACTGACGAGTAATACATATACTTGAAACAGGAGTTCTGTCAAATGTTCTTCCTTTTTGATAGACTAAAAAGTTACGCTTTCTTGAGTGCTTTTAAATGCTGATGATATTTCCTGTGTTTAATGGTTTCAATACCTGACTTCATTTTGTGTTGAATACACAAGTCCTCTTAAACTATACACTGCCTAAATTTCTATTTATAATCATTTATAGATAGAGCAACTGAAACAGAAAGCAGACAAGCGAGTGAGAAGCGTAAGTATATGTGAAGTTTGGTCTGAAATGACTTTGAAATATCAGTATAAATAAATGTAAGTAATTGCTGAGACTATTTCTTTTCTTGATTTTAAACTTAGCAATTAAATAAAGACTTTGTGTTTCCACACAGTGTGCTGCAACCTCTGCTTAATTTAACTTAGCATTTAGCTTTCTTTGCATTTGGTCCTTAGTTTCCAGATGGTAAGAAAGGTGCTAATAAAGATGACTGTGCTTCATTCTTAAGCAGTTAATTTAGAATTTAGAGTCCCTATGACAGCCGTTGTCATTATGCTCGGCTTGTCATTATTATGTCATTATGGTATGCTTGAATTGATCTTTTTTTTTTTTTTTTTTTTGTATGAAACTGTCAGCAAGGCCATAACTCCTTACAATAATATATTGCCATGTGCTGTTCAAATTTGTAGGTGCGGTATCGAGCAGTAGAAGATTACAGCGGTGTCTGCTGCCCTGTGACTAAAGGTGTTAAAACATTCTTCACAACACCATGCACTGAAGAACCTAGAATTGCACTGAGTAAAGGGGATCTGATTTTAGCCACAAGAGGCTTAAAGTTAGTGGCTCCACACCTTTATGTTTGGTTAAAAGAAATATTGAGATGAGTTCTGGCATCTAATTACCTATTATGCTTTCTTCCCCAGACACTGGATGTATGGTGAGAAGATTCTCGACTCAGCTGCTGATGGTATGAAGCAGTTATTTTCACTTTTTCTATTGAAAATTACAAATCAGTTTTATAGCTGTCTAGAAATGTGGACAATACTACATGCTCAGTTCTCCAAATGTATAATGACTGACCTTATTGGCATTAGCTCCTTTCTCCTCTAAAACCACATCCACAGTTTTTACTCTTTACGTCTGGTAGACTTGCCAGTTTTAATAAACATTAAATGAATCTGTCAGACTGAAAGAACACTCATTTAGTAGTTTATTGAAGGTTGAGTGAGAAGGGGGACACTTCTTTGTATTCTAAGGTTAGACTTCTAGACTCTAAAGAGGTTAATGATGATTTCTTTTTTTTGATATTTAAATAGTGGTCTGTCTTAAACACATTCAGATTTCCTACCTAAACACCCCATATACATATAAGACCTGTGAGATGTTATGTCCTTGGTTTGGGATCAATTCCAAGGACTTTGACATGCATTTACGAAACTAACAACTGCAGCTATCAAAGATGTTAAAGACTCCTGCTGGTCTGCAAAGAGACAGCATCATAGCCACCTGCATTGAAATTTCTACATTTTTTTACATTAGTCCTCCTGCTTAGGACTGAGCTAAAATTTTACCTGCCAGAGGGTGTGTTGAATTCTGTTGTCTCTTCCAAGCAATTGCTAATTCATTGCATGTACATTCCATGTTGGCAAAAGAGAGGCAGCCAGCAGTCACTACATTGAAAGTGTCCATGCTTTTCATGGGAGGTCTGAGACCTTCGTGGGCTAGAAGTGCTTTGGCAGCTCACTCCCATGAACTCTTCCAAACATCAAACCTAAATGAGTCATTGAAATGAGCATGGTAATATTTTGTATTGTGTTGCTTATTATGAAGATTAGCAGGAGATATCTGTGCTATATCGAATTTTTTTTTTTTTTTAAATCAGGTGAAATGTGGTCTGGGGAGGGGAACTTGGTGTGTACTGAGAGGCTCGATTAGAATTCAAAATAACATTGGCATTTTGGAGAACTAGGCTTCAAAAATAGGATGAGATTTGTTAGGAATGTATAGCAAAATGCTATAAATAAATAGGCAGGAATAACAAGCTGCACTATAACAAGATGGAAAAATTAATGATTAAGTAGCAGTTCTGAGGGAAAAAAGAGTCAATCATAATATGAGTCAGCGCTTGCAAAAAAGAAAAAAGCATATAGCTTCCCAGATGTGTGAAGTAATCCTTCCATCCTACTCAACATTGGCACGGACTCAGCTGAAATACTGCCACAAGTAACAACAGTTACTGCATCTCAAGAAAGAGGAAGCTGTAAAGGGTTGAGAGGAAAACAATGAGAATAATCAGAGTACTAGAAAATGTGACTTATAAGAGAAAGCTGAAAGAATTGGGATGGCTTGCTTGGAAAGGAAAAAGAGATAGGAGAAAGCCAGGGTGTGTGCAAATAGTTATCAGCTGTGTGAAAGTCTGCTGTGGAGAAGGTTGTTAGCAGCTTCTGGTGGCCCTGGTGTGTAGAAAGAGGAGTTGTGAACTTGAATTATAGACAGAAAGATGCAGATGGGGTATGAGGAAAGATTTTCTTATAGTAAGGAAGGCAGAGTACTGGAAAACTGGAGATCTCTGAAAACATTTTAGGCAGTGGGAGAGAATCCATGCCTCCCCAGGCAATGGTGTTAAGAATGACTTAGATGTCTTGCCTTGGAGAAGAAACCAGCCTAGGTAACCTCTTGATGTCTCTTCCAGTCCTGTGTTTTTCCTCTATAGTGGGTCATGTTTTGTTCCAAGTTAATGCAACTTTTCATGTCTTAAGGTGGAATAAGAGAACGAGGCTGGTTCCCTAGGAAATGTGTGGAAAAATGCCAATATGACTCTGAAACGGATCAACCAGTGGATGGAGAGAAGAAAAACAGATAGCCTTCTCATTTTTTAAATAAGAAACGGAATTTTTACTTCAGACCACAATCCTTTACTTGAAATTTTCTGTGTATTACATCAGACTTATGCAATGAATATATTAGGACAAGGTTTTCTTTTCCCTGCAGCTGAAAGGGTTGGATATGCCTGTGCCATGGTTTGCATACTTTTTTAACAATAAATAATTGAAGAAGCCATTCAGTGGATTGCCTTCCAGATGCATCTTTTTCATCCCAAGTCAGGTTTTTATTCTTTTTGCTGTTTATATTGCATTCTGAGGGTTCACATTTTAGTTTTTTTCCTCAACCGCATCTGATTGTGATGCGTGCTGCTTATCTTTTGTATTTTGCTTTCTCTGAAGCTGCCCCTGAAAACTATAAAATAAACATCTGATTCAAATTCAAGATAAAACTTGTTACCTGTGACTTTTAATGATGTGAATTGTCCACCTCAAATAAATGATACATTCATATTCACTTGTGGATTTAATTGTTCTTAGACCTACAAGAACTTGTTTATAGGCATGGGAATGTGAACTGGCTGGGAAGTAAAGATTTCATTGTTGTAAGTTGGTTCTCAAGGTTAGAAGGGCTTCAGCTCTTGCTGTAAGAATATTCTGTGCTTTTAATGGCAAAAAAATATAGCCAGCTTTATCTGCTCCCTCTGAAATCTGAGCACGTACCCAAGAGACCAGAGTTCTTGATCCATCTTGGAGTGAAAGGAAGCAGTAGTGCCAAGAATGAAAATTTTTGTGAGCCTGGTTGGTACTAAGTGATTAACACCTTTTCTAAAGCATTTTTATTTAGTATCTGGTATGGATTGTTAGAAGTCAGACCTTAAAATGGAGTAACCTATACCAGCTGAAGGCTTTCTAAATGTATCCTAAATGCAGCAGGTGCTTTTGTTTCTTGTAGTCTAGTTGCATGTCACATGTTGAGAGTTTTTGCAAATTACTGTTTTAAACTAAGACCTGGTTTACTTCCACCTGCATGAGTTGTCTCAGGCAGATGAGTGTTTCTTAAACAATATTAAGTGTGTATAGAAATAATTACATATAGACAAGCCAGCATTATTCCTACTGTGTTCCTACTAGTGTTCCTACTCAGGCTCTTTATCTCCAGCACAAAGCCAGTTTTTTGTTACCTCCAGCCTGCTGTGCATTTAGTGCTGATGGCGAGCCGTAATCCCAGGCTGTTTCTGAGCTGTGGCAATGAGGAGTTAGTGTTCAGTTTCAGTAGTGTGCAAGCAGGTGCTTTGCCCTTCTTGAAATCAAAGCACTTATTTTTCTAAAAGCAGGCTTCATGAGAGGTATAGAGTGTATCCTACTTCTAGTTTCCCTACTAGCAAGAGCTGAAAGGCTATAACTTGGCAGGATGTAGCTATTTTGGAATATGAGCAGCAATTAATATGAAAACCTCCAAAGTGCATGGAATACTCTTGGTCTCAATTGCAGTAGTTTCTGTTCAGTGTCTGGAGTCTAGAACCAAACAAAGATTACAAAAATAAGCTTGTCTTCCATCTGAGGAAGCTGGCAGTTAAGGACCTCTTGTTCTTGACTTTGAAATGATTAAATAGCTGCTGTCTATGTTAGCAGGCAGCAATTAGCAGTGTAATAGGAACAGATTAACAGCACTCATGACCACGGTTGATCGTTAGCTATTAGGAGGGGAATTTATGTAAGCTGTGGTCTGTTTATAAGGGCCTGGATATCTTTCGGTGGTTGAAGAGCATCTTCAACTCTATTTCAGCTTTAATCTGAGCAGATTTTTGCACACCAAGATCACTCTATGCTGAGCTACAGCATGCCCAGGAGCTCTGCTTCAGAAGTGCACTTACAATCTGAAATGGACTCTATATGCTTTTTTTTTTTTTTTTTTATGCTTTCATCTTGTTTCCTTGTGGCTGTAACTTCAGTCCCACCTCTTCCCTTTTGTAGCACAGATAACTGGTGTTTCTGTTTACTGCTACAACACCATCACTCAGCAGTGTTTGCGTACAACCAACCAGCCAAAACAAAATGTGTACCTCCTAAAGGTGTTCAGAGATTCTGCAGCCAAGAAAATACAAACTGTCTGTCTTCTTATTGCTCAAAACAACTGTATCGGAGCATGAAGTTTAAAGACAAACCACCTCTAAGGAACTCTGATTCTTAATACTAGTAGATTTTCTTTTCATTCCCTTCTACCATCCCATTCTACCTTTTTTTTCCTTCTTCATTACCTACTCCCTACTTTTTTCTTGAGGAAGACCTTTGTTTATTAAGGAAAGGAGCAGGTACAGGTTTGACGTAGCTGTTCTGCGTTCTGCAGTGATTCATCAGGGAATTCAGCTGATTTAGGTTCAAATCCCTAGAGAACCCAGGTCTGGGGGAGGCAAAAAGCAAATGTCTTTTTTCACACAGTAATTAGCTCAAACTACCTCTTGCTTTTCCCTGAGGGAAGAATTGCTCTTTTTATGTAAAATTTTGAGCTTTGCATTCTTTCCATCATCTAACAGCAAGTCTAGACTTGCAATGCTACACTAGCCTAGCTCAGGCTCTAGTATGATGGAGATTAAGGGTAACACATACTGAAGTGGAACCCTGCCCTCCTATTTAAAGGAAAACAATGAAATAGGCTAATAAGAAAGAGCCACCTACTTTAGTTCAGGCAGTTTTTGCACCAAAACAGAAATGGAATCTGTCATAGAAGCAAACAATATTGGCCATGGTAAATGAACATCTCAGGCAGCCTGTTCAACCACCAAGTCAATGAAGATTTTGCTTTCTACTCATCTGCCCTCACTTCACCCTCCAATCCGAAGAGATTCCTTTGAGGAGTGAAACCACTGCCTGTGCGAGGTGTCTCAGTTAATGAGGAAGGGGCTGGATTACCACATACAAGAGGCTGTGCAGAAGACTAGCCTTGGTATTCTCATGCCTGGTAACTTTGAGGTAATTACCAATAGTAAAAGAAATCAATGATGAAAGAGTTCTCTCCTCCTCAATATTATTAACCAAGAGGCTTCTGATTTTAATCCAGATCTCTTACAAGTTGAGCAAATACAAACTCACGCTAGAGTTTAAGCATCTCCCACGTAGTTAGTTTTTCAAATGCAAAGTAGTGACCGGGAAGAGAAAAGAGAACTTCCCATGCTAGGAAGCCAGTTATTTGCAGGTTATTTAGTTATTACAGTTGAGTTGTCTAGCTACGGCATTCGAGAATGATTCTAGAGCTGTGTTGAGAGTGTAGATTGAAATAAGAATCTCATTAAAGCCAAATTATGAATTAAGAGTCAGTATTTCCCTCTGAACACTTCCTCTCTGGATCAGGAACAGAAGAGACTAACCACTAATTAATAACTTGCAGGCACAGGGGTTGTTTCATAGAGATGGAAAGAAAATACATGTAACAAATTGTATTTTTTGTATATTTTGGTATACAATTCTTATATGATTTGGAGAGCTGAAATCAGGCAGTCTAATTCTTGATGTAGTACGTATGAGTTGTTTCCAATTTGTTAAGTAAAAAGAAGCTATACTATCAACATTCATATTAAATATCTGCCCTTATGTGAATCATACTTTTTATTAGGCATGGTATCTCATTATTCAGCATGTATACACATCTATACTGCAGACCAAATGGATCAATTCATAATGGACAGCTACTAGATGAGAGCTTTTTAAAGCAAGTAGAGAAGGGAGGATGTTATTTTAGCACCAATCTCTGTATCATGGGGAAAAAGTTGCAGAGAATTGAACTTCATTGTACCTATAGCCATCCTTACCTCAAATCTTTGTTCACTGGCTATAACAGTGCTTCAAGCCTGCTGTAGCTTTCTCTAGTGCTCATTCACTGGATGTAACAGTGCTTCAAGCCTGCTGTAGCTTTCTCTAGCGCTCAAACAATAGCCTGAAATAATTTTTGCACCATTTCAGTGCAAGCATGCCTAAAGTACTCCTGTTTTCACTTCAGATCTATATCATGGAAGCAGTTCATATGGCAGAAGCGGCACCCAAGAGAGCAGTTTCAGACCAATTTACACTTGAGTTGCTATGTATGGTTTATTGTTCAGACAGTGCCATTACCCATTCAATTCTGTCTTTCTAATAGCTACTAGCAGATGCTACAAACATGAAAGATCTAAAGCACTGTAGTTTGCCACTGTGAGAAGAGGCTTAATTGCTATTAAGAGCAAACCAAGTTCAGAGGTTGAGGTGTTTTCTCTTCTGAAAGAGAAAGCATCTACTGTATTAGGAAGTGACCTGTACAAAGTTACTACTTTTTGAGACATGGCATGGAAAAGTAGGCGTTCCCTACCCAGTTCACAAGACATCTCTTTAAGCTGAATGAAGCACTGTGATTGGTATCTGAATACTGCTAGTTGAAGGGCCAACCACAGAGCACTGGGCTTCAACATCCAAGCAGATCTCTGTAGGGAAGTTTCACTTGATAAAATAAACAAAGTAAAGTAAAGTACTTTCCAGGCACTGCAGCAGGTGGCATCACAGGATTCAGCCTCAAGTTTTACAGATCTCGGTTGCACTTGATTTACTGTCCTCAACTGAATTGCTCATCAGAACCCAAAACCAGTTTCAGTATGCATTTCTTCTTACCTCTCGTTCCGTTTTTTCTCCCCAGTCTCCCCTGGGGAAAAGATTAAGCCATCAGTAACTTTTAAGTCACAGTGCTTTAAGGAAGCATGAGAAAGATGAGCAGTATAGTGACATGCACTTTCAGAGTCTTAGAAACCTTTATAGCCTCAGGTTATGACAAGCACAATAAGTGACACAACAGTTACCTGAAAACATCAAGGTCTTTGTCAAAGCTAGAGATGCCTCGCAGCAAGGGGTGGGTCTTTCCCAACCAACAACTGTACTGGTTGCTTTCATTTTGTGATATCTGACCAAGAACGTTAAATACAGAGAGGAATGGACACCAGCTGTAAGAATCTGGCACAGACAAGGAGAATTGATACAGGAGAGCTACATCTACTCCTCCCCCATGTTACATCCATGTTAGCACTGCATTGCCTTTTGGACTGATACAGCAAACTACTACAGGGACAGGGAGGAACTGTCAGCAGAGACAGCATGCACTGATTGAACACGTTTCTAAAGATAGAGACAGTACTCATCTTGCCTAAATAGTTTTCTAAAGCAGCAGTGTTAACCCCAGAGAATGATATCTAATGCCTTACTTCATGTGATAGGCTGAGCTGGAAGAATGATTTTATGCAAGACATTATTAAGACTTTGGCACATATTGCCTTACTACGAGAAAAGGAAAGTTGAGTAGAGGAGAAACATCTGGTCTGGCACTATCTTATTGCCTCATGGCTTGAGCTGTGGCTGAGCAGTGACAGCATAAGAAACAAGTTAGCTTTTTGCAGCAGTTGTGTTCTAGCTGCAGCTATCTATAACTAGGCAGCAGTAAACCCTGCAGCTGACAATCTGGTTGCAGTAGAGAAACAAGTCACTCACACAGGCTTTGGTTTGATTGTGCAGTTACAATTTATTGCATCTTATATCCTTAGGAATGACAGCTAAAGTTTTCCACTTATCAGGCTTAAATTTGTAAGCGTAGAGGCTTTATAACTGCCATTCCCTTTGAGAACGTGCAAAAACTGATCCAGTGCCTCCCATACTAGAGTATAAACTGTGTTTGCTGTAGACACATGCACTTTATAAACCAGTTGATGCCAGACTACTCATTTTCATTAAAAACATCCCATACTGTGTGGTCCAGGGCTAGGAACAGGAAATTCACTTCTGTAATTGCTGAACAGATGTTAGCTCCAATTCATATTGTGAGAACTTGAGTTGAGATAGGTTATAGCATCCTGAGTGGAAACTGAAGTGTTATTTTGCTGCACTTGGTTTTTGAGCTATCTCCCCCCCCGCCCAAAACATGCAACTGCATGAGAGTTCAGTCTGATTGCAGATCAATCCACAAAATGTAGCAATATGGAGTTCATAGTTGGAGCAGGAAAACAGGATTTGCTTTTGACAGTGAGAAGTGCAAACAGCTGCCTTGTAAAGGCTGAGGCTCTTGAGTGTTTTTGTGCTTCATTCACAGTCCAAGGAAGATGAAAGTTCTGGCTTTGCCTAGACAGCTGATGCTTAGTCCTGCAAGATGCAAACACTGCCAGTTGTCAGTTATACTATAGCCAACTTCAGCTGAAAGTAATTTTTTTCAGGATACCAGAAACAATATATTTATTTTCTCCTTGCTCCCCTCCACTCATGCGTGTGTTCTCCATAGGTCATGTAGTGTCACAGACTCATTTGGATACTCCATGCAGTTTAATTTAAATTAACCACTTATTCCTGCCTACTTGAATAGAGGTCTTCAATCTGCTTCTGGAAGAGTTTAACAAGCTCTGCTCGCTTTGCCTTCAGTGTTGGTGTCAAGAGTCCATTTTCTACAGAGAACATCTCTGTGTGGATGTACAGGTCTTTAACCTATTAAAAGAAAATAATTTAGCACATGACAATTACTTACACAATTACTTAGAGGACAAACAACAGTTCTTCCCAGCTTCCTTGAGCTCAGTGCAAGAACTCAGTCTCAGGAGCTCCAGTAACTGAACTGTTTTTTGATGCAAATCAAACTCCTTCTGGCTGACACAGCAAGAGGATAGGCTGGAACTACAGTACAGCTCCTGCAGCCTGTGGCCATCACATGGCAATTGCTGCTGTTGCCCAGTACAGCCACCTGTCTCTTGGTCAAAAGACAGGCAGCCAGTCAATGTTTCACTGCCTGCTTCAATCAGTTGTCCTGGGCAGCTGTCTTAGGTCCCATCCTGGCACAGTCAGTAACAGGAATGCAGACTTCCCAGCCATTGCATTAGCAACACAGGTGCTTGCGACAAGCAGGATTTGGAAGTACTCACTTGTTCAAAAGATTTAAGACCAGCCTCCTTCCCCAGTCTAACCATATCTTCTAGAATAGCTTTCTTCACTGCCTAGAAGAAAGAGAGCAGGAATAGAGTGGGTAAAGCTGCCATTTTGTGATTGCAACTCAGGAACATACCCATTGCCCAGTCAGTGAAAACTGAGGTTGGCAAGAATACATGTACATATTTCAGTATTTAAGATTTCTCATATTAAGGCCCCTACAAGGTTGTGTCTTCTTCTCATTGGAAAAGAAGCAGTGATAGCCCTTGAAACATCAAGGGACACCTATACTTAGTTCCAGTTTTTACTTTAAGGCTGCTTGCATGATTCTCCCAGCATTAAGGCAGTTAAATTTGCAAAAAAGGTGGGTAAAAATGAAGTCAAAGCAATGCAAGACTGGACTTCAGAATTAAATTCTACCTATAACCCACTAAAAAGGTAAAGCCACTCACTGGATTTTTGCACATATCTTCATAGGAACCTTTTATTCCCAGTTTTGCTGCAAATCCTGGAAGCGTCTCAGGATCAGGAACCACTATCCCTATTAGAAAAGACTGAAAACAAGTAGAAATAGTCATGTTTAGACCAAGATAAGGCATCTGAAATAACTTTGATTGTCTATGTGAACTTGATTGTGGACAGTATCTCTATACTAAGCCACATCTACATCTCCATCTCTTTCCAGAATTTGGAAGGTAGCTACAAGGACTTTGAAGTCACTTATCTGAGTTCTGACAGCAGTTCAGAGAGCAGTTTGTCCATTGTGTGTGCTAAACACTACAGCAATTACTTTTGGCTGGTTTACAGATTTGCTCTGCTAGCATAGGTGGCACCTCTGTGGCAAAGGAATGGAGAAAGCGTACAGAGCTGGCCTGACATACAAGTACCATACAAGTATGTAAATAACCTTTACCAAACTTGCAACTTCATTCCAAGATCTCCTTTTCTTTGGTGTCAAGAGGGAAGGCTATAGACAGCCTAAAAACTCTGAAAGGATATTCCTATAAACATGGCACTCTTGGGAATAGATCTCGTTCAAGGATGCTTGTATATGCATCCGCTTGTGTCCTGATCTTCCAGAACTCATTGCGGGAGGAACCTTGCAGGATGCTCGCTCCTAACATCACTTACCCTCAGGCTTTCCCCATGTACAAAGACCTGGGCTACAGGAGCACTTCTGATATAGACATTTTCTATCTTCTCTGGAGCAATGTATTCTCCTTGTGCAAGTTTAAATATGTTCTTCTTCCTGTCAATGATCTTCAGTGTTCCATTCTAGAAGTCAAAGGTAGAGGCCATTAGTTTCAAGTATCTGCCTTGCTTCTATAAGAAGCAGAAGATAATGGGTTTGGCTTTGTTGCATGAAAGGCACATGCTAGCCTGGAACTGGTCTTTGCTCTCTACAGAGAGAAGGGGCGCTTTGTCTAATTTCTCCAGTTAGCTCAGGACATGATTAGACAGCTCCTTTATTCTCCTCTGACAGAAAGCAAGACACCTTGTTGTTCTTTGTTGTGGAAGTGACATAGTCTTAACTACTGGCCTAGCAGGTGTTATTTGAGATCTTGTAACCTAATTGATCTTTGGAGCTTTGCCTGGAGTTACTTGGTGAATGATAACAAAATACCATGTAAGGCTTTTATCCTAGAATTCACTTCACTAGCTTTTCAGATTACTGTAAAATAGCTAAAAATTCACATTCGAAGGATGGTTTGTATTAAGCAATTACTCACTGGCAACCATTTCCCTATGTCTCCAGTGTGGAGCCAGCCATCTTTATCAATTGCTTCTGCTGTCTTCTCGGGGTCTTTCAGGTAACCTTTGAACACATTTGGTCCTTTAATGCAGACCTATAGCAAGCACAGAACATTGTCAGTCACCAAGTCTCATGTTTCAGTATTTCCTGACACACAGAAGATGGTACCTACCTCTCCTTCATTGTTAGAAGAGAAGTAGTTCATTTCTTCCACATCATCTAGTTTTATGATATTACAAGCCAGAGGGGCTCCAACATGGCCTAAGCGAGAGGAAAAAAAAAATTAAAAATGGACAATTGTGTTTTGGAGATTCTGCTAGCAGTTGGCCCTGTTTGATCTAAAGCTAGAAAAGACTAGGTCTTGAAGTGAGATGGGAGAACTCAGGTGCCCCCTAAATATGAAAGACTTCAGTGACAGTAGATACTAAATGGCTCTTTGTTCACTGCTTTAGCATCAACCAATACTGTTTAAAGGAGACTAACACCAAATGTTCAAGAAAGTTATTGTAATGCCATTTTCAGACAGTTAATGCAGGATAAGTAGCAGCTATGTCTCAATGCTTAGAGACATTTATTGGCGTAATCAACCACACCAACCATGTACCACACTTGCCTCCACAGAATTCCCTCATAGACCCTGATATTCATTTGCATTTCATCCTCATTATGCTCTGCAGTTACTGTGTTCTCAAAGATGGTGACTTGAGCTTGAATTTAGAATACCCAATATTTAAAACACCCTTGCTAAAATGAAAGCTAAATCTTCAAGGTCAGATAGTCCTTCAGGAAAATAGTCAAGTATCATGTCTGATATTTTAGTCATAATTCTTTGAGTAAAATAAGTTATTTGGGAGCTAAAGCTAGTTTCTTAAAGCCATTTGGGAAGTCCTTATCCAGTTTGCTCAGCTCTGTACAGACACTCCTTTCCTGTACACTGGGACAGGGTCTAAGCTGACCTATGTCACTTTACACAAGAGATCTTCACCTACCTGAGTCAAGAATTTTGGTACCTATTAAGCATACAGGTGACTGTTGCTACCAAGAATCACTTTGAGCTTAAGTACCCAGGATTTAACTTTCATTGAACTAAAAGCAGTAGAGCACCTATGCTTGAGTGCCACTTTCTGTTGACAGCTGTGGGAGAGTTTCCAAGTCTTGGCTATCATACCTGTTGTCCAGTCTCCAGGCATTGAGAAAGTGCATCCAGCTGAGCATTCAGTCTGGCCATAAGCTTCAAAGATCTGTGGGAGAAAGGATGAATATTCTTTGAACATCAAGTCCTTGGTGTGAAAGAGCGTAGTTTCAACTATGCCTGTGCTTAAGTCTTCTTCTTAGGAAGGAAGCCAAGACAATCTTAGCCTTTAAGACTTCTTGGTCTTATTGGTGTAACCAGATGTTCTTCAAGTTCACCTATCCAAACTTGCTTTGGTCACCTCATTCTCTGAACTCCGTTCTCAAATGTATTGCATTGGGAGCTCACTGACTGTCAGGATAAGCCACAAAGCTCAGAGGCAGCTGCTTGACTTTGAGTGCAGCATGTTCCTATTTCTGCTGCTTTATTCCTCTTCGCAGAGCCTACAGAATAGTTTTTTTGTAGTGTAGTTTGAAGCCAGCCCTGCAGAATTTTGTTCCTGTTACAGTTAACTCAGATCAAGCAGCCTGTAAATACTGAAGACTGACAGCAATCTCCCCAGGAACAAGCTGGGCTGGACCACAGCTGTATCATTGGTCACTTATGTGGGCATCATCAAACAGGTCTTACTTTAAGAAAAAACTCAGCTTACCTGACAGCCCAATGCTGCTCTAAGAAATGTCAGGACAGAGGGAGATATAGGGGCTGCACCTGTTACCATTATACGCATTCTTCCACCCATGGTTTCCTACAAGTGAAATAGAAGCCATCAGATCCTCCAATACTGCATTGCTCAGCTTACTTACACTTGGAATAACTTACCTGAACTTTTTTGAAGATTAGCTGATCCCAAATGCTGTCATTTCGAATTATGCCCTGTTTTATTTCAGCCATCTTCATAATCACAGCAAACTTTAACAGGCAACGTTTCACTGGGCTCTTTGCACCACTTTGTATCTGCAAGGAAAAGTATTGGTGACTCTTGGGTTTAACTCACATCTGTACTTCCAGTTCTTGCTTTGTTAGGAGGCACCACATCTTACTTTGATGTTCTAGGGTCTGTCTTCACTACTGCCATGGTCTAGGCGATGAACCAAGGGGCAGTACTAATTTGTGTTACTGCTGACATACTTCAGACATAGCTTTGAGGGACAGGGGTCCTTCTAGCTTTGCACTTGCTTCATTTGCATTCCAAAAGTAAACAAACTTTTTGTCTCTGAACAGCAACAGACTTAGCCCAGTCATGACTGGATACACTGCTCTTATACTCCAGGTCCCAGAACTCTCTCCATCTCCTCAGAAAGGATTTTAAAGAATTCTTCCTGCTAAGGACTAGTTAACTAGTGGTGATGTTATCATGCATTCAGTATTAATTTAAACTTGTATGCTTGCTTAGATACATGAACACGAAGATAATTTAGCTAAAAATTGCTCACATACCTTGTCATATACTCTGTTGAGCAGTCTTGGTACAACTGGAAATACCGTTGGCTTTAAGGCTTTCATGTCATCTGTTAGCAACTTGATGTCTCCTTGGAAGAAGCCTACTTTTGCTCCACAGCTGTAGACCACAGTCTAAAAATTGACCAGACTAAGCTGAGTGAAGGATAATTTTTAGCTTCATTAGCCATAATTATTTGTCTATGGAAAGCAGCATGATTTCCAGTGCCCAGTGGTAGGAAAGTTCTTGTGTGAATAGGTTTTGAGGAAATACAGAAGGCTATCATGCCTTTTACTATTATTTAATTGATAGAAGCTCAGATGAATAGATTAAGTTCTGGCATGCAACTTTGATTTGTAGTCCACGAGCACCACAAAACAAAGTTTCATGTTATGGTTGAATACAATTAATATGAGCTTCACCACATTTGTAACTGCTGTTCTATTTTGGTATCTTTTGAGATAGATACCTAAAAATTTAAATACAAGGCAATAGAAGAATTTAACATCTTGACACGGAATAGGACAAGACACATTCTCCTTTAAATACTGGGTTGAGAATTGAGGTTAAGAGACTGTTCTGGAGACCATTACATGTAGAAGAGTTAGAACCTGCCACAAGGTTGCTAATGTTCCCTGTAGGAAGCGTTCCTTACACAACATGCTGGAGGAAGGGCATTAATTGGAAGACTAGAACTTCAGTTTAGGAAACAGACAGGCAGGATGACACAGCCCAGCAGAGTAAACAGCGGAGAACATACCACTGCTTACCTCCAAGTAGTAAATCTACTGGTCTTAAACTGCTTCCTCATCATGTATTAGCTTTCACTGTGTTTGACTAAAGTCTTGATGCTGTTGATTTCCCTTGCTTCATTTAAGAACAAAGCTTCATTTAATGAATACAGTAGCCATATCTTGGAGAAGTAACTAGGCATTATTTAGTCAGTTCAGAGGTTTTATTTTAGGTAGGTGGTCTTAACCAGGCTTCTAACAAGTGTTACTGTCTGAACTAGTTCATACATCCAAGATCTACAGAAGCTTAGTAGCATGCACACAGTCTACTTACCTGTACAACTCTCTCAAACATGTGAGCCAAGGGAAGATAGGATATGGTGATATCTGAACTTGTACACTCAACTGTGTTCTAGAGGGGAAAGAAATAGAAGTAGGTTAGCACTCCCTATGCCTGCTTGAGTTACTCTTCAGGAGAAAGCAAATAACATTTGGATCAATTTGAGTACTTTGAAATAGACACTTCAAATGACTGAAGCAACTCAGGCTGATCCATCACCTCTTCAAAATTTGCAGCTCTAAGTCAGCCATGCTAGATCAAGATTAGTTTTATGTTTTGGCAAGACTTGAAATAGGGTAGTTTAGTACTCTTGGCATTTAGGACTGCCTCATTCTAGAATAACTTCTATGTAGAAGTTCTTGTTTAAGGTTAAACCAAGTTTCTTGCAATACTATTGTCCCATTGAAATATGGGCACTTAGGAAAGCATGAGTTTGCTGGGAGTGAACGGTTTGCAGAAAATGCCCACATTAAAGCTAGTTTCATGACTGAGTGACATATAGCCTAGAGATCACCATTAGCAGTAGCTTACCTCTGTGCTTCTAAGGAAGGCAGCAGCATTTGCAACAACATTTTGATGTGTCAGCATGGCTCCTTTGGGGTTACCTTTGGAGAGATTGAGCAAAGTCAGCTGTGGCTCTGACTGCTTCCGCTGTCAGTTTCCCATGTCTTGTTTGGCTCAGTTTGAACTATCTTGGTATTAGGCTCAGTCATAGCATGCATTGTCCTAAGAGATCACAAATATGCCTCATCTTGAGCACTTTCAGCTATGGATATTATATAAAGGAAATGTCTCTGAAACAGCAGAGTAATTAGGAGCAGCATAGATAATGCTGAAACAAGATGTTTCTCTAGCTCCTGTGGATTAGAATACAGACAGAGTTAAACAACTAATCTCTTTAACATTAAGACTCTATATTAGGGTCAGACAACATGAATTTGGCAATTCTTCCCCCCAGCGCCAAGAAGCTTTGTCTTAGTGTACTTGACTTGTAGTTTTAGTGGGGAGGCATCAATATATATTATCTTACCTGTGGTTCCACTTGTAAAACATACGATGCAAAGATCTTCAGGCTTAGGAGGCTAGAGGGAAAAAGCACATAAAGGTCAAGAGAGTAAGGATTATGATGTTGCTTGTCAGTATTTACATACACATCCTGAAGTGGGATGAACCAGGAATTCTGTTTGGAAACAGCAAGACAAGACAGATACTAAAATAATCCTGCCAGCCTCCTCTACTAGCAGCATGGCAAGTGGTCTTTTCAGAGACTAGTTTTGCAAGTTTATAACTGTTCCACAGAGATACTTACAACTGGTTCTCTGATGTTGTTTCTTCCCAGCTCCTGTGTTAGAGAGAAAACGCAGCTTAACAATTGCAACAGAAAGATGTGTAACAACAATAGATGAATAGGTAATTGCATTTCAAATGCAACACTTGTTTTTACTTTGCCTCTTGATACTCTGTCTCATTCAGAGAGACATGTTGGTCTTCCTGAATTTAAGACACACAACTTGGAAAAACTGACTCCTGGGGTTGTGGAAAGCATGAATTTGGGTGTGTAGAAAGTGATCAGAACTATTTAAGGAATTTGGAAGTCCTGAGTGGAGATATTTCATTTTATTTGATGTAGGCCACATCTCTTATACTTTGCATTTATGCATCATATCTGGAAGATTAAGCCTAGTATTGGGATGTCAAAGCAGCCAGTAATTTGCACTGACAGTTTCAATTAGACTCAACTGCCAGCTTAGAAGCCTGAGAAATCCTGTTACAACTGCACCACGAATTAAGCTAAGGAAGTCTTCAGGTTAATGCATACTGACTGTCCACAACACATGGACACAACTTTAGTCAATGGTTTGAACTCTGCAAGTCCATTTGGCTAAATATATCAAGTTTCAAAATGACTGTTCATCAAGATCTCAGGTACAGGTGTGATAACTGGATAATGCTTACATTAAAGTGTCATTATTGCCAGAGAAGGTCCAGATGTCTAGCTGGCAAGGTATTTCTCTGCAAGATCAAGCAGAAGCCTTTAGTCACCTACCTCAACCTCCTCCAGTGCTAGAATTTCAACTCCCACTTTAGCTCCTCTGTCCTTGAGCTCCTTATCAAAGAGATCCATCAGAATGATAGTCTTCAGACATGGGGTCTCTTCTTTCTCACAGTTCTCAAGCAAGACCTGTGCTTTCTCGGGCTTGTCACAGATCACTATGCTTATGTCAGCTACAGAAAAGAAATTACATTTCAGAAGTCTGTTTAGAATACATGAGGTTAGTGAGTGACAGCTCAGTAGCACATACATTTAGAACATAGCATTGGTTTGTTCCAAAGCCATTTGCATTTGTTCATATGGATTCAGTGGCTGGCTTACAGTGCTAAGAAGGTTCCTCCTACCATGGCCAACTGACTGGGCAAACTTGAGATTCTAGCTGTACAAAGTAAGGGCAAATGCTGAGGAATTGAAGACAAATATCTTCAATCACAGTCAAGACAGGCATTTAAACTTTTGATATTGCCATAAAAGTTCAGAATTGTCCTCAGGTTTAGCCATCTTCCTTAAATCTTAAGAAATTTAGACCTGTTTGAAAGAGGTAGTTAAAATTCTTGAGTTAATGCCTCAGCTTCCCTGCATGTGCAAGAGAGTTTTATGTAATTACAAAAGCATTTTCCATTAAATGAGGCAGAGGAATTGGATTTGCCTGAACATGCCAGTTCCTCATTAGTCTAGTAAGTCACAGCTGTGTAGTTCCAAGGCAAGACCTGTTTGCAAGGTTCACCAGCATAACTGTTGAAGTGATTTTGCATGGCAAATCCTGTTTATGGGTTGGATCCCAGATTGTTGTGACAGCAGTGGATATTTTTTTTCCCCCATATCTTCCCTAAGATGGGGGGGAAGAAAATTTGAAGATTTATTCAAGCTTCCTCAACAGTTTCTTCCATGACAGCATGCTAGTTGTTGCTTCTGTAGAACAACAGGCCCTAACCAGATAGATTAAACAGATTTAGGCGTATCTTTACCCCTCCCTCCTCCACTCTTTACATCCTACAACTTTAAATCAGAAACACACATCTAGTCTAATTTGCATGCAAGCCTGTCTGCATTGTCTGATATTGTTTGGCAGTGTGGGAGTTCAAGATTGCAAAACCTCCAATAGCAAATAGTTCAGCGCTCTGATTGCAGGATGGTCCACAGGATCTAGCAAGTCTTCAGTGACTTGCACTCAAGACATTAGGAGACATAGGGAGCCCAGTGGCTTCTTCTAGGCATTGAACCATGTCCCCTGCAAAGCAGCTTCATTTACAGAAATTAAGTGTCTATAAAAGTGTAAGAGCAGTAAGGTTAAAGCTACTCTGATTTTTGCATCAAATTCCCTTGAACTTGAGCCTTCTCAAAACAAAGCTTCTTAGAGAAATCATTATGAAATAGTGGAAGTCAATATTTACCTTTGTTAACAATATATACAATGGCCTCTGGCCCCAGAGTGTCATAGAGTGGAACAGCAACCATTGAGTAAGTGTAGCAGGCATACTCTGAAATGATCCACTGAAGAGAGAAAACAGTACAGCTAAGGAAAACTAGCAGCTCGCAAGGCAGGATTACCTACAGATTTCATACAGCTTGACTAGCCCATGCACACATTAGTAGTGGGGGTTGTGTAAGGAGCATGTCTATGAGATTCTTAGAGTAGCAAGGGTTCAAGATCATTGTATTACATGTCTGGCATGGTATGTGCTCAGTCAGTAATAAGGGAACTGGGAAGGGAAAAGCCAGTTGTGATTGTTCCTCATGTGGCCTCAAGCTATTTAAACACAGACCCTCCTCTCTCCCCAAGGTGTCAGAATATTTTGGGAAAGAATATTCAATTTTTTGCTTACCTCTGGCCTATTCTGAGCAAAAATGCCAATAAACTGGTTTGATGATGGTTTGCATCCTTTTTGCAGAAGCCCTGATCCCAGGTATTGAGCTCTGTCCAAAACCTGTAAGATAGTTTTCCCCCACTTTAGTGTTACAAACAAGACGGTATCCCAAATTAAATCATCTGTCATGTGCAGTACTCACCTGTTTATATGTCAGCCACTGATAAGGCTGGTTGGGTTTTCTGTAGCCTAAACAGCTGCCATTTCCTAATGGAAGAGTTCAGAAAAGCAATTGTAAAGCTCAGTACTGAAGTTGCATAGCACTTGAATGCAACACTAAGTAGGAAATATTTTCAGTCAGACATCAAGCTAACTGCATGGAGTATGGAAGTGCACAGTGTCCATCGTTAAGCACTCTGCCCAAACCAAGATTGTAGGACTGTTGGCTTTATCCTTACAAGCAATACTTCCAAGATCTGGTGATATTTTCCCATTACACAGCCCACGTGAGATTGAAATAGCTTGCAAGCTATCACATATTTCAATGCATGGGACCCCTGAACTCACATATGCACAAATTCATGCCTGTTGTAAGCAGGCAGTAATTTTACACTAAAACCCACATCATAAGACAAAGCACAGGTGTTTCCCCCCAGCTCCCTCTGATGCTTAGTATCTGCTGACTCTTCACTGAACCCTACCATCTTAAGTGTCTGATATTTGTTCCTGCCCAGTCTGCCAACTAAGACTACTTCTAAATCAGTGGGGGAAAAAAAATGGTCACTTGTCACTCCACCCCACAGAGGGCTAGGAAAGCTTTTGCTAGCCTGAATTATTACTGCAGACAAGAGGCAAGGCAAGGCAAAAGAGCTTGGAATAATTTTATTTACTTGTGATAGGCAAGTACTAACTAGCAGATGCAAAGCTTACCAGAAACATGCAGTCCTCTCTGGAAAACTTCATACAAGGTTTTACCATCTTCAAAGTAATATGAAAGCAGGTTATTATCTGTCAAGAGTGCACCTCTTCTGGCTCCTCCCTAGGAACAGAGCACAGTTATGAAACAGTGCAGAACAGATGCCATGTCATTTGTTCCTCAGCCATTCTCCCAGCAATCCCCTTTAAAGCATTTCAATAGCATTGCATTGTTAGGGAAGTCTCATTTTCCTTCCTGATTTTCATCTATTCAGTCATTAGTCACATGCAGAGGAATTTTCTAGATGGCTTAGATTAATATTCAATTACAGGTTATTAGAGAGACCTTGACAAAGATTGAGTGCTACCACTTGCCTAGTTACATGAAGTCTAGCACCAGCCTCAAAGCTGATGCAAAGCATTTAGAAATACCGAAAAAAGTCAGTGACAGCCAAGGCCATCTGATAAAAAGCCCACCTAACCCTGTTGGCAAGAGCTGCTGTTTCTTACTCCTAGTGTCTTAAGACTTCCCTTCTCCCCACCGTACTTTTGAGTTGTACACCTGGGAGGGAAGGCTGTGTGTATCAGACAGGAGAGTTTCCACTGATACCCAGAGTCAGAATGGATCGGTATTCAGATTAAGCTCAAAAATAGTCCATGCCCACAAGCAGAGTAAGTATTACCTCAATTCCTATTGACTGCTTGTTCAAGTCAACAGGAGGCAAAACAGGTTTTGGCCTGCTTATCACCCACAGGAAGATGCCAGTTCCAAATACAATAAGACTAATCAACGCTGGTGTTGGGAGCGGTGAGAACAAGACTTGAAGTATCCAGATCATTGTGCTGGATCAGTGGAGCCAGAGTTGAACCTGAAACAAACAGGAGGTTTAACAGACATGAGTTAGAAGCACTCACTAACTATGAGCCATGGTTACTTAAGTAGTTTGTTAAGCAATACTATAAATCATTTCAGCGGTTTGCCCCTAAAGAGTCCTGGTACAATAATGAAGCATGCTTATGCAACGCTTTAAGCCTCTTAAGAGATCAAGTCACCTGTCCCCATAAATCCAAATCCATGCTGCATCCACCTCCACAAAAGCTGAAGCCTGATGAAGTCAGACAAGGAACAGATGTCAATTCTTTCTATTCAAGAGTAAAAATCTGCCTGGGGAAAACCAGTATATAATTTCCCAAATTAAGTATAACCAAAAGATTGAATGGCCAAGACAAATCTAGTACAGGTGACGGCTTTTTGTCTGAACCAACTCAGATCTCACCAACTTATCTTTGCTAGTATCTAAATAGCTATGCAGGACATGACACATCACACTTTGCAAGATGAATAACCACACCCTTTCAAATTCCTTCATACAGAATCAAGGGAACCCAGTCAGTAGATAGTATGTCAGCTAGCAACTAACTAAATCCCCGTACAAGAAGAATACCACGCATTCTGGAGCAATGGGCTCCAGTTACCCTTTAAGTCCAAGAAAGCTGAAGGTATTTTCCAAACAGTTAGTAAATTCAGCCAGGCCCCTAAGTCAGAATTTGTGTCTCTGGGCCCAGACTGACCAGAGTTAGCTCACCCATATCTGGTTTATGGTTTTGTAGTTTTCATTTTCCAGTGGCTGTGTTAATCAGCAATCCTAGTGTGTTCTCTGGTGAGAGAAGGCGTGCTTTGCCCGCTCAGCATCTGGATAAGAAAGGGTACCTCAGAGGCTTGTCATCAAGTCCAAGCTGCCAAAAGCATACCACCTACATATCTGAAAAGTACCAACTCCCTAGACCTCTTTCCTACTCTAAGCCTTAGTTACAATGTGCCCTTCAAACTCCTGACCTTGGTTTCATGTATCGAGAGTCCAAAAAACCAATTGTGCTAGAGCAAGAAAGGCAGGAACTGCCCTTGGCACTCTGCTCTGACTGACAGTTCAGTCACTGGGCATATCAAACCTAGGATGCAAAAACCTGCTCTTTCTGCAGCACAGGATCACCCATCTCCACACCCTTCCTTTGGGCCTTTATCAACTGAGCCTGGAGAAAAAAAAATCCCCTAAAAGCAGGTCTGCTGATCAAGTTTACATTCAGGGCAAAGCCACTTAACGGTTTAGGTTCTAGTACTGCTCTGTTTGGAAGACTGAAGATGATTAATAAAGTGAGTTTGGCAATCAGCTGCTCTTCATGATTTATACATTTGCCCTTGTAACCCATTACTGGAGCCGTTAGTAAACAGCATCTGGTTTATGGTGTGAGTCAGCCACTTCCTCTTTTGTTAACATGAACAAGTCACTTTTTTATAGCATGAGCACGGAGGCAGCTTGGTAGAGGCATCTCCACTCTCTGACGTGAAGAGGAGTTGGATATACAAACTTTATTCCTTTAACTCAGAGCCCACTACTACATCCAAGTGACAGAGCAAATCACGTTTGCACCATTCGTACGTTGGAAGCTTAGCTTGTTAGAAGAAGTTGGCAAAACTAGACCTTGGCACATCTATTCTCACATCTTTTTAGAGGGATACCAGAGTACTCATGTTCCCCTGAATTTTGATTAATAACAATCAGCTTGGGCTATTTTCCAGTCTTTTTCCATCCCCAGATGGGCCAAAAGGAGTTTGCACTCAATGCATTTCAGATGCCTCTTCCCTGGACGTGAAATTTTTCAATCATCAATCAGCAGTAAGAGAATAGAGCTATATGGAGGAAACTGAAGAGCCCACACGCCTGTACAGCTGTACCAGTTTTAATGGCTGAAGTGTGCTCTCATGGGTTCATTTTGACAGTAATTTTAAGACAATTTCCTAGAAACCAGGAAGGATTGGTTGCCTTTAGAGTATCATGCTAGAGGTAATAAACAGAACTGAGGATCATGTCTATAGCACCAAGTCCTCTACTATAAATTATTAACACTGCCTAATCAGACAGATCAGTGCAGTTGTCACAAGTAGCTACTGTCTGTTACATAGATTTATTTGACAGAAAATTAACAGAGGACTCTTGTCTGACCTTTTTGTGGTAAGGATCAGAGAACCCACTAACCCCAAATGCTCCATGCAGCAGTAGATAAGTCACTGAAAATCTTTCCATGAGGGTATTCTCATCTCCTCACTGCCTCACATGCAAGGCAGTTCGTGCCAAGACATCTAGGAAGACTGAACATCAGGCACTGAAAGATAATGATGAGCAGAGAACTCAAAGTCCAGAGAGAACACCTGCTCAGGTTGAGAATAGCCTGAAGATGATTAAATGCAGTAAAGCTTTGGCCTTCAGATTCTGAATTGATTCTGCAAATCACATACATAGAAAGAAAGAGAAACCAGACAGTAGTGTAATCCCAGTGTAACCTGATCAGCATCCCTATAGCTTGTCAAGGATGATTTTCAGTTATAAGCCAAACGCATTTTTAATTTAAAGAAAGACCTGTTGCCGAGTTGATCTCTAAAGCCTGGGAAGTATTGCATGCTCATTTGCTTCTAGTTTTTTGGGGGTTTTGTTTGTTTGTTTTTGTTTTTTAATTAACCGTCTTCATTAGCCCACTTACAGCACTGAATGAGATATGCATGTGAGAGTCAAAACCTAACATCCTTTAAAGCTACAGAAGTTAGTGTTATGTCAAAAAAGCACACATAGCTAGATCTTGTTTGCAATACACAAAAAAATACTTTTCATATCTGAAAGACTATTTTCAATTCCCCTACTTTATGAATAGAACAGTGACAGCGTTTTGCTTTTACTTTCCAACCATGTTTCCTCAGATTGGCTTTAGTCACTCCTATCAAAGTACATAGGGTATGTTACTCAAGCTGTGGCAAGAGACTGTCAGCAAATTTGTCTCAATTCCCAGCATTAGGACAGTTGTTTCCTATGGCTAGAGCTTCTACTGTAACTACTTGTCAAATCCAAGTCACTGCTAGTTAATCACCTCTGGTATCCTCCAAAAGCCACTTAACCCTGCTGCTCTCTGCTGGCTCTTCTGCTTTGAGGGGACAGGAGTCTGTACCTGACAGAGTTTTCTGTCCATGGGAAGAGAACAGCTCTACCCTAGATCTGTCCTATGCAGCAACTACAACCAGAGCTTAACCCCCAAATCCAAATGCCCTATGCATACATAATACTTCATCTATAGCAACTGAGTGAAAACTCAGCTCAGTGCAGCATGAGACAAAGCCAGGGCATTTTTGACAGACACCAGCTTCCACTGCAGGGCCAGTCTGAGCACCAGCTGCCTTGTTAAGCGTGTGGCGGGCAGGGGTGGAATGCTTGAAACCCCTGAGTGTCGAAGAGCTGAGCTCCCAGGGGTCAGAAAGATACAAAATGCACAGGATGTCTCAAACCACCCGCTAGTCCTCTTGTGCAATAAGATGCTAGACAGTTAAAGTGTACTTAGGTTGCCTGCCCTGATCAATGGTCAGGGATAAGATGCACTAGGTGCTGGAGTGCAAAGGCTTAGTTTTTATCAGAAGAGATTACGAGGATACCATGTACAGCTTTGAGTTCAGGAGTACATGTTCTCATTTCTACTGTACCCTCTCCCTCACCTCTACAGCAATTCCTTCACTAGCTAGAAGGAATGAAACAGTTATTCTTTATTCTCTCCAAGTCAGGAGATTCTCCCGACTGGGAAGTGACTGAGCTTTGTGCCTCCAAGCACATACGTATGAAGAAAGAAATCAGTGTCATCTCCACCACAGTAGTTCTTTACAGGCAGCAAAGCAACCTCTGCTGCTCGCACAATTTCAGAAGCAATGGTCATGCACTGCCTGGGAGAACGTTTTCTAGAATTATATTCTTTGTCTCAAGGTTGCGTAAGAAACAGCGTGCATATGCTTTTGAGGCGATCATGAGAACTTGTTGACCAGCATTAGTAAGGTAACATTGACTCCTTTCAAGCAGGAAGAGTAGAGTACAACCAACTACACTGGGGTCACTAGTTAGTTAGTTAACCGCCAGTAGCTCACTCCTTACATTTGCTTAGACAGTGCAGCTCTTGCCTGGTGTCGTGCAGATGTGAGCCGCTGTGCCAGTTCTTACTCCTTGGAAGCATTATATCCCATCTTACTGCAGCAAGAAGTCTTGTGTTCTGCAGGGTTTAGGAACATCTAACTTTTAGCATCCAGAGAGAAGCTAAAGTGCAACAGCTCAGCACTGACTGCTGAAAAGAGCCACGTAAAAACCACAAAGCAAAATCCACAGTAACTTGCATTAAGCCTGAGATGATACACTTTAGTTAGGCTTTGCTTTCAGAGTACCTCTTATGAAAGAGAGAGCCAAACAGTTCAAGTACACTTTGATCTCGGCTGAGAAGCACTCTGCTAAGGGGTGGGAAAGAACGAGGCCTCAGTAAGTTACTTTCAGGAAGTATAGTGCTCTGTGGTTTCAGACTGCATGTTACAGGCTATTTCTGGGCCTTGCTCATGAAACCTATTGAACTTAGGCTTTCAGTATACTTAAATAGAAAGAATTTATAAAGAATTTTACTATATGTCTGCTATTACTGTCCCTCCATGAGGAGGGCAATGACACCATGACACTGCTTAGTACTAAAAGTAGTTTTATCAGATAAATTGAAAAGCCAAGCTTTTATTTTTATATCAGGTTTTCTCCTTGAAAACTGCCTACTCAGAAAGAGAGAACATGTTCAACTAGCCCTCAGAAGTTTGGAAAAATTTAAAAAATAGTATAAGGGCTTCTGTTACTGTTATCCTATTAGAGAATACAGGATCGCATTCTTGCAAAACATACATACATCAACACTGTATTAATAGGAAATTATCTCTAGACACACAACAAGCATGGTTTAAACAGCTAGAACAGCTCAACTTGAAAATTCACATAGAACTCCTAAGAGAGCTAGAATATCATCTTTAAGCACTTTACATAGCCACACAGAAAAAAGGTAGCACTAAAAACTTCTAGATACTAATGTCTTTTATCACTACATATTATTATGGCACTTCCATTACGAAGAGCAAAGAGCAAACATATATCTGAACTTAGCCCAGCCTAAGGTTAACATCTGATAGCACGCTACCAGAGATTTCCTAGCAGGCTCCTGAAAAACTCATTATCTTGAGCCCTGCAGCTAATCACTGCACTTGCACATAGGTTACAGTAAAGGCCACATGAGTAACAACAAGCAAGCCCATTAGCAATAAAACAAATAAAAGTAGAATTTCATTACTTATACAGAAAATATTTCAGAACAAGTATAGAGGTGAGAACCAGTAATCAAAACCACCTACCATTTTGAAGATAGGGTGGGAAACCAACCTCTTTTCCTTAAGTAAAAGGGAGCCTTACCAGCACAGTAGCAAACCAACAACAATTAGAGAACACTCATGTTAAAAACTACAGCTAGTTCCCTCTCCCCGATTTAAATATATCAGCAAGCAGAAAAGCATACTGGGAAGGGAGCTTGTAAATGGGAGGAACTTGCATGGGGGAACTGAAGTGGTTAGAAAAAAAACACTGAGGAAGTTGTTGAGTTTTTTGTTTGTTGATGAAAAGAGCTTGAAGTTTACACATTTCTGAAGAGTGAGGTGAAAAGTAGACCAAAACCTCTTGAAATTATATTTATCATTTCTTATTTATAATCTATTTGCTATTAATTTTCTCTGTGTATAAAGCTGCACTCTCAACAATAGCCATTTTCTCCCTGTAGCTGTGTGTACATTAACCTGAGCAGAGCTTTGTAGCCTGTAATACCAACAAAATGCTTTGAGCACAGTATTTCTCACATACTGCTGTAACATACTTGGTGGTGGGCTGGATCCTCATTTTTGCCACTGGTTTTGGTTTATTTGGTTTTTGTGGGTTTTGGTTTGGTTTGGTTTTTTTCCCCAAAAGCTACCTAGTTCTTTCTGCTGTGGTATAGACTTACATATGTGCAATTATTTGCGCAAGGTAACAGTGAATCACGTTTCAAATTTCAGTTTTGTTTCCTGCTATGACAGGGATTTTCTTTATGGTTTTACAGTTGCATTTCTTCGTTTAAAAGTTTATAGCTGCTGCATTTTCCTTTTTTCTCTCTGATGCTTGTCTAATGTAACTGGAATTTTGCAGCAGGTTTGGAGGGGTGGGAAGACAGTAGCTTCACTTGTCTCTCTTCTTTAGTGCTTTGACCTCAGATCTTGGAGTTGTTTTCCCACTTAACAGTTTGCCTATCTATCTGAAAGTTTTTCTATGCTGCATGATTTCAGAATAATCTGCTTAGCTAGACTAACTATAGCTGGGATGGAATAATATACCATGTACTTGCATCTAGAATACAACCTGTCCTGGACCTTGGCTTGCTAAAACACATAGCCTCTACTAATTGCAATTATGTTTTTATTGCTGCTGTAAACTTTATGCCATTCGGGTAAAGCTAACTTAAACTGCAATTGTGGCATTATTTAGCAATGTGGATATACTTTTAGGGAAGCTGAGGCTTAATTCACTGATTTTGCTGTAAGTTTTACATGAAGATGAAAAAGAAATAGCTCGTTCTGCATCAAACTCCTCTGCCTTTCGCTTTGCCTACCCAGACTTGTTCCTGTGACATTTAAGTGAAGCTGAGAGCTTCAGCTTTAATAGTGCCAGTCAGGGTGCACTTATGCTTACAGAAAGAAGGGAAAGAAGGCCAGGCGCCCGGCCCAGCCAGATCCATTATCACCTTCTTTGAGTGCCTCTCTGAGGATTTTCCCCCTTCAGATATCTAGCCTCGGGCTGTTATTTTTCCAGGAGGAAGAGAAAAAGCAGTGAATTTGCCCTGCCTCTGATCAGCTGTTGGGTAGCAATGCTGTGTATCTCAGATGCATTGACTTTGGCTGCGGGTGTGAGAGAACATGCCCGCAGCGCTGTCCTACCTGGCCTGCCAGAAGCCCAGTGTGTGATGTGGAGGTCCCTGAGCTGGTAAGGTTACACTGCATTGCCTGGGCTCAGTGGGTCTCACAGCTCCAACGTAAACTGGATTAAGGGGTGCAGACAGAAAAGCCTTGGATAGGGTAGCTTCTCCTTAATGATTGGTTCTGTTTAATGCTCATAAATTAGAATACAGCTGATGCTCTTTCCCTGGTATGCCTAAGAAGTGACATGTAAATTTTGAGGCTTTTAATTTTTCATACTGCCTCAAACGATCTGAATAAACTCCAGATTTTTATGAGAGGCACAAATCCATTTGTTGCTAGTAATTCTCTGCCAAAAAATAAAGCAGAGTAATGAATAACTCAACCTTTGCTTCTTTTCGTACATGTGTATAAACTGTACACTTGCATCTTTCATACCCATTAGCAAATTAAGATGAGCAGTAGGTAGAGTATGTCTATAGAGAGCTCAGGTTGTTTCCTTTCTGTTGTCCCTGTCACAAAAGGTTTGCATAGAGGATGGATAAGATGAGCTTTTATAATAGACCTTAAGGTCATGGCACAACATGAGCTTTTGCTATCCAAAGATGCCAAAATAGCCCATCTACCTATAGCAAATAGCAGAAGATGTAAAGAAATGAAGGGGAAGCATTAGCTCAGTGTACAGTTTTCTCTGTTGCCACTTCAAGACTTGGATCTAAATTTTCTGAGTCTGTGGGAAGTATGGGCTCACCTTATTTGAAGGGTTTTTGAATTCCAATTTGTTTTCTTAATGCTATAAAAATAATCATTCTTTATTGCTCTGCTACACTTTTCAAGGACACCCTTCTGGCTTTTGTAAAGCAGAGTAACTGCACAGGGACATAAATAATCTTCTTGGAGCATAAGTGGGTTCCTCAGAGAAGGTAGTATGGACAGGACAGTGGGCTTGGGACTTGGAAGAGCAGCATGCTTTGCGCCAGCTCTGTTACTTGCAGCTTGATTTCTGGCTAATCTTTTTCTTCACTATCCTCTCCTTTGTTACAGCTGCAGCTCTGTACACAAGCAAGAGCTTGGAGAAAGCTCCATCTCTATAGCTACACCAAGCAGTTGTACCAAGGCAGTGGCAGCAGTCTAGTGTGCCATACTCTAAGATCTGTGCTTTTAAAACATTAAAAAAGGCATTATAGCCAGCTTCTGTGTTCTTAGTTAGGGATTAAGGTCCTATTGTAGTAAATGTTGCCAATAAGCCTGTGTGTATAAATGATCTAGCATAAAACAGGTTTTTACTGACAAGATTTCAAAACCTGCCCGTGATGCTGTGGAACCAAATGATGCTTTTATTTCTTGAACTCTGTTTTAAACACGAGTCTGAATGGGAGCCTGGCACTGGTACTCTGTGCACTGTATCTTTAAATAGACGTAACTAACAAACTGATAAGAAAATGGCTTCAGCCTGGACGGTAGTCAAGTTTCCAGTTTCAGCCAGTCTATAGCAGCAGGGAGTGTTCAGGTGGTTGCTCTCACTCAGGCTGTGATTTCTCTGTATGCCACCCCTGAGCCCAGACTTGCTTCTTTAATAACATGCAACCAATTACACAGCTGTTGCCTTTATCAGCACACAGTGTGATGCGAAGAGTCCATTGGATCCAGGCATTGCAGCAAATTAAGGCTATTATCCCACTTGCAGTACTTCTCTGCAGGAGCAGGAAGCCTAGTACTTGGGAAAGACAGGCTCTGATCAGGAGAGATTGCTTACCTTCCTTCAGTGCTGGAGGAGGGTGGAGGGGCCGGTACAGCTTGCTTCCTTTGCTGCTTTACAACTCCAAGTGGGTGTTCAAGGGTTGGTGCTTCCCCAGCTCCTGTGGCAGGACTAAGCCCCGAATCATCCGTGTGTGGCTTTAATAAACAGGCAACACTGCACCCAGGTAACCTTTGAACCTGTGTTGCAGCAGGTTCAAAGGTAAAAAAAAATTATTCTTGATCAAATATAAAGAGCGATTTTGGCTGGTTAGAAATGTTACGCATACAACTCTTGCGCAACAGCTTTAGAAGAGAGCAGCACGCTGTGAAAGCTAACCCCAGCCCTGTGAAAGCTGCACACTTGGGTTTTTAATAGGACTCTTACTTACTCTGAGTATGCATGGGGCACTGAATAAGTCTCATTCCACTGAGAAAAGGTGCCTCTCAGATTGCACTTTGGAGCAAGGAAACATATTCTGATATTTTTCCCTACTGCTTTGTGTAGGGGCCTTTCCTTAATCACGTCCAACCACTGAAGCATGGATTTCCTTTGCAGCTCAAGAGGTCCGTGAAATAGTATGCTCCTTTATGGTAGGGGCTCTCAGAGCAGCTGGGATGTTACCTTATCATGATGCACCTTCTTTTTTGAAGGTGTGCAAAGGGTATTGCGCTTGCTGGACTGGCAAGCAGGCTAAGCCTGCTGCGTCAGATTTCTTGTGTTGATTTAAGTGGTTGATTTTTTTTTTTTGTCTTCATCTCTTAAATGGGAGTAACAGAGCTGCTGTACTTAACGCTGCTTGAGAAAGACTCAGCTGTGGAGTGAGGTGTGCCGGCTGGGCTGGCAGGTGGAACTTCTTGGCTTTGCTTCCAAAGGCTGTGGATGTGAT
Source organism: Platalea leucorodia (assembly GCF_965183815.1). Lineage (NCBI taxonomy): Eukaryota > Metazoa > Chordata > Aves > Pelecaniformes > Threskiornithidae > Platalea > Platalea leucorodia. The sequence continues at coordinate 11,305,003 of NC_138826.1, forward strand.
CTATAAAAGAAGTTTGCTCCTCATGATCCAAGAGATAAAGCTACATACCAAAGTCCTTTCAGCACTCACTTAATACTGTCAGGACTGGTCAAGATCATGAAGCTTTTGTTGATGCAGGCCTGGTTTGACTGGTGCTGGAATTTGACTCCTGTATAATATTTGAAGAGGAAACCAATATCAACACTTTTCACTTATTATCTTAAGTGTTCTTGATTGGGGTGGGGGAACATGCCTGTATCAGTAGACATAAATAAAAGTGGAAGCACCTGTGCCAACTCTAATTATCATCCTAGACCTTCTGATTGCAATCTTCTCTAAGTTTTTAGAAAATGTCAGTTTGAGGAGGATGAAAGAAAATGAGTGGGACAGTTCCAAACTTGGTGTAAAGAGATGATACTGGTGTGCAAGTCTCTTGGCTGCAGTCTGTGGTGCATCTTGCATGTGAGAAACAAAGCAGTCAATTTAATGCTGTTATGAGGTATGAAATACGTACTAATAATTAGTCGTTGGGCAGTTCCCCATTCAGTGTAAGTGGATATTGCCTCACTGCCTCAAAAGCTAGAGTAACTGACACCATCTGTGGTTTTGGCTCCTAGATGCATCTTATACTGATGTGGGGGGGAAGTGTAGCAGAGTCACTTGAGGAGAGAACAAAGCCAGTTACCTGAGCTAGCTGTATGTGTAAAGCTGTCACTGCTTTTCCTTCTCTGCCCTTTCTCCCTGGTACATAAAGTACATGGCTTTTTGCCTCTTTTGAACAGAAAACTAATCCAAGTTGTGGTGTTTTGTCACCTTTCACCTATATAGTTGCTTCCTGATGAGTGAAGACCATTGATTTAGTTCACTGTTAAAAACCATTCTGGGAGTCCTAAGCAACTCTGAGCAGTGAGTGTGTCATCTCTGAGTTGGGCTCTCGATCAAAAGTCTTGCTGAATAGCTAGTAGTGCGTAACCTATTTTCAGCTTGTTTTGAAAGCACGTGTGAGAAAACATGTTCACAAGCCCAAGAAGACACATGGGCTTACATTCTGCAGTGCAGGCCTGTCTGTGTACATTATCTGTGTTCTTTGTTGTTTCTGAATGAGTGATGCCGTAATTTGTGATCTCAGTGGCCAAAGCACATGACCAATGACATAAAATAGACTAGGTCAGCCGTGGAAACATCACCTATGTCCCAGTTCTGAAACAGAGGGGCTCAAGGCTGACCTACTCACATAGAGTTGTTTTTTTTTTCCCCCTTATAAGATTGGAAAAAAACATTTTCAGTTAATGAAAATGTTGGTAATTTTTCCCCTCAAGGCTAAATTATGAAGAAAACAGATGACAAATGACATTAATTCTCTGTAGGCTAGCAGGGGCTCTATGACTTGTATCAAGCTCGTCATTTTTGAAATCTCTGAGCAGGTTATGGCTCAAAATATTTATTAAGTATTAATTTTTGACAGAAGTATTTGCATGCATGTGGTTTTTAAGCATGTGATAATCCAAATTTTCTTTTGCTAGTTTTGATAGGTGATAGAAAGCTCAATAGTTTGCCTACTCTGTTTAGGTCCATTTTCTGTGCTTATCTAAAGTATCACTAGTCACATTAACACTTCTTTCAAATATCACACAAGCAATTTAATCATTTGCCCTTTGTGCAATTCACTTGACCCTTGAATGATGAAGAATATGCACCAAAAGGGAGCAAAAGAAATTGAAAGGCGTGTTTCTTCCAGCTGCATTACTGACAGCAGGATTCACAGGCATATTTTAGATACCTGCTAGTGAACATACAACTGTGGGGTATCCCTGTATGCTGATTAAAAGTGATTCTTGCTGAGGTTGTGCAACCAGTCCGAGCTGTGAAGAGTGGAGCTAAAGGTCATTACCACACAAAGCTGGAGTTTAATCACTTCTAGGTAACATGTAAGAACCCTTTTTTTATTGGTCTTGTGAAATCTACTCAAATGCAATAGGCCGTTGAGTGATAAACATGAAACAAACTCTAACCCTTCAGCCTAAATAATTGCCCTGACAGTAGTAAAGTTTGGTGCCAGGATATTATAAGTCATTCTTACTGTGTCAGATCATTTGTATAAAAGGGATGGATGTGTAGTTAAACTTTTCGATCAATTAATGAGACTGCACATGTTTGAATATTTGTAGTTGCTCTGTGGTGCCCAAGAGCAGCTGCACATTTATTTTGCTGGCCAGTATGGCAGCTGCATAAAATTGAAGGATCTGACTGAATTTGCTGCTTCCATGTTACTGTCAACAATCTGGCATTCTCCTCTCTTCATGCAGAGCTTGAGTGGTGTGTCCTTATAAGTGTCTATGGTTTTAAAACCAGACAAAACAGACTTTTAAGATAACTGTAGATGTTAAATACACACAAGTATGGACTGGCACGAGTCACTTGGCAGGAACTAAAAGCATCTGATTTATATCTTGACTTGCTGACTCTGAGCATAACAACTGACAGATCATTCTACTGATTTTGAGTGGCAACTATGTAATACTGTGGATTTACACTGGTCTATTTGAGATTAGAATTTGTCCCCAAAAGACTAGGTCTTCTGAGCTCTGACACAAAAAATATTTGGCATTGATCATTTCTGTTGCATCTGATAAGAATCATAGATGAAAACGTAATGAAGCTATCTCTCCATAATCTCCAACAAAGTAAAGCCATTCCTATCTCAAAAGCAGTGAATGCCATATATTTCATGTTAACTCTGAAGACCATCCAGCACACATTCTGCCTGGCTGCATGGCTGTGACAGTAAGGCTCTGATGAAAGTCTGTGGGACAGATTAAATTACCAGGTCTTTTCCTCCTCTAAAGGTTAATGACCTAGTGGAAGCTGCTCAAACATGAAGTGGGCAGACACAATGGATACAAATGAGCTTAGACCCAGCTTGCAGCAACTCATGAAGATTTCATGGTGTTTAACTCCTGATGAAAATGAGAACTGCCTGCTAAAGTTGAGGGTCTGCTGACATTTTGAAGCTCAACACAATTTTGTTGTTGTGTCCATGCAGAGCTTGGCTTCTGTATCAACTCTGGACTTTCAAATCCAATCCTGAAACATGATCCAAGAACTGAAGCTTCTGATTCATTTGTTCAGTCGTTTTCATAGTTCGGCTCTGTTATTCTGCCTACACATTTACCTGAACATTTTGCTGTACTGAACCTTCCCTACTGCCAGGGTAAAATATAGGCAAGAGAAGCAGATGTGACAGTTTATGAACAGAGACTTTGACTATTGACCATTCATACCGGAATTAAAAAACCTAAGCAAATCTTTCTTAGTGACTTTAGACTTTGGATCTACGGACTAATAAAAGAGAAAAAAGCTCATGTTCAAAGTGAGCAATATCTGACGTGTAATATTTAGATGAGGAAAGTTTAAAGACCACTTGGATTGCTTCTAAGTGTTATCACGGTGCTGTAATTTGTTTAGGTAGTTAAACTTTTGTTGAAACAGCCAAATTCCATTTATAGTATAGATATCTGTGAAGATTTGGTTTGTCAATGTCAATCCTGAGTAATTTAGCTGCACAAGAGAGCCAGCAATGATTTTTTTTTTTCCTTTTTTTTAAGATACCGTGCTTTTGATAGTGGAGTAGTAAATACATCGGTTTGCAAAGATGTCTGTTACAGTCCTTCATGTGTTGTGTCTTGGACCTCATCTGTTCACCTGTGCTTAACACAAAGGATAAGCCTTGGAGTTCATCTCTTGTTCTGGTATTCTGAGGAGCTCTGATCTGATTTGGGGTCCATCTCTAATTTAGAAACTCTATAATATAGGGGCTGTTTTTTTCCTTTCAGACTAGAGTTAATGCCATTGATGTTGATGAGGTGCCATTATAAACCAATACAGAGCTCAGCTGTAACAACCAGCCTTTAAAATACAGCAACATATATAATGTTCTGAAATGTTTTCTTTCTACCTGTGCTTCAGCTCAGGCCTTGACTGAGTCAGTTTTGTCCCAGTTAAAGACCAGGCTGAGTATAAGAAGTTCAAGATGTGGCTTGTTGTGAGATAAGGTGTCCAATGCTTTTGTGATTTAATTCTATGGACTTCATTAGATGTATAGCTTTAAAAGACCAAAAAATTATGCTGTCTGATGAGTACTGGCATGGTCTTTAATTTCCAAAGTAATTGTATGTATTTCTTTAGAAATCTGTTGAAACAGACCACTGGAGGTAAATTTTGGATTGCTTTTGAGATCATTGTAGTGCCAGATCACAAAAAGAGACATTGCGTTGAACCATGGATTTAGATTTTAATTAAGCCTCTCTTGTTGAAGTTGCTAATTACTGATGAAGGCACTTGTGTTTTGGTGCCTAAAAGTAGGTTCAGAAATTTAGGGACTGTGATTGAGGTCACTTCAATAGCGCATATGGCTCTTCAGGGTTGTGCAGATAAGAATTGTCAAATTCAATTTTGTGCCAGCTGAAGCTACTGACCTTGAAAAAAGCCATTTGCTTGACTAAAAATATGTACGCGTATATTGCAGTTCAGGGAAATACATCAATAAAAAAGGTAGTGATACTCAAATTCAGGCAATCAGTACTTCCTGTAGCTCAGTTATAAGCCCTGGGTCATGTTTGGCCAGGGTTTGGAATGAGGTGAGTAAATGACTTTGCCTACCTGATTCATCAGTCTATGTACAGGTGTGTTAACATGCTCTAATGCACATCTATGGCATTTACACTGCAGTCACTGCAATAGACTTGCAAAAGGGATGAATGTGATGCTTTTTAGTTTAGCTACAATCCTGAAAAGATGCTTTAGCCTGTGGGAAGTCCTGAAAAATCACTAAACAGACCTGTCATGGTGAGCACTTAAGCACAGATATTTTACTTGAATTTCCATTGTGTTCAGTGGGGCTTCTGTGTTTTAAGCTAGCCTGTATCGCAGATTTAAGTTGCTATGGACAGAGAGAACTCTGCAATAAATACAAGAACAGGGATTTTTCTTGGGTTAGGATGGCAGCAGAAGTACGTGCCAATGTAGGGCATAATTGATTCTGGCTTGGGCAGGGGGTGGATTAGAGGACCCGCACTTGGAGCTCATCTTGCAATGATTCTAAGGGTGAATGAATTAAAGACGAAATGCATCACGTAACATTCTACACCTTTTATGACCTTGTGGTATGAATTGCAATCACCTAATTACCTTTGATTGATAACACTACTAGATCTTAGGCAGCAACCCACTGAGATGGCTATTGATACACTGCTGAGTGTCCTGTGTCCCAGACCCAAATGATTTGGACAGAACCTACTGCTCATGCTGCAAACTTTTCTTAGATTCAGGCCACAGCTGGGGCAGATGACCGTGTTTTGTCAGCTGTCTGTTCAGGGCAAGCTCAGACATAGATTATTTGGGTTACATCCTCTGTTTCAGATACTTATGGATGGGATATTCCATGTGAACAAGATAAAATGAGACTCGGTCACTGAACCAGTAGTCCATACTGGTTTTGTTCCTGATGTCCAATGAAGAATATGCAGTGCTGAAAACTTTGTTAAAAAGAAAAAAAATCAGAGAAAGAGGAAAAAATTACAGAATAAACAGAATGCAAGAGAACAGAAAGCATATTGATGCTGGCTGTAAACAGACAAGCAGCCTGTTCTGCCTTGGTAGTTTCATGACCTTCCTCACCAGTGGTATTGGACTACCTGTGAGGTCTTGATTATGTAAAAGTTTAAGGTCAAAGAAAATTATTTGGGCAGAAAAAATGCCAGTAGATGTCTGCAGCAGCCATTGGGAGGTCCTTTCTGCAGGACACTGCAGGTACCCTGAAGTTGCTTACCTAGGTTGCTGGTGAATTTGGAGTTTCTTCAGCTGTTCTGGTTGCATTCAGTTTCAAAGCAAATTAAACCACCCGTCTTGCATAAAATGCATGTTGTGTCCGATGGCGAGCTGAGCAGAGGAGCATGTCCATTGCTTCACAAGGTTGTGTGTGTTCATTCAGTTCTCACTGGAGAACCAAGGGAAATATTTGAAAAGCAGACAAACGAAAAAATCAAGTAAATAAACTAAAACTAGTGTTGCCTTAATTCTCCCCCATCACCTGCCAGACTTCTCGGTCCAGGAAGAAAATTTCTACCCTGTCTGTATTATACATGATGCAACTTCTGGCTTAGATGGAGAGAGATGAACAACAGCAACACTGAGGCAATCTCGCACTTCCCTGCTAGTGGTACTTGCCTCATCTCTCAATTACTGTTATACTACATCCCATATACCCATTTGTTTTCTTTCCAACCGCAGTGTGATAAACAATACATGACAAGCTGTAAAATCTGACCTGCCCTAAGTTGCAATACATATTGAGTCCAAACTCAGGATACCATTGAAACAATTAAACCAAAATGCTATGATTAATTAGGATTATTTAATTAAAATCTGGTGACAGGCAAAGAAGTTGGAGTCAGCAGAATAAAAAGAGGAATAAGAGGAAAGTGTAGTGCCTGAGGTTCAGATTGGTGACAGTGTGGTCTCGGTGTGCCCTCCAGTACCGAGGAAGGACTCCTGTCTGTTACAGCGCTGCATGAGCTCTTGCTCTGGTGAACCTTGCCATTGCCTTGGTTAATGGGCCAGACAACGTTGAGCTTGTTGTGGCATTTCAGGCACCTTGGAACACTTCCTACCCACATGGCAGCCAGAAGCTGGGCTCTGCTGTCCAGGTTGCTGTCAACAGTCACTTCAGACCAGTCCTCCTTAGGTAACTTTATCCTGGCTTTTGTTTATGCTGATTGTGTTTGCGGTGCCAAGAAGTCTCTTGATGCCTTCACCTGTTAGGTTCAGCAGGAGAATGTTTCAGCCCTTTTGGACCAGATTGTTCAAAAGCAGCTGAGGTGGAGTATGTTTTTCTGAGGTTTGCTCCCCGCCCCCCCCCTCCCCCCCAGCCCCCAAGTCCTGCGATTCTGGGGTTCTCTTATTTGAGAATAGTGCTTGGACCAATGTCTTCCCAATTTCAGTGGGAAGTGCTGGCATGGGAGAAGGTTTTGCCTAATATCTGGCTCAGACTTGCATCTGTCATCCTTGGTAGGACCCAGTTTGACTGCTGCTTTCCAGTAGATGCAGAAATACTGTGTTCCTTTTCCAGGCTTTTCTGGAAGAATGCATTGGGGGAAGACTGTTGCTCCGAGGAGCCAGGAGGATTTTATCAGGGAGCTTTATCACCTCTGACATGTTTCTTCTGCCCTGAGCTCACAGGTTATTGCAGTGCACGCATCTCGGAGCATGATACTCAAATACTTTCTTCCTCAGTAAAAAATACTGAAATTCTAGTGACACCCCAGTGCTCCTGTCAGTAGCTGCTAAAATTACATGAGACTTTGTGACAACAAGCTGCAAAATTTGGGGTGGGGAGGAGGTTGAAGATTGCTGCTTCTGTGTAAGTTTTTTGTGTTAGTTAACATAGTGTTAACACGGTGCTCCTGTGACTTCTCATCCGCTTGTGGTGAGACCTGCCTTTGATGTGGATTGCTTTGTGCCTGTGCCAGATCTTGAAGCATATTGCTTGTGCTATGAAGTTGGTATTTTCTGTTAGGAAGTGGGAGGGAAGGGGGCTTGTTTGTCTGTTATTTATAACAAATGACAGAAGGGAAAGCACTTAACAGCAAACCCAGGCAAGTAGTGCTCTTCAGCTGTACTGAGCTCTTGAGCCCTCAGTGGTTGCTGCCAAAGTCTTTTTGCAGTCAGCTCTATCATTTTCTCTTACGAGGAGCTGATTTCTGTTCAGGGTGTTTCCTACGAAGTACTTTCTAGAATACATCAGTGCTAGAGCTGGTTGGGAAGGGGTTTTCTTTTGTCTCTAGCAGTTTTGGAAAGCTGACTGAGCTCTATTTTGCTTTGAAGATCGTGCAAACCTTAAAAAGCAAGACAGTTTTAGCTGAACAGAATTGCATTATTTTTTTTCTGAAATGCTGAAGCACAATGTCTTGGCACTTTCCAGCTGGGTTTGGGTGTTTTGCAATATGATTTGCCGCAGTTGATACGAGCCTGAGAAATACCTTAACTAGTCAGAAGCAGACTGTGTCGTCAGCCCCCGTCTTGTGCATGCTGGGATGGCACTTCAGGTACTAGCTCATGCTGCCTCGAGTACTTTTTAAGCCTGAGGTGGCTATTTCATCCGCACCGCAGTGTGCACTGCCAAGATTAATCTCTGTACCATGGGACGATACTGTCGTTAAGGCCCCTTGGAGCTCCTGAGTGTTGCCTCTCCTTTGGCACACAGCCTGCTCCTTTCTCAGCCTTTCAAACACAACACCTGCCATAGTATGGTTTGCCCCAAGACTGTGCTTCGAGCTTCTCTGACAGTCCGTCTGTAGCTTTAAATGAATTCGCTATGACTGCAACCACAGCATTTTGACTCACTCTGTAGCAATCCAAAGAAGGTGCTTCCTGGTAGAAGTATGCAATAGGAGGGCTAACGCTAGAAAATATTCCCGCAACACCACATCTCTGTTTATAGCCGGTAACATCCAACTTAAAACCTTCCTTGAGACAATTACAGCATCCAAGCAGGGCACATGTCTGTATCATATAATGCAATCTATCCCTCTGATTGCAGGAGCATGCAATAAATGCTATAAATTCTATAAATGTCAAATCAGCATCATCAGTGAGAAATGGATCATTAATTATATGAGTATTTGGCAGATAATTCTGAATAACAGAGGAACATGTGAACAGTGTTAATCTGTTCAGTCACTTTGTAAAGACTAAAGACTGCTTGAACAGTATCTGCTCCATATGCTGTGTATACTCCACAAAAAAGACTTGTTCTGTGGTAACACCCTTTGTTGTCCTCTTCTGGGTGCTGAGATCCCAAGCTTACTCATGTTTCAGCCCATGGTGTGGAGCGCAGGTGATTGCAAGACTTACTCCTGCTATGCAGTCACATACCATACTTCATTTTAAACACCCACATATTGTTGTAATACCTTTGGTGTAAGTAATATCATTAATTATTTCATATTTGAGTAATACATCCAGATCCCAGCTTGTTGACCAAATGTAAGGAGAGGGCCTCATCTTCAAAGGTAGAGCAGGAACTAATGTAGATGGTGTTTGACTTCAGCCTCCCAATAAAGCTGGAGGAGAACCCAGGGCTCTGGAGATTCTGCCAAGTGCTGGAAATGACGAGTCTTTCTTTATTTTCCTTCTCTTCTATTTCATTCAAAAGTGGTGCACACTGGTGCTTTTAAATTTTTTTTTTTTTTTAATTAAGTTTTTGCAAGAAGACACATTAGGAAACATTTCCATAACACCCAGTTAGATTTCATCTCATTTGCATTCTCTTTATCTCCAAGTTTTGCAATCCATGTTTGTTTAAAAAAAAAAAAACAAAACAACAAAAAATCCCAAACCTGTGATGTTTGTCTGGGGAGGTGTATCCAGGCAGTATAGTTGATGGCTTCACTTAGTTCTATATAGTTACTGGTGTAGTTTATATTCCTTAGTACTACTTCATTATTTAGAAAAAATTATCACCCGTGCTGTTGCTGGGATCCTCCTTTTTTTCTTGTGGCTTGCAGTGCTATTTGCTTTCTTCCAGTCTCGCAATAAGTCCACGTGCTCTTCAAAAATATATACCAGTATACATTGATTCATTATCTCACAGGTTTTCATGTATAAAATAGTTGTCATAAGAGTTAAGAACTTAGAATCTCTTCTTTTCCTTTCTCCATCCCCTTTCTTTTTCCCATCTCCAGCCCCAAAGTGCAAATGCACAAAGCAAGTGATCATATAGTAGCTGTTAGTCAAGACTAGTACATGGAACTAGATAGTCTAGAGAAGATACTCCTCATACATAAAACCATAAAAATCTCCTAGCATCTTTCAGTGAGCTTACTATGAAAGACCAGAACATGCATTGTGTCACAGGGAGAGCAGAAGAGATCAACAATATCATTGAAGTCTTAACTCTGTGGCAACAGGGAGTTAACATCAGCTAAGCACCTTTGCCCAAGAAAGAAGTGGACAAAGCAAGCAACATTTTTGTTTTTAAATCTAGTGTTTTTGTCTTTGGTCACTCACCTCTTTCAGTAGAATATCAGTTGTTGTTTCTGTAATCTCCTTAGCACTGTTGTTAGCTTCCCGTTCTTTGCTATTCAATCTGTTTACTCAGCCATCTTTTATACTGTGACAGCTACACCCTCACGTAATAATAACCTGTATTTATGCTGTGCATTCACCTTAGTGATTTACCCAGCCTACACACAAGCTTACAAACCTGAAAACACTGTTCTAATGGGACACTGCCTACCAACTGGTTTTCTAGTCTGTTAGTGGTATGTTTTATGTGATTACAAGATCACCTCAAGTCTGGCTTCAAAGATCTATAGCAAATGGTGTAGATTTGCTATTGATCTATATGGTGAAGAATTTCAGTCTGGAATGGATTTTCTTCCCATTAAATTGCAATGATTTGGAAAAGGATTTTCTCAATTAAGCCACTTTTACAGTAGAGAGTTTTCATATGCTTTTCAGACATTGAAACTTTTCTAATGGAGGTTCAGTGCCCAGAGTTAAAACAGAGTTTAAAATTGAAGAAGTAAATAACCTTTTCATCCAGAGAGCTCTTGTAATTGTTAGTTCCAGTCATCTTAAGACAATGCATTTAAGTGACTGCCAGTTATGTGGATTTCTACTGGAGGCTGTGGGAAGTCCCTCTCAATTCTTCCCCAGTTTGCATGGCCTGAAGCTTGAGCAGTTGCCTGTTGCTGCAGAGATTATAATTCTTTAACAAAGTGTGGGCTGTGGCTCTATGCTCGGAGGGATCTTGCTGTAGTGTTTTAATAAGCCTTTCTACTGAGATCAGATAGAGAATGTCCAAGAGAGCTAATGCAGGTATTCCTGCTCATGCCTGCCTTGCTGGGCTCCTGCTCAGGTTGCAGGGAGTAATATGCAGTTCTCTGTGCTGTCACAGGGTTGGTGCAAACAGCATGATATCCTTTTGTGGAAGAGTGGTTAGCTGTCATCTTGCAACATTTTTGTGTGCTCGATTGCTTTTTTTATTTCTTACTGACTTTCTTTTCCCAAGCCAAAAGATTTTTTTTTATTTATTTATTTTAGTCAGAGACCACTTAAGGGCAAAACTTGTTCAGCCCCTTTGAATTACTGGGTATAAATCTTGATACAGAGACACATCATAGGAAAAAAAAATGATCTATTGCTGATTGCATAAGAGTTACTTAGGTAACGCATGATCCCATATATGTCCTCTGCTTTTAATCACTGTCTTCTGTTGCATCCTCTAACTATCCTGCAAGCTCTTCAGTTTCAATATGGTCCCTTCCGGTCTGAATGTCAGGCCAAAAACATTGAAATTTGGTCTTTGATCTAGGTATTCAAATAATATAAAGAACAGCAGTGTTTTGATAGAGAAAGTTAGAGGAGGGTAAGTGGGTTGCAGATCTGGAAAAACACATAACTATAGCTTTTTCCAGAGCTTAACAGGTCCTGGGTGAAAATCCTCCTGAAACCATCATGGTGAGGAAAACATCCATTTGTTCTTGATTTCAAAATGGGATAGTTGTATTTCCTACTATCTAAAGGGTAGGAAAAAATGCTGAAGGAGATGTTACTATGAAAAAGACAGGGTGTTTCACAGGACATAACACTGCTCAATAGGTGAAAATGTAGAGTGCACAAACCACTGAATAAAATTGCAGGCTGTTTAGACTTTGCCTGTGTGAACCAGCGAAGAGAAGGTATGTGTCTGTAGGTCTGAGAAGCCCCCAAGCCTTGTTCTTATTATTTGCTGCTCAGGAGTGAATTTCCTTTGCTGTATCCTACCCAAGGACAACAGCAGTAAACCTCAGCCCTGCCAGAGGGAATAAGGTGGTGTGAGCAATTTCACTTTCCTAACGGCTGAAGACATTGGCTCATGTTTGTCGCTGAAGGTACAAGAATGCCGCCAGATAATCGAGTCACGGGATTTAAAAGCAAACTTTATTCATTGGTCTGTATATATGCGTGGCTGGCAGAGTTTCTTTCATGAGCGATGGAGAGACGGAAAGTCTACAGGACAGCTTTTTACTGACAAAATTGCTCTCTGGACAAGGAGTTATCTGGCAGTATTGTAGGTGGAGTTGTGGAGGGTAAGGATTATCTTCCTAATACAAAGATTATTGGATCTCTTGGTTTTGTTATGAAATGCTCAGACTGATAGCAATGAAATGTTTTCTTCCCCAGTCTTCCCTGGGGTTAGCGCCCATCATGTGAACTAGTTAGATGGGTGCTCAACTAGACTGTGAAGCTAACAACGATTTGGCAGCGCTATTTGTGAGTCTAGTAGCAGCTGCTATGGAATGGCTGTTTCAGCAGGCCAATGGTAATCTGCAAATTGCTCCTACTTTTTGAAGCTGATATGTCAGAACTTTACATTGAAAATTGAAGGCAGTTTGGGGGTGGAGAGTAGAGAGAAAGGGGGTTTGGCCATTACATGTCAGCAGCTGGAGAAGTGATCATTTCCAGGATCGCGCATTCCTGAGAAAAGAAGGCTTTGAACCACATAGTTGCACATAAAAATGGTGCTAAATCGAGAAATCCTTCTTCTCTCTAATTTTGTTCTTTTATGCCATAACTGTAAAAAATTGAAATATACATGCTTCTAAACTGCATTCATTGGCTGGGTACTTCCCAATGTACTCAGTAGACCTTACTCAGTTGGTTAACTTCAGTTATAATATCATCAATGACATAAAGCTGTTAAAAATCAGCCTTACAAGTTTTCTCAAGGAGAAAGTATCTGGAGTTGAGGTTTTGAAGGTTATTCCAAATCTAGTAATACCACACATATGGAAGTCTCCAAAATTTGGGCTCTAATCTTTACATTTTGGTTTGCTCAAAATTCTTGAAGAACTTACCTGGAGAGCTGGGGAAATACCGGGATCAATGGGTTTACCTTGGGTGTGAATTTGTCCTGTAAAACACAAAATCACAGCTTTTGTGGTTTGTGCCAGGTTCGGTAACTTTTCAGCTGTATGGCAACTGTATTAGATAATAGCCTAAGATTTCTCCTGGAACTTTATTATGGTACTATAAAGTATGAAAACAACGGCAATCTGTGAGGGACCAATAAAGCCAAACTGATCTATGAGACGAAAAGCAGAAGCCAATGGCAATTGTGATTAATGAAGACTATAGAACAATTCAGAGTTGCACTACAGAATAACTTTTGCCTTCTATTTTTCTGACACAAAATAAAAGGCCATCTTCTTGTCACAATCTCTAGGGTACTTTTTTTGGCCTTCTGACTGAAATATCCCTATGTTTGGGTATGATCAGACAGCAAAGCTGGACAATGTCCTTCTCTGACACTTCTGTCAAAATTGTGTCCCCTCTACAGCAATTAGCAGAAGTACTTTATGAACATCCTCTGGCTGGACCTCTGCTGTGTTACTTGGAAGCTCACCTGAAGTTGCTGTATAGGATTAAGCAGATGAATTGTGGACCTCTGTGGAAAAGCAGATCAGTCAGTGTCACCATTGCTGCTAAGCTCAGATACAACACAAAAGATGCAACCTTCACCATGAAAATGTCAAGTACATATCATCTGCTGCTAGAAGTAAGTTTCAGTTTAAATACAGTTTTCCTTTGTCTATTGAATCTGTTGGTGGTATTCTTGCAGAGTATCAGCAGAAATGCATTAAGGGAGCAAAAATAAGTACAAATCAGCTTGGCTTTATCAGAATTTTACTCTTAGCGTTTCTTACCTAGGAAGGTAAGAAAGTGCTGTGCTGAGGTAAGAAAGGAGTGTAATGCATAGCACTTGTCTCTTATTCTATGTGATATAGAAATGGGATAGTGCTGCAAGTGGTGATTATTTCCTTAGTGCATATTTGGGTTTTAACAGTAAATAAATGCTTCCTAGTTTGTTGTGGTTAATATTCAAGTGTGTAATAAATACTTGGTCAAAGGCTGTCAGTTTTTGAGGATATATGTGGTTCCCAAAGATCATAGGATTTCCAAAACTGTGTGGACTCCGTCCTTACTGTTAGCTGTTTAAAGGATGATTTATATTTCTTACTGGCTCTTGCAGAAAGCGTGTGAGGCTTTATAAACAGGAAATGTTCCTCTCCATGCTAGAATGCAGCTAGGTACCGTGCTGTTAGTGAATATTGAAAACTGCTATTGTGACTAATACTGCAACCGTCCTCTTCACAATTTATTTTATGGACTTCATTATGTTACACACTTCAGTAGCGTTGTGCAAGTCAGAACACTCAGCAAGGGTTACTGTGCGCCTAACACTGTGACACAGAGCCATAAATGACATCTCCATCTAGAAAAAACAGGAGCTTAAAAATGCAGTTCATCCACACAGAGCAAAACTGAATCTAAATGGATATCTGCTACAGTTGTTGGAATATCTCTAATTACAATGTCTGTACTCAGGACCACTTCATAGAATTCTGCATCTGAGCCCTGTAGGAATCTGCTGTGTGCATCTTGCAAGTGTACAATTTATGGAAGCTGTGATCACTGAAAGTCTGCCTCTTATGTAGTTTCCAAACTCATTATGTCATTTTTAAAATACATATATATTATCTTCTGTCATGTGACCTTAGAAAGACATATAATTCTGTATTGCAGCAATAGATGGCCCAAGCAGAGGCCATGGAGTCTAGCTGGGTAAATTATACACAAATAAATGATCTTTTGACAGACTTCTTGCTGGCATTGTACTTGGCCCCAAGACCGTGCTGATGATAGCATGTGCTGCTTTCCCCAGTGCATCCTAACTGTGCAGGAGGAGGACTTTGCTCTACTTACTGTAGATTAAGCATTTTGCTCTTATCTGGGGGGAGGGGAGGAGAAGAGTGTTCACATATGAAACTAGGAATATAATAAACTCTGACCTAAATCATGCCCACGTGTGACGTTATGATCCTTATGGGTCCCTTCCAACTTGAGATATTCTATGATTCTATGCAACTGCATATTCAGGACTTCAACAGGACAGTGCAAATCAGAACAGTAACTTTCTCTCCTCCCTGAACTGCAGAAAAAGTGACACAAGTCAGAAAATATATGTAAAAGCAAAAGATCAGAAAGAAGGTAGGAAACTGTGCTCCTCCACCTGTTTAGAAGCAGGTGAGAGTGAATCGACGGAAAAGGAGAAGGCAGAAACTGCATTTTATTAATTGCCACAATGGTGAGGGTTTGTGGTTAGAAAGGTGGTCAGTGCTAGGGTTGGGCTTATGAAGAGTGTTGAGTGAGGCGTGCGTACCTGCCAGGCTGCTGATTGCCAGCATGGAGCAGGAGCAGAGTCTGCACCGGTCCTCCTGGGCTTTTCTGTGATTCACCTGTTTGTGCAGGGCTCCAACCATCCCTGCTTATCAGCATTAGTTAATGCCCACTATAATGAGGTGGTCTCCCCACCCACCCGCATTCTCCAGACACTGGAGTAATAGAAATAAAGCCTGTATCTGTGTCTCTTCCTTGGGAGAGCTCTGGAGGCAGCAGTTACTCCTGGATTCTCAGGTGCTGGACTTTGATATGTATTTTGTCAGTAATTCTGGGCATGAAAAGTGGGATATTTTCTCTGAGCAGTGGTGGGGAGGGGAACTTTGTCCTTGTTACTGTTGCTTTTCCCCATTGGAAAATTCTAATTTTTTCAGAAATTTAGAAAAAAATGGGGAATTGACTTTTTGTTTTCTTGAAAAGTCCCACAGTTTTGAAAGAGGGAGAAATACCCTCTTCCATTCTAAAAAAAAGGGAAAATGCTCTCTTGCGTAACTGGAAGCTGTGAAATTCCAAGATACTGATGATGCTCTGGGCTTTTAACACAACATTGCCAGGAAAAAAAAAAGTGTTTTAATAAATATTTTTCAGCTTTTTAGTAAAATATCTATTTCAGAAAATGAGTTTTCCTCCACAATAGGAGAGGAGAGAGAAGATGACAGGATGAATGAAGCTGTTTCTTGTTGTCTTTAGTTGTCACTGATGTCTTGGTTGCAGATGTTTCTGTGCTGGTTTAGGTTGCTACCCACCATCACTCAAGGAATGCTTTTCACAGGGATTTTTCTATCACTTGATAGATTTGGTTTGATATTCTGGAAGTAATTATTTTTCTGTACAGCAAAGAGAAGCCTGTGGCTGGCAATCCTCTTGCATAAAAAGCAGTCCTTTCTTGTATTACCTCCAGGCAGTTTGCTTTCAGGACTATTAATGGGTAAAATAATGGTGGCTGTTTCCAGCTGCCACAAAGCGCTTAATTTTCTATTGCCACAAGATCTTTAACCGATCATCAGCCACCTGATATTCAGCAAGCAATACATGTTTATCTATTCAATTGCAGCCCAGTGGGCTTTCCAGGCACACGTCTGTGGTTAAATTCTGCACATAAGTGTTTGCTATGTGGTGACAAGTTCAATTCCTGTAATATTAGTACTGATCAGTAGCTCTGTTTGTTCTGTGACAAATTGGAAGGGAAATGACTGTATGTGCTTCTTCACTTCCCCCTCACCCGTGCAATCATTGTTTTAATCCACAGCTCTTCAGATGTCTGTCAATTATGCTAGAAGTTAAACAGATCTGCTAAATGGGAAACTTGTCTGTTTAACAGTTTAAGGTCGGCAGCAATGCAGTAAGTCTAACAACTTTTTTATTATGTACTTGTTGGTCAATAGGAGAAAATCAACAAACTAACTAATGCATTAAAGTTCTCACACCGCAGCAGTAAGCTGACCTTAATTTCTAGCCTTTTCCAGGGGACTGATTGGATTAAATGTTGGAGTTACTAATTGCATGCCAGAGGAGGGGCATCGTTTCTGGTTTTCAGGACATCTTCCTGGAAGATGCACTGAGAACAGCAGTGTTCTCCAAGCCTACACGCATGTGTTACTGGTCACCCTTGTCTCTCCTGGGGAATCTACTAAGTATTTAGATTTTTTGGAAGAGGGCTAGGAAAGACTGGAAGGCACAGCCCTTTCACAGCTCCCTTTCTTCAGAGGAAGAGGTTTAACATTGTGCTCCCTGCTTACAGCACTTGCCTAATATGATGTTCTAATTAAGCCTCCTCCTTTTCCCAGTTTGTGATTTCCCCAGATTTGCATACTTGAATAAGTTTGTCTCCAAGCAACATGCATCTGAGGCACCTGTGTGTGGTGTTCAGTCCCCAGGCACTAAGGAATCCCAAACTCCACGTAAGAGTGACATAGGACATTTCTAGGCATGTTTTTGTTCCTTCCTACTTGAAGAATTATACTAGCTAGTTCTAGCTATGGATTGTCAATTAATTATTATGGTCTGGAATCACAGCTGTATTTGGGACAAAGTTGGAATGTATTTATTTATTGAAAATGAAATGTACTTTTAACTGAAAATGATTTGGCAAATACCAAACCCAGGCAGCATCTCGAGACTGCTGCATTTTTGTTGCACTTTGGTTTAGGGTTGTTGGTTAAGGTATTGTCATGGTGTAACCCCAGCCAGCAACTAAGCACCACACAGCCACTTGCTCACTCCCCACCCCTCCTCTGGTAGGATGGGGGAGAGAAACAGAAGAGGAAAAGTGAGAAAACTCATGGGTTGAGATAAGAACAATTTAATAACTGAAATAAAATAGTATAATAATAATAATAGTAATAAATTGTAATGAAAAGGAAAATAACAAAAAAGAGAGAGAAATAAAACCTGAGAAAGACAAGTGATGCAAATGTAAAACAATTGCTCACCACCAACCAACTGATGCCCAGCCTGTCCCCGAGCAGCAGCCCCACAGCCAGCTTTTCCCTAGTTTACATACTGAGCATGATGTGATATGGTATGGAATAGTCCTTTGGCCAGCTTGGGTCAGCTGGCTGTGCCCCTCCCAGCTCCTTGGGCATCTCCAGCCTTCTCAGTTGGTAGAGCATGAGAAGCTGAAAAGTCCTTGACTTAGTGTAAGCACTACTTAGCAACAACTAAAACATCAGTGTGTTATCATCAACATTATTCTCATACTAAATCCAAAACACAGCACTATGCCAGCTACTAGGAAGAAAATTAACTCTATCCCTAGCTGAAACCAGGACAGGTATGTTCTTACTTGGCCTACCTGCATGATGCAGTCCTGCTGTACGCCATGCCTGTAAAGGAGATGTTAAATCATGGGGCTAGGTCTGTTAAAAAAAAAAAAAAAGTTAAATGATGGGAAGGACATCTGAGATCAAAGAGCACTTACTGCAAATCTGAAACTGCAATAAAATCCATTTGTATCGTAAGCATTCAGTGAGGTGATTTTCCTGGTTGTATGCAATTGGAGTTAATCAACAGGCTGCTTCCCATCATAGGTTGTAGCTGGAGAGGTGGCTGCAGGACTTGTGAGCATATACCACCTACAGCTGTATTTTGAGGTGGTAGCTAAAGGTACTATTTTCACTGTCACTAAATGAGGTTGAGATCAGGACCTCTAAATCAGATCCAGGCAGGTCTGACAAAACATTAGTTTCTCGCATTTGCTCAACATGCAGCAAAGGCAGAGAGAAGCTGAGATGGACCGCGTTCCTCTCATCCACAAATTAATGTGTTAAACGCCTTGTCTTCTTAGGGATTGCTGGCTCAGTGTACATTGATGAATTGGGAGAGAGGAGCATGTTTTAGAAAAACATACTTTATAGGTGGCTGGAAAATTTCCACTATCCGTATTCTTCACTTAAATAAAGATGATTTTTCATGAAGGAACTATATTTTAACAGGTTTTTATGTATTCTTTTTTTCCCCTCCAAAGTATTTTCTTTTATTTGTAGCTTGTCTCCCACTTTCAGGAATTTCTGTGGGGAAGAGAATATTCCATTTTTAACAACTTGTGGTGTTGAGCTTTAGATGACAGAGCAGTTTGGTGTGCGCCCCCCCCCCCCCGTAAAATAAAGTAAAAATGAAAGAAAAAAGATAGTAGAAATGGATTCTTAAATAGCTGTCTGCATCTGCCTGCAGTCCAACAAAATAAATTGCTTCCATCAGCTGGCTAGCTGGCTTTCCTCCTAAAGACAGGCCACTTTGTGGACTTCATAATGAATATTGCCAAACTTCAGTTCCAAGTGAGTATGTTTAAGAGTCACAAGAACTGAACTGTCAGGAACTTTGGGAAGTGAGGAAAGCGTTGCTCTTTTCAAAGATGACAATGACTTTTTATAAATGTTAACTAACGGAAGTTTGTGGTGTGCACAGTCACATTAAAAAAAGCAGGGGGGCGTGTGTGAGGTGGGAACTAAGGCTTAGAAGGATTAAGCCTTAAGTTAGTGTCTTCCAGAGTTGGTCACCAAAATCAAGTTGAACCCTGCCTGATTAATTAGGAGCCCTGAAAATCAGGGCATGTATATTTGTGAGTAACTTTAAAATTAGTCAAGAGATTACACCAATCTTGTCAAATATGTCCTCTGGTACAGCTCCACAATCATCACCAGGCAATTCTTCAGGCTGATTTTGAGAGATTTTAAGCCCCTCCACTGAAACCCTCTCTGGGAAAGCCAGGGCAAGGACAGCAGCACCAGCCGAGCCCAGGTAACACCACACCTCGCAGACACCTGGAGCACTGATCGAACCAGTTTCACGGTTGCTCTCTGCTTCCAGCATGGTGCAGAGGTGCTGAAGTCCTGCCAAAGATTACAGGATGGCGAAGCAAGCTGACAGTGTGCTGCTGCACTAATCGTGTTCTATTATAACGCCTGTAATAATGCCTCGCTCCACTTCCCCGTACCTAGAAATAATTGATAAAAGAAAATCTTAATCCTGGTATTTTTATAAACTGTAAGATGTTAAGAAATGCCAACAACTGGGCAGCCTCTTGGTAAATTACGGCCAACCTTCAGGTGACAATTACAAAGGAATGAGGATCTTATTTCACTCTTGGGATGGAAACCTGGGCATGGATATGTGCTCAGTGTCTGAGTTACAGTGCCCTGGGGCATAGTGTTGCTTTTAATATCTGACCATAAATAGAGAGCTGCAATGGCAGAACTATAGCAAGAGAATTGTAATCCTGTCATTGAACAGACATAATGCCTAACCTGTTTTTTGCCCTGTGGTTACCTGAACCAGTTTGCTCTTGTTTTGTGGTCAATTCTGGTTGTTAGGGTTCACTTTTTCTAGAGCCTCTCCTCATGACTGTTCCGTTTTTCCTTCTCCTGTCTTTTTCTGATCTATCTTAGGCTAAATGACTTTAAATTTAAAGTTATTCCTAAGACAAACTTCTACAGCAGTCTGTTGGCACGGCTATATCCTTCCTAGCATTTGAGTTTCCTACTTGTTCTTTTTATTCTGTTTGTACAGCCAAATCAGGTCTGGGTCTGTGAGCTGGGTCTGTTCCTAGGTACCACTTGGCTGGATTTAGGCATCAGCACCGGCATCAGCCTGTGTCCTGAGTCACTGGGAGATGTCTGAAGGTAGATGGGGCAATGCCGTGGAGCTATAGCAGAACCACGATACTGTGTGGGCTGGTGGGAAACAGGATGCCCTCCAGGAGGGAAAGTTTGCTGGATGGAGAAGAGAGCTAGCAAGGATTTCTGAAGCCAGTGTTGCCAGATTGTTATATTGCTTGTTTTGTACTATCTTTTCATACAATCCTTTTTGGAAGAACGTATTTACATCCTGAAGGAGGTATATTTACTGCATTTGCATTGAAACATAGAACACCTGAGATGAGTATAGACAGAGTAATGTATCTGTCTGCTTACTAAAGATGTCACCTTTCATCTTTGAAGGCTTGTATGGATTTTGACCTTTTGATAAATATTCTACAAGATTATAGAACTTACCTAAGCTTACTAGTAATTCCTTTATTGGATTTCTAATGCTAGATGGAGATCCTATCACTGATTGTAAACTCTATTACCAAAAAAACTAACCATATGAACCTCTCCAAGTCCCCTACACTTCCACCATGCCCAAAATTTCAAGCAGCTCAGCAAAATTACTTGGTGATTTTATATCTGTTTCAGCAACCATGGCCACTTTCTCTCCAGCGTATCAAAAGCACTCACATGATATCTTGTTGTCCATTGCATATTTGAAAGATGATTTCTCCTTATTTGATATTCTTATTTGTGCAAGTTCTGGCACTAATTCCTACTGGTTCCCTGATGGCATGCAATCCTCAGCCTGGAAGCTTTCCCAAGGGGGGAGCTGGAACCCTTTATAGGAAGGACACATCCCTTTTCTTGTTATACACATTTTCAATATCAAATATGGGTAATACTAAAATGAGAATAGCCATATGGGGACCTGGGATCATGATGAATCACGCTTGCTGTGTTAAGAGATTATCAATAGAACCAAGGACTCATCCCTGTGTGTGTGGAGATCACCACATTAAGAGCATCACCACATTAAGAGCTTGTTGGGAAGAAAATACAGAGCAGAGACTCATTTTCTTCTCTGTGAAAAAGTGGTCAAGAGAAGCAAGCCATGAAGGGTGAGTTTTGCTCACTTGTGAAAGGCTGATTACCACAAATACGTTGTACCTTTCACCTTACAATAGGTATCAGAAGTGTTTTGTAGACCATGTGAAATGTGCAGGAGTTTTGTTCACCACTCAAATGCGGCTGTTGTAGAGAAGGGAAATAGTAGCTGCTGATCAGCCTGCAACGACAATGTTCGGTGGTTTAGAGCAGGAAATTAAGACCATTAATATCCAGTTGAAACCAGATGTCATGTTAATTAGGCAAATAGTAAGCTAGTCCCCTTTTTTTTTAACAGACTGTGGTTGCTTCAGGCGTCACGGGTGACAGAGTGCCTCCTGTTTAGTTTTCTATATCTGTGGTCAGTACTTTCCCCACTCATTTCAAATGTTTTCTCTAGTCTCTTATTGAAGCAAAATAGGTTGCATTAATCTTGCTACATATAAAAAGCCTCAAAATAAGCTGAAAAAGATAAAATAAATAAAAGTGCCTCATCCTTTACAGTTGTGCTTACTAGAAAGCAGATACCCCCGATCTCCCCTCACTGTAACCACTTCTCTCAGGCAATTCCTTTTTCTTCCTTTCGGTATCTTAGTATTTTATTATATAATAATCTATGATAGAATTTGGCCAGGATGCAAGCCTACAGCTTTGTGTCTTGCAAGGTAGCTGTAGGTTACAATAGTTGTTATAGAGGACCCTGAGATTGACTGTGTACATCTTCTGTTGCTTTTGCACTTTCTGTAAGCAGCTGCTGGTGGTTACTGTCAGAGGGAAGCTTTTGAATTAGAGGAACCTTTATTCTGCTCCGGTGAGGCCAGTGTTAAATTTTGCCAGATGGGAAAATTATTTTCTTTCAAAATTCCCTCAGCAAGCTACCCCTTTAAGCTAGTCTGAGAAATGACTACGTAATTAGCAGTGTATGTAGATTCTGCAGAGACATGTGGTAGGAGGACCCAAGCATGATCAAACTATGGCACCTCATGAGAATGCCTGGAATATGGAACAGAAAAGTCGTTCCCTCCCTTGCCATGAAATCCAGCCACCAGGAGGAAACTACTGGAATCTGAAACTATATACAATATGCTGTGTTGCTTGGCACCAGATGGTAAACAAATGTGACCTTGTTGTATATGCCCCAATAGGCACATTAGGATCTTGGACAACATGGTGAACAAACTGGAAAAATATGTTGATTGTTTGGAAGGACTGGTGCAGTTGGTGGCAGAGAAAAGGAAGATAGATGAGCTCTTGTCATCAGTGTTGCCTGGTTTTTTTGACTGACACTCTGTACAAATGTGTTGCTAACCAAAGTGTTGCTCTAACATGCTTGAAATTAAGAAACAAAATCCAATGGAGGATGCAAACGAATATCAGAAGCAGGGGAAGAAACAGGAAGGCAGTATTCGTCAGCGTGATGGGCAGTGATCTCCATGCATCACTTTCCTGGATTCCTACTGAAGTTGTTGAAAATGCTTTCAGTAACTTCTGCCTATTTCCAAAGCAAATCAGGGCAAATGAAGGCAATGAAAAACAAGAAACAGTGGTTACAAAGGAAATTATCCCTTTTCCTCCTCCTTTCCAGCTTCACTGGAGAGAGCAGCTGGTGGCTTGGTGGAGCTGCAACTTGTGCTCTCTCAGCATCCCCCTTCAAGTGGTCAGTCTCCTGAGTGACCTGTAAAGCCTCCTCTGTAACATCCTTAAAACACTTGGTGTTTGGCACTTTCTGGCCATTGAGCAAATAGTCATGGAATAGCAAAGCTTTTGTCGTGAGTCTTCTGTTGGCCTTGCAGAGGGACCTCTGCTAGAATAACTCAGTAGGCAGGTTAGTAGCAAATGCATTTTCATAATCTATTAATGGATGTGAGGAGGAAACTTGTTTCCCCATCTGCCAAAGTTAGTTGTGAAGTGGTTGAAGATCTCTCCTAGGAAAAAAACTGAATAAAATTTCAGGTTAGTCCAGTGAAGAACCATTGATAGTGTAATTTCAAAATATTTTGGGGTTTTTTTCCCCCCACTTTTCTTTACATTTTGGAAAATAGTCACTGCAGGATGGAAGGTTCAGATTTATTTGCACCCTGCAACCCATATCTAGGATATGCAATAAGAATAGCTGTGCTCTTTTTGTTGCTAAAGGTGGAAACCACTGGTGATGCTTATATGGTGGCTAGCACCCTACCCATCCGCAGTGGGATCAACCATGCTGAAGAAATATCTGTTATGTCTGTGAAATTTCTGAGTGCTGTGATGGCTTTCAAGCTAGGCCATATGCCCAGAGAGAAGCTGAAACTGCGGTATTGGCCTTCAGACGGGTAAAGAGCCCGAGCCTGGCTGGTTGTGAGCTGGGGGTGGAGCTCTGGGTGCATCAGAGGGTAAGGATTGCCACCCACCGAGGCACGGTGGCACACCTATCACTAGTGTAAGGTAAAACCTGTTGGCGTAAACTTCCTTCCAGGCAACTAACCTTTGAGTTTTATCATACTTTTGCTATGGGTGCTTGTGATTTGTTACTGTGGGTCACCAGGTACATAATAAATTGTTTATCAGAACCCTTAAATTTGTTGTATTGATTTTCTGTAGATATGGAATTTCTCTTTCCAATACAGGTAAAATAAATGCAAAATTGGCAAGTTTTCTCAATTTACAATTCATCCTCAGAAGTATCAGATCAGGCTACATATTTTTCCTTGATGACTGTTTCTGTTGTTCTGGTAGCATTCCCCTCTACTGGAATGAGTACCAATCTGACATGACCCCTGCCGTGACCTGCTCATGTCATTCCTTCTGCTTCAGTTTTTCTCAGTTTGTAAAGGGAAGATTAAATCTTCCAGATTAATCAGTTACTGTTTTTAGAGTACTTTGAGGTATTCACTAAAAGGTGCTAGCACAGAAGCGTTGGGCATGAAGACAATGAGAAGTGCTCAGAATGCTTTTATCAGGGCTTATAAATCACTGTGTAAATTTATAGTGCTGTGCAAACATTTCACAGTAATAAGACCTCTGTTTTAGCGTTAGACCTCTGCTTTAGCATTAGACCTCTGCTTTAGCGTTAGACCTCTGAGTTAGCGTTAGACCTCAGCTTTAGTGCTCACCAAGGAATAGGATCTACATGCCCCACTTCCCGTCGTGCAGTACTGAATCATTTGGATTCTGCTGAACGTGCTTATGGAAAAGCAGAACGCAATTGAAACCTGCAAGATCTTCTCAAAACATATTTCAGGGCCATGTTGCTGACAAGTCTGTGCTACCTATTGTGGCTCAATTGTCTTTTTAAAATAAGGTCAATATGATACACATCCTGAATGTCTGTGTCTTAGGGGTGTTGATGTATGTTGCTGCGTTTGCTCCCAGGGGAAAAACGCTGGTGTTATTTTCCAATTAGAGCAGGTGAGTGTAAGCAGAAAAGCGGACTGTCCTGCAACAGGGTGGGATCCCTTCCAGCGATGCTTTGTGTCACAGTGCGTAAATACCCAGAGAGAGCCAGTCCGTGGGAGGAGGGTGTTAAGGTGGATGAAACCACATGCAGAGAGGAGGCACAGGCTGCTCAGTGTGGGAAGGAATCTGGGAAGGCTGGAGGCTGGTTGCACCACAGAGCAGCTGTTTGCATTGCAAGTGGGCTTCATAATGGGGAATTTAACAACATTCCTCTTAGAATTTAGAACTGGAACATGTCTAACATAATTGCTTTTAAAGAGCAGGCTGAGACATTAGGTGGGTACTAGGTTTTCCATGTAACAACAAAGTAAAGAAAATGTATCGGAAAGCTAGCTGATCTCTATGCTTCAGGGTGCAACGCAGCTTCTGACAGAGCTCAGGACACCGCTCTCCCCTTGAGTGCCTGGCTGCAAGAATTATTACTTATTTCTGTGAAGCCACTGGACTTGGCCTTTGCAGGGCCACAATGATATGCTACATGAAAGGGCTGTGAGGTCCAATCAATCAATAGCTATTTTTTCCTCTGCACCTGTGAGTGACAGCTGCCCTTTGGATGGAGATGATAACTTGAAAAGATTTGATCTTCAGAACAGAGTGAGGAGGTTCACTCCTAATACAGGCTATGTACTTCTATGACGTGTTTTGTATGTATCGAGTCCTGGCTCTTATGATACTATTTTGAGATAAGTAGGGTTTTTCCTCGTCCCGGACTGGGACATTTAAAGAAAACCTCATGGATTTACAGAATAGAGAGACAAAGTTAGTGTTTAAATTAGGATTAAGATGGGGAGTTTCTATACATGCTGTCTGGATCTGAGATGTTGCCTGTGTATATTGTGTAATATATTGATGGTCTTGGCAGCGTATGCAATGTTTACCTCAGTGTGCTACTGAGTTGAGATCCCCCTACAGAAGGGCCTGCAGCCCTGATGTGGCTTCCCTCCTTTCAGGGCTGAGCTAGCAGGGGATGCACTAGGTGGGCATATCAGGTCAGACCTAGTCCGGCATCTCTGCAGCAGAATCAGCTGCATGTCCTCTTAATAGCAGATACTGAGGATTCATTCTCAAGTTTGGATTTGAAATTGTGGGATCCCAGCACAGGATATAAGGCATAATGTTTGACTATAATTAATTCTGACTTGACAGTCTCAGAGCCTGCTCCTTCTTTTTCACTATTGGACCTGGGGTGGCAGGAGTGGAAGGAATGACAGTGCCATGGCACTGCATGTTTGGGGACACTAAATATAGAGCATCAAGGATGGAAAGTACCAGCTTGCATAGGTGGCATGCTTGCTGGTTTGTACTTCTGAGGAATTTGCGTTAGATCTGACTCACTCTTTCATTTGCAATTTCAGTTGGACCTTCTTAATCGTTATTTGCATCTGCAGTGACTGTCAAACAAAGGCCACCCAGGTTAATGGTGTTTACCATTTGCAAGTAAGAAGTGACCTATATTTAATGAACAAAATATTGTGTAAATGTGTGTCACTGTACTAGTGATATTATGCTGCAACCTGTGTTGTTATCATTTTGACACCTGTGTGTGTTCATTTCTCTCCTACTTGTTGCCATGACCTCAGTGGCCTTGTGCTTCAGCATTGCAATGCCAAACTGTGAGAAGGAAAGCATGTAAAAACTCATGCCTCAATAGAGTTCATCCAAATGGGAGGAAGAATTGGGACAAAACCAAACTGTAATCTTTGGGAAAACAAATGTTGGGTTCTAAACAGATTACCTGCATCCCCTGTAACTAATCTTCCTTTCCCTATGTTTCCATGACCAGCCTTGAGTTGGACTCTCAGATGCAGAGATCAAGGCAAGCATCGTCATGCCCTGGCAGCTGAAAAAGATACATCATTGTAGTGCATCTGAAAAGATGAAGTCTATCAAGCTTCAGCTTGTGCTGAAATCTTTTGCAATCACTGCATTTTCTGATACTGGCAACTTAAACAGTATTTAGTAGAATAAGTAGTGATGAGCCATATGCAGGTTAGGAAAAGTGAAGGTGAATTATAGTCCATGTTTTTTATGCAAGCTGTTTAGGATGGACAACTTGTGCTTTCTTAAGGAACAGTACTTCTGGAGCTGAAACCTGTTCAATTGTGCTGCCTCCTCTAGCAGATAGATAGACTTTTTCACAGTCACCTCTGGGAGCTGTTTTTCAGTTGTGTTTTGTTTGTTTTTAGCAATAAACCATTTCTGGACTGTAGGGAGACAGTGATCCAGACTTGGATTGGTAACAGGGCTTTGCCCATTCCGCAACCATAGCTCGCTGGCTGGATGAGCCCCACTCAGCAGAGTAACACACGGGAGAGATGTGTGCCCAGAGGCTCCATCCCACCACGGGCAGGGAGGCGGCCTGGGAATTTGTAGGCATACTTCACAGCTGCTGCAATCCTGCAAGGTTTGTTCCAAAGCAACACTTATTGCATAATTAGGAAGAAAATTAATCAACCTACCAAGGAGACTCAGTTCAAGGCTTTCTGCACAAAACAGCCATGATAGGAGAGCAGTGACTGTCGCAAGGGCAAGGCAAAAGAAACAGGCTTTGGAGAAGAAGATGGTGTGTTAATCTCATTTGTCAAGGACAAGAATTTGAAGAGGTAAAGCTGCTTGGCAGGTGTTGAAACTTGGGGTGTTAGTGGGAGGAGGGAAGGGGAGAGGGAGGCAAAGCAGCAAACGGGGGAGAAAAACCTGCAGAGTCATTATCTCTGATCAAAATGCCCTGTGGTGCACAAAACATTCAATAGCTCTGCTCTGCTTTAGAAACTTGTACCACCAAGAAATACTTGGAAGTGGCAGATCTTCTGACTCTGGTGTGTCTAAATGAGACAATTCTGCCGAGCGAGTGCCCTCTGTTGTACGCAATGGCTAAGCGCATGCCATCACAGCGGTCCCGTTTTCTGCGGGCTCTCAGGCTGGACCCTGCCGGCTCTAATTTTGGCTTCTAAACAGCTTTATTTTTCTCAGTTACTTATAAATGCGTATGGACTGAGATTACACCTAGAGGAGCAAATAGAGTCCATGGTAAGGGGGATCTGTGTGTATTTGAAAACTGTGGCCATAATGTATGCATGTTCTAGCTATGCATTATCTTCATAACAATGAGGTTTCAAAAAGAACAGGGAGCTTAAAATCCTTAATTTAATAGAATTATTCAGGAGGTTTCCTCTCTACAAACAATAGCAAAAATTCTATAATGTGCTTATGCTGCAGTATGTACAGACACAGGTACACCTACGGTTTTCATTAATAGGAAGCGTAGCAGCTGTAGTCATTCTTCTCTCTTTCACATTTAGGATCCTGGAAGTTTCATGGAAAAGGCCTAGGAATGTTTCTTACACTTTCAATAGTTCTGTTCAATATTGTTCTAGTAATTACTGGAAGTAAGGAACCTACCATCACACTTGCTGGGAAATTGTTTCATGTCCTGGTATTTCCTGCTCTTTCGAGATCATGGTTTCCCTTTCTAGTAATTTCTTTTTCCCGTTTAAAAGCTGTTGTTACTCAGGTACAGAGCTAACACTTGGACACCATTGTATCTGATGCTGGCTATGTCTTCAAGGAAGCGTAAAGCTCATTAGCTTGTTTTCCAATCTCAGATGTGCTTAATTTGTATCCACACCATGCAGCTATCCAGCACTAAGCCTGTCCAGTCACCAAGATATCCTACTCCTATCAGTACTATTGTACCTACTGCAGCATGTGTCGTATTCTACTTAACCCAATACTGACAAGGCTCAGAAGCAGGAAAGAAATGTCAGGCAACTAATTCTGAGGACCTTCTAACTATTACTACATAAAAAGCGTCCTTTTCTCCCATCTTTGATGTGTTAGGTTAGTTTTCGCCTTGTTCAGAGGCTTCACGGATCAAGCTAGGACCTTGCAAGACCAGGCCTGGGGGGGAGTTTGGTACCACGCTGAGACTGACAAGGAGGGGGGAACCTGAAGGTAAATTTGGCATTGAAAAATGCTGAGTTTGCATATCCCTATGTTCCTTATAGAAATAAGTACTGTTGGCATCACAACTCTTTCAAAGGAGGCATCGGTGGAATACATAACCCTTGGGTTTTCACTCGTTTAAAGTGCCTGCAGAGACTGGGGAGAGGCAAATCTGCTTTGGGATTCTCCAGTATTCAAGGCACAAAGCTCATGAAATATTTTATTTATCTGGTAAAATGGTGCATAAGGATTTTTTTGTGACCTTCATTTTTCCTCTGTAAAATGAACATCTTTAGTAAAGAAGTCCAGGTCCAAACGGAACTGGGAAAAGTTAAGAAACACAGCTGGGCTGTGTTTTATAATAAAACAGCACAAAATCCAATCGCAAAGAGTAGGTGGAAGATGATATCTGCAAGAGAAACACAGACTAAATGTGAGTACTTCCCTGTCAGCTGCCTTTCACGTTCTCTTCTCACCCCCATCAATGCAACTGCATGCCCCTAATGTGGCTCTGTCACCATATCAAGTTTTAACAAATAGGCTTTGAAAAGCCTTTTTCAAACCCTCTCCAAATAGAAATGCTTTCAGACATCTCTGTTAACCCGGTGAAACATGCTTGTTCCTTTTTGGGAAGAGGGTGTGAAAATAAGAGAAAGTGATGTTCAGTATTGGAAGTTATTGGTATGATTTTATTGTCCAGAGTGAGGGATGTGCCAAAAGGAGGAAAACGAAGTGTATAACGTTGAGAAATAAAATTTTATTTTGAAATATTTCCCTTTCTGTCAAATTTAGTAGATTTTTTAGCTCTTTCTTTGTGCTATGGGTTCTATGTTGACAGAGTCACTCAAAATCTGTATTTGGGATTGATATTTTCATTGTCATACTTTGCTATTTACCTGAGAGTGTGTAAAATCTGGATAAACCTTTGCCTGTATAAAATAAGAGAAAACGATAACATTGGGATGGCATGTTTAAAATAGGGCAAAGTGCACTAGCGTGCTTTGTAAAAGCAGAACAGATAACATTTGCCACATTTTGAAATTCTGGATATTTCTTCCTCTTGGCTTTACTGTCTGAAGTTATAAAAGGATCCTCCGTTCTTTTATCTTCTACAATTGATGGGGTTTTACTGGTGCAACATACTGAATTGTAATAATGCTGCTCTACATCTATTTGTAATTTTAAATTGGCTTTCAGGTTGGTGTGGATGTAGTTGATAAAGTAGTATAAAGGGCTCTAGCGAGAACATGATTTAGGCATATCTTGTTCCAGGGACCTGTTTCAAAAGACGTGCTGGAACTGAGGAACTAAACCAGCTCAGGGAGAAATTCCTGGTGCCTCCAGGAGGCAGCAGTTAGAGGAAACAGGTGTTGTTTTATAATGGGGAAACCTGGCGGCAGATCAATTTGTGTATCAGGAGGGATAGGCACAAAGGGTTAACCTACCAGAGTTATGGGTATGCTGAAGTACCAACCCACAGTGTAAAGGAAAGCTTTCCTGCTGCTCCTCTTTCCTGCTGACCTCTGTCCCGCTCATGTGCAATCTTTCAGAGCTTGTCTGGGCTGTTGCTGAGGTCAAATGCAGGTGAGCAGAGTTTATGCTGCTAACTTGGTCTGCGAGTGGTTTGGCCATTTATCATTAATGCCAAATGGGTGCCTTTACTCGCTTTGTAAATGAGGAGAGCTTCACTGAGCTCTTCTGCCAGAGCCCCAAGCCTGGAGGGGACCAACTTCTGTTCAAGACTCCTGCTGCCATGGGGAAAAGGGCTCTGGCAGAGGGCTTTGGCTCCCTCTGCTCGCTCCTACGCTACGAGCCATGGGTGGCTCCCAACTTCATTGCTTCCCAAAGGAAGAAACACCCCAGAAACCCAGTCACTTACTGCGTACAGCAATCTCCGCCACTAAAACACCTCCGGTTTGTTCCATGCGCTGTTTTCGTTTATCACATGTCTCAAGAGATCAGAGAGAAAGCCATGTATACCAAAAAAATTAAAATAAAAAAATCCAGACCCAATTCTCATGTTTCCAACCAAGGAAATGAAATCTGTGTCAATATTGCTGCGTATTTTCTAGGGATCTTTTTTCCTGAAATTATTGGGGGGTTTTGGTGCAGGAGAGATTTAAGGAGAGTCTTTATAGTGCGTTTTCTGAGGATTTTGGTGTGCCGCAGCCCTTACAGTGACTGTCAGTGTAAGTGCTCTTTTAAGTCATGGGATGGCAGGAGCCCAGATGGCTGTCCACTTGCTAATCACAGGTCCTCCTGGGCTGCCCTTTCCACCCTGCCTTAAAGAAAACTCCTGTCAAAAAGGAAGGGGGGAGCTGAGCTCCATCAATTTAACCCATGACCTCTGTGAAGGCTTCTGTTGTTGTTTATTGCTAATTATAATTGTTGCCTATTGGGTAGAAACAGGAAGCACAAATCCCTTCCAAACGGATCATCTCATGTCCAGCACTAATGATGCCTGTCACAGCTGACAAGGCCCATATTGGAGGCAGTGCTCTACAGATTAAAGGTCCTTGTCCGTCCCCTGACCTTTGCAGATCCCCAGCTGTGAGCATTTTTTTTTTTCTAGCAACTGAGCATGTGGTAATTCTGGTTATGAGTTGCTTGTAAGCATAGACCCCCAGCTTAGTTCAACCTTAATTGCAGCAGACCACCAGCTGCATTTTTGGGTTGGAAGTGGACTCGAGGGATGCTAGCCTGATCAAGCAATTATCCTGTGCTGGAGGGTGAGGAGGGAATTCCACCCTGTGCCTGAAAGGATGATGTAGAGGTTTGGTGGTACTGTCAGAAAGGCAGATAATGGAGTACTGGGTTTGTGTTTTCTTTTAACCCTGGTCTGTGGCTGGATAAAAAGTTGAAGACGTCTTTAAAAACAGACAACAAAATCTAAGCCCAGAGTTTTTTCTTTTGCCTTTGAACCTTAGAGTTTCTAACAATGCATTTTTGTCAAACCTGCAAGTTTTGCACAAATCAGTGCCCCCTGCTTAGCACTGAGGCTGGGTAATAAACTGCTATCTTAATTTGGCTCCTGGACTGCAAAAGTGTTTAGAAAGAAAAGTTGGTTTCACCAGGAGTGATGCTTTCTCTTCTCCAGCAAGAAATATTTGTTGCTGAAACGACAGTATGTCGGCCAAGGAGTATTCTGGGCTTTCAATTCAGGTTAAATGAAATTCAACTTCATTTTATAGCAATGACACATTCATTGCATGAGAGAAAGAGTAGCAAAGCTCTGACTTAGTGAATGAGAGAGAGAGGTCTTTAAAGAAAGACACTTTAGTAACCCTCACCCTTGCATCAGTTGGTGCAAGCAGTGTGCACCTCCCCAGGCTAAATAACATGGTTGTGTAGCACTCCCACCTCCTTCCCACCTAAGGTCACAGGAACCTACTCTTCGACCTCAGTTCCTGCTCCAGTGACAATTTATGTATTTCATGCAGAATAGGATGGCTGCAAGAGCAGTAACTTACTGCAGGATGGCAGAGAGGACTTTCCCCGGGAAGGGGGGCTGGGAGGTTTCGCTCGACTAGCGGTGAGCTTTGAGCCAGGTTCTCCCGCTGCCCCCAGGGTGCCCTCGGCGCCGAGATATTTGGTAAAATGGAAAAAGCTCTACTTTCTCCTTTTTTCCAGCCTTGTGTTTAACTGTAGCTGTTTGTCAGACAGGACTGTACTCTGGGATATTGACAAGAACTGAGTTTTTAAAGTGCTATGTTATTTCTCAATACATTTAAACAAGTTGCCCAATGTTGCATACAGCGCCTGTGGCATGACAGGAGTCGGGGTGCACGGCTGGCCACTCAGGTTCACGCATGGCGCTGTCTCCCTCTTCTGAAAGCTCTGGCACTGGCTCTGCACCCAACGTGCCCTCAGCAAGGTCTCGACATCCTCTGTCTAAATTTAGCACCACGTGTTTCTCTGAGAGGGAGGCCTTACCACCGGGCAGGAGAACTTCTCGCTGTCGCAGACGTGCGTCTCGCAGTGCAGCCAGACCTTGGACAGCTTGGGGATGTTACGGAAGCGGAAAGCGTTGAACTGGAAAGTCGCCCGGCTTGTTTTCCCATTCTCATGCACAAGGATGGAGTTGTCCGTGGCACACCTGTGTTGTGCATGGAGAAGCAGTGTCAGAGCCTGCATGGCTTTAGTGAAACATCTCCTGAGGTGGCAGTCTGTTGGATGCGTTTGTCCTGCTGTGGGCCAGCTTCTCTTTTGCCCCCTCATCCACCAGCCCCTGGCTTTCTGTCATCCTTGGGGCTGGGCTGGGAAGAGGTGCTCCCCCGGGTCCCACCAGCACCTACCCCTTCGTGATCAGAGGCCAGTGGATCTGGTAAAAATACTCTGAGGAGGGAGTTGCCCAGCAGTTGTTGAGAACAACTTTGAACCTGGGGAGACACAAACCTCAGATTAGCAAGGAATGTTCTGATTGCCAATGTATTAATTATTACTCCTTCCCTTGCCTACCTGTCACTTAAGCCCTTAGCTTCCACTCCAGCAAATATGTCAGAACCAATTTCTGATGTTTCAACGACGAAAGGGGCTTCTTTTATACTTGAAAACTTGGCATTCTTTAAAAGACAAAGAGAAAGACATCATACATTACTAGTATCATGCAAAGCAAAGGCATGTGGTGACTTCAGACAGCTCTGGACAGATGGACTCCAAAAGTCTGGGTTCTTATTACCTGCAAACTCCAAACTCTACACCTGTTAGTAGGACTATTGGAAGCCCAAGGTGGTGTTTAAAAATCTTTTTGTTAATGTTTGGCTTATAATGATAGTAAGTGACAGAATTTTATGCTATTTGGGTTGTGGTATGTGTTATATCACAGCATGGGTGGGAAGCAAGCTTGCTGCTGCTTGTGGTACACCAGAGGTGGTGGGGGAAGCTGGTGGGAGTGAGAGACTGGAGATGACTGTATGGAAGGGGAATGGGGTTGGGAGATGGCCACGTGTGGGGGAAAAGGAATGAAGACAAGCAGAAATCACATGCCCATACACAAAGGTTCAGCACTCTGTGATTTATACTTGTGGTGGCCAGCATGGTGAGAGCTGAAGGGGCATGAGTGTGCAGAAAGAGCTCTGCCAGCTCTAGTCATTCATCCACTAAAATCCAGCCTGCTCAAAGTAGTGCAGTGTTTGGCGCTCAGGGGAAAAAGTTTGGTTACAAATACATGGAAGTACCTACCTTAAATCCTGCTGCTTTTTATTGCATAAGATCATAACAAAGCTAGCACCAGAACTACATAAAGAGTACATGTTTAGTCATAGCATTGGTTTACTTAGTTAAATCTACACAGCAGGATTCGGGTATATGTAGTTCTGGAGCTGTTGGACTATCTTTCCTTGATGTGTTTGCTCAGTTCCCTGGTACTGATTGTCTTATGTGCCTTTCCTCACCTACGTGGCGAGGTGGCTGTGGGGCACTACGGTATTCCCACTGCAACATCTGATAGATTGGATACACCAAAGTTAAGGCTCAAGGCTGTGTTGAGATTAGTGATCCATGGCTGTAAAGTGCCCTGAGAAATTCTCACTTAACCAAAGATTTCTCCCGAAGGAGAGACCTTGCAGAAGTATTGTCACAAAGCTGGTATCAGTCCTTGTGCTAAAAAGAGTTGACCCTGGTATGCTGCTGCTTTTTCCAAACTCCATTGCTCTACACTGTTTTAGGGTACTGTCTTGCTTTTCTTCACAACAGGTTTCAGTGTAGAAGGTCTGATTTCCATTCAGGCTCCAGCCCCTCATGCTACCTCGCAGTCCTTTGCTGTTAATGGTGTGTCCCAGGCTAAGGGCAGGTGAGACTGAAGGGTTTCTGCTGGGTTAGGCTGCAGCTTGGGCGCTGCTTCTGGATGAGGAAAGGAGCACATGAAGCACCTGGAAGTATGGCCCACCGGAGGCAGAGGGCTGTGTCAGGCAGCAGCAGAGATGAATAACAAGGCCAAATAAATCTTTTATTTCCATTTTGCCAGGAAAAAAAGAAGAACATTTCATTGAAATTAATCTTTTCTCCCCAGTGAAAATGTGAACAAAATAACAAAGAAGTGGTCTATTAGCTTTCTGAGCTTGTTCTGTACTTGTGCTCAGTGGGAAAATGTATTAGTAACAGTTCAGCCACTCCCTCCTTGACTCCTGGGAGCCCCATGGCCATTAGAACAAAACAGTAATTTGGCAAAAAAAAAAAAAGTACCAGAGATCCATTGCTCACTGTCTGTCATTTGTTTCTGCAGCCATTTTGTCAGGAGTTGACAGGAGCAGTGTGGTACCTCCTGGGACCTTGCCAGTGTATACTACCAGTGTGCCGTCTATCAGAAAAAAAGACCCCGTGGGTTTTCATAGGGCATCCCAAGGCTGCCAAAATGTTTAGCGATCAATTGGTGCCCAAAATGCAGGGTGTGGGGGGAGAGATTTCCATCAGTCCACCTTGTGCTAAATACTCCCTCTACCTGGCCTATAAATTTAACACAGTGTGTTATTAGTTGTGCTTTTTCTAGTTCTGCTAAAATAGAGAGGCGGCTTTGGTGCTTTTGACTGTGCTTTGGTGGAAAAAAGACCCCAGGATCAGGAGCTGGCTGCTCCAGCAGCACGGCGGAGCTGTGGGGAGGAGAGGGATGTTTCAAAAGATTGGCCTGATATACAGGGATGATATTTTGTTGGAAACAAAATTCCAGCATGACCTAAAGATCTCTGGGGAATCTGAAATATCTGTTAGGTGAGAGGACCAGGAAGCAAACTGCAGGAGAAATGCATGGAGCTTGGCTGTGTCTATAGAGACTATGTCACAGCAGCGGTGCCTGCAGATGCATGCTGCTCTTTGAGTGGGATTACAAACAAGGTTTGCTTTTTCTTATAAAACCTGTCAGCATGTTAGAAATGTACCTTTCAGCAGAAAGATCTGCCTGATTTGGAGGGATTAAAAGAACAGTTGGCATGTGTCTGCTCTGTTCAGTTTAAGTATATCCCTGTTAATCAGCAGAAACAAGGACCCCTGCAAACCCCACCGTAATTATCTGTTCCAGGCTAGTAATGTGCTCCGTGACACATAAAAGTCAGGAGCAGCAGCCTTTTTTTTCCAGCTCTTAGGCTGAAGCCTGTGGAAGGTGAAGGCAAAAAGCTGGGTGGCAAAGAGCACTTACAGAGTAGAAGTTGAGGGACAACTGACTTTCAAATGAGCCAGAGCTTCCATTCTTCACATGGATGGTGGCCACCCTGGGGACATAACAAAGTTTCTGTATGAGTGAGATGTGGTGCTGAAAACAGGGTGAGGTGCACTCCCAGAAGAGGACATACCTTTGGTCAAAGGCAGCCTGGTTCACCAGGTAGTTGGCATTGTATGTGCAGGTGAATGAGTAATTCACAGGCTGGCTCTTCACAATTACCGAGGAGTCATTGGAGACGATGGAGTTGTAGAAGTTATAAACGGGGTTCTTAAACTGTGGATGGTGAGACAGAGAAATGTAGGCAGTACTGAGTCTTTGAGGCATCAAGAACAACTTCGTACTTTGAAACATGAAGACTGTCTGGTGACAAAACACCATCCCCAAGGAAACATGGGTTTGTAGCTCTTCATATGCTGTGCTGCCTATATGTATGCCTTACTATGTGTATGTTCTGTGTAATACAGGTGCAAATGGGCGACTAACACCCAGACTAATATCACTAAGCCTGCGACTATTTTGCCTGTAGATGCAAAGCATGACTAATTATTTCCTTCTCCCTGATACTGGAGCCTCCTCTTTCCATCAGTACTTAAAGCCCACTCCAAGCTGGAGCAAACTGGACTCTCTCAAGTGACTCCAGCCAATTTCTGAGTCCAGCTCAGAAATGTTGGCCTTGATAGTCTTACCTCTGACTGCGTGCCACAGTAGGATTTGTTTTTAGGTGACAGGTCCGGGATTGTGAATTGGTAATATCCCGAATCGTGGATCCCATTGTAGCAAATGCCTCCAAGTGCCAGCTGATTAACCTCCCATCCATAAGGACACTCCGGAATTTTGGTAATGATGGTTTTAGGATAGCAGTATACCAGAATTACATCTGAAAGGAAAATAATACACCCAGAGTGATATTCAGTGATGTTTTTCTTTCAAAGAGGCGGGTCTGCACACCTGCTTTCCTTTGGGATTAAATTTCTGCGAGCGGGGTATGTGCTGGAAGGTCCCCTAACATGAGCAGCTTTTGCTACACAAAACTGACCCTTGGGTTGTTAAATTCTGTCCTCTCTGGAAGAGTTTGGCCTTTGCCTTCTAAGGAATGCAGAACTTCATGTAAAATTTTTATCTTTCTGGAATAGCTGATTGAGGAGCAGAGACACTGCCGAGAAACCTGAAGTGAAAAATTGCTGCACTGAAATCTGTCAGATTATGCTGCAGAGCTGGCTTCTGTAACACCACTGACTCCGTAAAAATAATATGAGTGAAGTTTTTTGCTAGGCTTCAGTAGATGTGCACCTTTTTGTAGCGGTGTTAGATCTAGGCCACGAGACATATTCTGCCCTTTCTCTCCTTGCACTGGCATTGCAGTGCCAGCGCAAACTGAAGTTTTAGAATTCTCAAGTTAAAAGCTAAGATCTAAAAATGAACCTAGAAGCCTAGCACTGTTAATGGCAATAATAAATGAAGTGAAAAGCCTAGCCCTGTTAATAGCAATAGTAAATGAACTGAAATCCTAGCCCTGTTAACAGCGATGGTTAATAGCAGGGCAATAGGTTTCCAAACGTGGTGATTGCTAATACAGCCATGAATATTGAACATCATAACTTACAGACTGATTGCTTCGTGATAGCAGAATTAGACATTTTTCAAAGAGAATCAGGCAGTGCAAATTTAAATGTCTGATGGCAATTTAAAGGGCAAATATTGACTAACCATTAGTGACCTGAAAATTGAGAAAGACCTCCAATTACTACAGCCAGAAAAAAGACACCCTACCTGGAGTTATTAAATTATTAAATTTCTTTTAGAGCCCTTCACACTCTAGTTTTTATGATAAAAGCATGATTTTGCAGCCTTTCCGTGTCTGCAGAAGGTTAGGGAATACTCAGAGAAAGTCAAATAGGGACCTTAACAACTTGCTCCTTTCTGGTCAACAAACCTTCAGCTGATCCTGCTTGTGTCAGATTTGATTCTGCTTGGTCAGATGGGTAACTCTGGCAATTTTACAGCCATGCAAATTCCTGCAGTTCGGAGAAACTGCTTATGCAAATGAAGGTACTGGAATAAATGGCTAGAGGGCCAAATACTTAAGATATACCATGAAATTACTGGCAGTAGTCTGACTCCAGTCACGCACATGCCAAGCAAACACTCTATATTGAGGTGTATTCCAATGCGTTTCTAAAGCACGTTTCTTAATTGTAGTGAATTCTACATGACAAGTCTGTCTGGCACCAAATCATTTGAGTTTCTAGGTAGGAATCAGTGTGCAATTAGGGCCTTAGCTTCAATGATTTTTGTTTTTTCTTGTTTAATATAGCAGTGTGGTTCAGGAGTTCAGCCCAGCACATTCATTCACCACTAGTCATCTGATTGCAGTCAGTGTGACTGAAGCCCAGCTTGGGCAGCAAAGATCTGCTGCATCTAGCCTGTGCTATTGTGGATAATTTCTAATTGTTGTTGTTTTCTTTGCCGTTTTATGCCTGAATCCTGCTTGTTCTTAACTTTATTGCACTATGAATATTGCACAAAGTTAAGCAATTATTAAGTTATTACCTAATCCTCTGTGGGGCTAGGACTTTAGTGGTGCTTGCTTTCCTGTGCTAGCTGAAAGCAGATCAATAAAAGAAATGTAAGGATTACCTCTCCAGAATCCACAGTTTAACTTTCTGAAGAAAAACCTTTCCACTTTTAAATAGAAAGAAACCCTTTGGCAGCTTAATTACAAGAGAAGATCATAGGAGACTTAAGTTATTTTACCTGCTTTATTTGGATTGCAAGGCCCCGCAAGAGCTTGAGCCAAGATGACCAGCAGATAAATAGTAAGAGTCACCATTTCTTGCAATGATCTGAGGACACAGGGAATAAAGGCTGAAATTGTCTTTAAAATTGGAAATAAAAAAAGTGCATTGGCTGCAGACCTAAAACTATAGCTCCTGTTAAACACATTCTTCTTGCAGAGAGAAACGATAACATTACTGATATTTTGTCGCCCAACTTAATTGCATCTCCAGGATAAATATTTCCAAGACCATTATTATTGCTAGGTCACTACTGAGACAATTTTACTATTTCAGTTTAGTGGTGGCTTTGAATTATTCTAGGTTTTCTTTGTTCTTGTAAAGAGTCTAAACCTAAAGTTTTAGTATAACCAAATAAAACTGAAACAATGGGAGCTGAAAAAAGAGAATAGAAATCACTAGAAGAAATATGATGCAATAACATACATATTGTGCTTATAAATTTAATGCTGAAACTATTCTCTATGTTGATGGCTATCCTGATGTATATAATCTTAACTTCATGTCACTCAGGTTTGGTAAATTATGCGTTTTCTCCTTTACTGCTAAATGATGAGTTTTCAGGAAAACCTACATAGCAGTAATTTACATTTCCACTTCAGGCCTCAAACCTGCAAGCTGTTTCCTACAGGGAGAAGCATGTACAGCCTGTGGGATTGGGACTGAAGTTCTCATATTTTCCCTTTGTAGACACTCTTCAGTGTCTGCCTTCATATACACATCACTGAGCAGACTGTTAGAACTAACAAGTATCATTTAGGTAGAGAAAAAGAATCTTCCTGACTAAGTATTTCCAACAAAAAGAATCCATTTCAACATTTTCACTCAGCCTCTATTCAAACATATATATTTATAAAAGGCTCCTACAGTACATTTCAGTGACAATTCCTTCTAATTATAATCCTATGCATTCTACAAGAAATTAAGTATAATACCTACAAGACAGGAAGAGGCTAAGTATTTCAGATTTTCATTCCGGTCTTATTCCAATAGCTGTGCTGTCGGCTCTTCCCAAGATGTCCTCTTTCAAATGAACCCAGCTGGTGTTATCTTCGCTTTATATGAGCAATCTTGTAAAAGGAGCCCATCTCTGTTTAAATCTCAACCCGCCAGTATTGTCCAGTGTGGGAGGAAAAAAAAGAGTTATAGAAAAGCTGTTCTCTTCCCCTAGATGGGACTGTATTGCTGCTATTTGATTTTTTAAAAGTCTTTCTATGGTGACTTTTTACAGATCTTGAAAATAATTGAACAGAAACCTGCTGAAGGTATAAAACTGGCACAGATTTTTTGTTTTACAAGTTAATTAGGGGAATGCAGAATTTCTGCAGAGGTGAAACAACAGCTACATTCTAGAATTCAGGGAAAATTTATTTGTAGGAATTTATCAGAATTAGATGCCTGTCTTGAATGACTTCTTGAAATGTCAAGTGGACAAAAGTAATTTCCACAGATGACATACTACCTTTGGGGCTATTCTTTTTACTTATTTTTTCTAAATGTTCACAGGCATGTAATCTGAGTTTAGGTAGGATCTTCCATAAGCCTAAGTCTCATGCAGTATAATTATAATGTATAATACTATGTGTGTATAAGACTATGTAATATACATTAAACATTACACTATAGAATGTGTAAAATTGACCATTGCACAGAAAACTGAAACAAATTTGCTTTTCATATGACCATCAGTCATGTGGTTGCCGTATGACAGTCTTGGTCAGCTGGAAAATTTTCTGGTGACTTATTACATCCTGTTTGTGTTAGCTTTTAGCGATGGGCCCAGAAAAAGGACTTGGGTGTACTACTGCTATTTTACATGCCCGCAGAAAAAACCTGGGCCATAAACAGTCTTGCCATGTAAGCTGGCATGACCTCAACTTTGGGCACATGTATATCCACCCAGATCCCAGTGCTATTGAGTTACATATGCTCTGATCTCTGGCTTCAGTCACAAAACACAGGGGATCTCACTGACCTTGCCTGTGGGACCCAGTCCTGTGGGGCTCCTCAGAGGTGATTTTGGTGTCTCCTTCTATGGAGTTATCCCAATGGATGGAGCCTCATTCTGCCCCATCCATGGCAGGGCTATGGTGCGGGTCTGCCCTCTCTCAAGCAACTTTTGGCATATGGGGTTATGCAGTAGTAAAGCTGTTCCAGTTGTCATTAGTCTGGGTTTTTTGAGGGAAGAGGGAGTAGGATGGAAGAGCACAGTGGCCCTGACCTTAACCTGAGATGCTGGGCAATGAGTTTGCAGCTCTCCTGTGGGTGCTCCTGTGGGTGAGATTTTTGGGCCCACCTTCAGGAGGGCATTCACTGTTCTAAATCCAGACTACAAGGAGTGTCTCAGGCCAGATGGCATTAGTGAAGCATGGCCATGACTACACCATGCATTGTAAGGGATGCTAGCTCTCTTCCAGCGACAATGGTGTGAGGGTGAATCTACAATAATATGAAAAAGTTTATAAATAGTTAAGGTGACTTCTGCTTCTTGCAAACGGATCCAAAGCTCTAAAGAAAGGTTAAAAAGCCTATAAATTTCTGTGTTTAGTTTAAATAATAAACCTGAAGCTAGACCTGAAGCTTTGTAAGGATTGCAATGCAGACCACATAACATTAAATAGGCTGCTTGCACTATTCTTGTGAACTAAATCCTACAAGCCATCACATTCTGATTTAAATGAGATTACTTAAAGATGTACATATGGATAAAATCCGTCGGTCAGGGTTTGTTGTTATTTTAATTGAATTAAAGAATAATCCACTGAACAAGAACTAAAGCTCATAAATGATTTGGTGTGACCTAACTAGGGATTATCCTCATCAGAAATCCTAAAATAAGGAAGATGTAACTCCAGGTGTCTCTTTTATATCCTCCCCCCAAATCCTTCTGCAGGCACTGAGGCCCAAATTTGATTTCCAAAGCCCAATTCTGACTGAATAGAGACTGTGTAAACATTCACTTATTTTTGTTTTTCTCTCTGTGTGTGTGCATTTGGTCTGGAACCTGAAACTGGGGACTGGTGAGACATGATGAGCCAACCTGTTGTCAAGTATATACAGCCCAGAGACAAGGGGAGGGTTTGCAGGAGAAAGCTTATGACTTTGCACATGAGAAAGGCCTCACGACCTTGTACAAACCATTTCTTCAAGCTCAAGGGATCAAATTCAGCCTTGGGTTGGACTTTGTCTCTCAGGCCTGCCCACACAGGGCTGATTTGGAGCATAAGGTATTTGGCAACCTTAATTAGGTACCTTGCTAAAAATTATGTAAGTGGTCAACCTCACCATAACATTAACAAAGCACTTAAAACACAGATTAGCTTTGTTCTCATGATTTTTAGCAAATAATGTAATTAAATAATCATCAGTGTAAGGCTACAGGTTTCAGTGGAATTAGGCCAAGATGGATCTAGTCCCATAATTTTTGAAAGAAAATAAATCTCTCACTATCTTCTCACAGAAAAGTAATCTCCGCGTACATAATACCCCTTTTAGGTGAAAGGTAGAAAACAGAATGAAATCCATGAAACAAATTTGGCAAAAGTGCCTGCTGGTGTATAGTAGTTTGCGTTTGCATGAGAAACAAGCACAAAATGTACCTAAGCCAAAGAGCATTTGATACCTGGTCTGATCAAAGGTGAAGGCTTGGGGAAGGCTTAGGTTTCTCTCAGTAATTGCACACATGGAAAAAGGAAATCCATTAACTTGCAAAGCAGACCATTGAGGTTTGTTGCATTTCCCTGACTCTTTCCAAGCTCATTGAATAATCTCGGCAATCTAAGTATCTGTAAAAATTTCGACAAAGAGCAAATGAAGGCCTTATTGTGAATTTCACCTACAAGGGCAGCTTGTCTCTCTAGCTTTGTTCCTTGCATTATGATGGCAAGCTGTGCAAATATCTACTGTCTGGTTCTTACATGAAGAAAATGAGGTTCTGTTCTTTGAATCTGCAAGGGATACTGTGATATCCAGTTTTCATTGTTTTGGATAAGACAATAAACCTGAAGAGCCCTTTAGCTATATGGAAGGACTTTATGGGGTAATGAGGATCAGTGGAGACAGCTAGCTGATTCCAGGATGAGGGAGATCTGGTGACACTCACCTAGAGGCTGCAATGTATTGATGATGGTGTTTCCAACCATGCACCAAAACCTGGCATACTCAGTTTTGTCTGAGATAAGGAGTGTATTTATTCCACAGGCATGGAGACATCCATGCTGGGTTTGGAAGCATGGTAACTGCATTTATATTGGGCCTGATCTGAGCTAATATGTCCTGTTGGAAATGTGGTACTGTGTTGGTACAGTCAAACTTGTCCTGGATCCTAAGTCTACAGCAAGCTGTGCTGTGTAGACTCATTGCCTCGAGTCATAAATACCTTATGGATTTCAGCATTGTTTTGCCTTTTATAGAATAAATACCTTTTCAATAGTTAGTTACTCATGGCACGTGGCTGGTCACTTACTTCAGCACATGATTAAGTCCCCATCCCTGGAGGTATTTCAAAGATGTGTAGATGTGGCACTTAGGGACATGGTTTAGTGGTGGACTTGGCAGTATTAGGTTTACAGTTGGACTTGATCTTAAAGGTTTTTTACAACCTAAATGATTCTATGATTCTATTCTATGATGATCAGCCTTGGGAGCAGATGACAGAACCATGCAGGTGTATAACAGAGCATCTGGGACCCACAGATACCATGCACCCTAAGTCTAAGGTGGCTGACATTCTTCAATAACTGCACAAAACAAATCAGAAGCAGGGGAAATTAGAGGAAATCATGATTGTGGAAGAGGGAGTCATAAAAATCAGAGATGGAGGTTCAGGCCACCAGAAGAGACAGTCTTCTGCTCTAAACTTCCTCATGCATCACCTGTCTGTCTGTCTGTGTGACTACGCAACACTGACTCATAATTTTCCAGCAATCACCTGCAGCCATACGCTTGGCGAGACAGTGCTGCTGTTGGTACATGCACTCCCTGGGGTGTGGCTGAGCACAGCCACTCCACTGAAGAAGCATTCCCTTGACATTTCTGCTGTCCAAGGCATTCATGCAGACATTTACAACACTAAATCTCACCGAGCACAGGATTGTGGCTGAAGTAAATAATCATATTTCATGTTCATTTGAATGCCTCATCTTGTTGCTGTTTAGCTTTGCCAGCATATTCAGAGTATTATTCTTTGGAAGCTTCTCCAGCGAAGTTCTGCCTGGAGTTCGCTACCATTGGAACAAAGCATCGGTTTCCAGCTGAGTTTCCTTGAAGCTTTTGTGTGGGTAAGTGTTTTATTTGGCGTGTTTTTTTATGGGCTGTCTTGGAGCTAGCTAGTTATGCAGGATAAGGATTTGGGACTTGATTTAATAAAGGCATGGGGCTTGATTTAATAAAGGCATGAAACACGTAAAACAGGTCATGCGAGACCAGAACTGATGACTTACACTGGTCACGTGAGACCACAACCATCCTTGGACTGCCACCTTTTGGAGATGCCTAAACTTGCCAGGCACTTGATTCATTTGCCTAAACGAGACATGTATTGCATTAACAGGCGCTGTAAGGTGGGCAAGATATCCGCAGCTGTGACACAGCACCTCTAGTAGACTCACGCGCTTTTGGAGTGGGATCTGGAGGCCAGGCAGGATACTCAGGGACATCTTAAATGGCATTGGATATCTGCGTGTGGGCATCTGAATTGAGACCAACCAGGCACACTGCTCTGGTTGGCTTGACATTCATTTT
Organism: Platalea leucorodia; assembly: GCF_965183815.1. NCBI lineage: Eukaryota > Metazoa > Chordata > Aves > Pelecaniformes > Threskiornithidae > Platalea > Platalea leucorodia. The sequence goes on from NC_138826.1 coordinate 11,349,465, forward strand.
TTGTTTGCCTTGGAAGTCAAAGCACCCCTGCACGCTCTGTGGCACACACGCCTGAGCCCGCTCCAGTCGGCACAGTGCCCTCAAATTGTTCACTGAGTGCCCAAGACTAGCTTCTAGGTCAAAGTTAGAGCACTTCTGGGGAAAGATAGCTTTGAACCCTACAGGCGAGGAGAATTGCATCTGGATCTCCCATAGTCCTGAGCAAGGGCTCTGACCACCAGGCCTGTCTCCTCCAGCTGTCCTTTGAAGAGAGCGTGGCTGTGGCTGCTGGGCTCAGCTGTAATCAGTGCTGCTGTCCCACTTCGTATGTGCCACAGGAGAACTACGGGCATTTTCTGCTGAGAATACCTGGATTAAGTGTTTTGCAGCAGAATGATGCTGCTGGGGAATGGCATTCTGGAATCACCTGAATGTGGCCTAAATGGCTTCTGAGGTGCTTAAGTGCTTTTTTGGATCTCACCCATGCCATCCTGTATAACACCTTGTAAACTTTTTAGTTCTTGTTATCTCAACAACAGGTCTTGATCTCTTGGCAGGCCAGGGCAGGGCGGGAGGGGAGGATTTTAAGAGGGAGGTGAGAAAGAAGGTAGAATGGACTCTTTGTGTCATTCATCAGTTTAATCTTCCCAGGTTGGCAGCTGGCTCTGACACAGTAACCATTGCTCTTCTTGCTCCAGTAATGCTCTCTCTTCTGGACGTTATCCCACTAGTGCTGGGAAGGTTGCAGCAATATGATGTTTCTCAGCTTGGGTTGGGGTATGTCACTACAACTTTGAAAGAGTCTGTAGCAGCTGTCTGATCTTCTGCCTGACTCCTGGCCGTGGTGCGTTGGCCATAAATAATGCTGCTCACCCAGCCTACATGCTTTGCTACAGAAAAGCTGACAAAAAAGGATTGTAGTGCAGTGAGGCATTAAAAATATATTAAAGGCAAATTTCTCCTCTGGTGTCCCTCAGTGGCAGTTCCACTGACCGCTGAGGGACTGACCCTAAATGCATGCTGCTTATTTTAAAAATATGGTTAAAAGTAAGGAAAAACAAAGCAAAGAAAAATGCAGAGGCAAACTGAAAAAGACATTTCAGAAGCAGGAGGAATGCAGAATTACAATAAAGGACTTGATTGCCACCTAGCTTGGAAGTGCCTCCATCCATTCACATTCCAAAGCCTAGAAACCTTTCCTCAGATTTGCAATCTGTATTGCCCTGGGAGCCCAGAGTACTCCTGCTCCCTCCATAACACCGCTACCCTTAACTGAGCTACAGAGCCCGTCTCCAGCTTCCTGACTACCTGGTGGTCTGAGCCAGCTGAATTATAAACCTGCTTTGTGGGAGCTGGATAGGACATAGTCCACGTGAAGGACTGGTAAAAATCAGGTTCTAGAAATGCTTACCATAATTCCTATCCTTTGAAGAGTTAAGATCCATTCATTTTCCCTATGAAATAATCTTTCAGTATCTGTAGTGCTGCCCTCTCAAATCAAACACAAACCTCTGCACTTCTATCAATAGCAGCTGCTGATTAGAATCACAGTTCTGGTTTCCCGAGCTACCTAATCCCGTTAGTTCATTCTTAGACCTACTTTTCTTAGCACACTGTATCCATTATACTAGTGTTGTCCCCATTTTTAAAAGTTTGTGATTTTTCAGAGGTCTGATAGCATCATGCTTGGAGACAGTCTCTCTTGCTGTGAAAGGGATCTGTTTGTTATAAAGAATTACATGTCTTTGAGAGCTACATGTATCAAACTTAACTGTATTAATTAGTTTGTGCTGTGCTTGTAAAGTGATCATAACAATGCTTATCACGATCTTAGCACCATTATCTCTGTTTTGCGGACAACGGAACTGAGCCACAGAAAGGCAGAGCCCATGGTAGGGCTCTTGAGCTGGCCATACTGCTCGTTTCGCCTGTGTCATTGAAACAGTAAGCAGCTTGGAGGAGAAGCTATCCACGCAAACTTTGGATGGGTCTGCCCTGTGAGTAAGAAGAGCTTTCTGGGAAGCTGCAGGACGATTGCCTGGACTGTCAGGCCATGTCTTGTGGAACAGAGGACTCCCATTTATCTCAAAGGCTATTTTACCACCTAAAGTACTGAACTCCCCCTGCTTGTCAGTTTACCATTCACACTGGGCCTTATGGCTTATTAATGATGACCTGATGACTCACAATCCATCACCAGTTGAGTGTCTCGGTGGATTTTCTTCTTCAGATGCCATAAACAAAGTTTTTCCCACTTTGTCAAGACATAGCCTTTAGTGCATTCAGCCTCCAAAAAGGTAACCTTCTGAGACTTCCCGTAGGTAACAGACCAAATTTCAGTTCAGTTAAAGGACATAGTTTTCTTCAAATTGCACCAACACACTAATGATCATATACATTGAGGTGGTTCTTTCCATTCACCACGTTTTATTGTAGTACAGAGATGTTACAGGCTCCATGTCGTGGGATGAAGCAGAGCAATCAGGTTTAGAGGCTTCAGGCACAGTTAGGTATTCATATACTTGTTCCATTATGACTCAACCAATCGCAAATAAAAAACAGATATTCCTTTTTTAATTGGATGTTTGAAGATAGGGTCTCTTGGAGAATCACTGAAACACCAAATGCAAAAGACGGCTGTGTTACTGCCCATATACAGCTCTTCAGAGAGTTTCACAAGCTTCCTCCGATAGCCGAGTTTGAGAAAGTTGACACCTTCTTTTTTTCTTCTGCTGGGCTATAGCTGGCATTGCACCAATTCACTCAAAATCAATTTGACCATATTGTATGATGATCATAAGTACTATTTGCTAGCTTTTAAAATTACTGTTTCTGTCTTCTAGTGTGCCTCACAGTAATGTAATTGGACGAAGTATGCACTCTGCAGAAAGTGATCGTTTCAATCTAAGCTTGCTGAACAGAACATTGTGGTCATTTGCAAAATGTTTGCAATTATAATATACCAGAGACATTAATATAATATTTCCTACAAGCTACTCTGGAAAGTATGACACTGCAGTTCTCTTCTCCTATGAAAATTCCTCAGGAGTACAATAATCTGATTACCTTCCAAGGGATTCATAGGGTTGCTCTCCTCAGCAACCCACTGTAGCTCCAGGTACTGAATTCTCTAGAGCAGACTGTGCCGAAGACTCTAGATTGATTATGCTGTTAATGATGCAGGAGGCTCTGCTGCTGTTTGTTTTTTCTGGGATTAGCTAAAATTAGAAGTTGACCCTATGTTCTGGAATTAATTTAAAGGCAAAAATACAAGTTACTGCTTCTGTTGATTTTTCTGGAAATACAGTCTCTAAAGCCAAAGATAAGAAGGTGTTTTCCTTGAGTTGTGAGTCAGTTCTTAAATGATTTTGAAATGCAAGGTGTCTGGGCCAATTGTTATACATGAACAATAACCAGTGAGCAATTTCCAAGGTAACTCCTTAACATGCTGTGTTGGACATCTACAGATCTTTAAGATTTTGAAAGATCAAGAAGATGTCAAAGCCTTGTCTTAAATGCTTGAAAACAGCTGGATAAATTCAGTAAGTGTTAACTGGACAGACCTTGGTCTTTTGACTGTTTGGCTATACCAAAAGCACATCAGGTTGAAGAGTTATTCTTTGTATCTCTGAACGGTCTAGATATCTAAAAGATGAGTTAAAAGAACAGGAAATAATGAATCTTTGATAGCAATAGGTGGTGAATATACATTAGCGATGTTTCAGAAAGTGTGTAAGGTTTGAAGTGCTGAACTTGAAACACTGGAAAAGGGTGAGTTTTCACAGGCTTGTCGTTATTTTCAGTTTTAGTTTTCTCAGTGGGCCCCAAAACAAAGCATACCCACATCAACGGTCAGTTCTGAAAATGTAAGCTGATTTCAGACTATTCTGATACACCTTGCTGGAAACCCTTTGGAAAAAAAAATGTAGCTGAAATGCCTGCACCCTACATCTAATTCTGTGGGGTTTCTTTTGGTATTGTTTTGTCATATGTAAAGTCAATGAATATGAATATATGTATAAGATATGGCAAAGATAATATTTTCTAGATTTGCAATACCTTTCATTCCAGGCTCTCACAAACCTTTATAAAGATTTGACTCCAGACACCAACTGGCCAGGAGATGGTGTTAGTGGTGTACTATGAACAGAGAGCATGTGACACAGAAAACCAAAGTGACTCACTCACTCACATGAAGTCAGGTGAAGACATCTCACCCTCCTCTGAGTGCTGGCCCGGCTCTTGGACCTTTCATTGGCCTGTTCCAACTATTTGCATTATCCATAATAATTATTCTTGCTGTTTCAATATGGCAAGCAAGCAACCATATGAAGGCAAACACAATTCTCTTGAAATACTTTCTTTGGGGATACATTCATTAACTATTAATGTAGATAATTTATTATCAGGTAATTTAAAATAGAATAGATCAAAGCCTACATCACTCAGGAATAGCAGATGTGAATGAAATAATCCAGGCATTTTTTGGCTTCTCTTCCAAGCCTTAATCTTGTGGCTAGTAACAAGTAGTCTGGAAAGATGTTCCTCTCCAGGACAACAAATGCCACATGTGCCCTTCGTCCTTCAGCTTCTGTCAGGAGCCAACTCAGCTGAGATCCCCAGTTGCTGAGTGACCTCAAACCTTTCAGTCTCCCTTTCTGTCAGCATTGTTAATCTCTATGCCAGCTCAGTTCTTCACTTTCTAGTCTTCATTTTCCTCCTGTAGTTGCAACCCTTACGGCCTGTCCAATATGCCACTAAAACCACATCATCTGCAGTTGTTACTATGTAATGCCACCTTCTGGTATGGTGGGCTAGCTTCTCATCTTCGCACCTCCTTTAATGTTTCCTCTGCCACCACCCTTCTGTTCAGTTACCACTTTCATTGAGCTCAGCAACCACTGATACGCTCGTACGGGCTCCTTCACTTCATGACTTTGCCTGTGCTACTTATATATGCTTGTGCGTGCGTTTTTGTTTGTAAATCTTTCCTTCCAACGCTCCCTCACTTTGTGCAGGGTTTCAGTGGTTGTTCCCTGCTTCCTCTTCTGTGTCTGCTTCTCTCACCGGAGTATGGCGTCAGCCCAGAAAGGCTCTGCGGGCAGGGACGCAGAAGTTGGTGTTGGGTAGCTGATGGTCGTCAGCTAACACAGTTCTTTGGCACCAGGCTGTTGCTATGATCCCAGGTTAGTCATGCATGGGTTTGCATTTTATCAGCTATTTTAATCATTACCATCCAAAGAGAAGGAAATAAAGGCTGTTGTGCTGCCTGTGTTACTGCGCAGTCATAGCCAGGTACAGCCTGAGTGTTGCTGCTCAGAGGCCCCAGAAGCTCAAAGGAGAAAGAGGGAAACTGTACCTTGATATTTCTTTGCCTTCTTCAGGGAGTTTTCCACAGCTCGGTGTGCAAGGGGACCTGCCCCAGCCTTCCCTGATGCATGGACTGTCCTTGCCTCTCATTTTGCACAGATCACACAAGAAGGGGCAGCTCCTCTTGTCCCCATATCTTTTATTTGTCCATCCGTGCCAAAGTTGGGGGCATCCTGAACTAGTGGACAATATAGTTCTTGTGCAGGGACATGCCCTGATATTTGTATCTAAATGCTGTATATAGCCATGGTATCTGCAATAGTTATTATCTTTTAGATTTAACATACTGGACAAAGTGTCCTAGATGGCCTGGGAAAAGAGCCATCAGGATTAAAGGCCACTGAGATCAATCATGCTGATGATTTATTCATGTGGTTGACTATTGTGATGGTAACAGCTCTTTCTGCTTGGCCAGTATGCTCTAATTTTGAAATGGTTTTTGAAGTTACATAGCTATTCTATTCAAAACTTCCTGTTTATGGTCAAATATCTTAACTCTAGAGAGACTTGGCACCTAAATACCTTTAAAAAATTTGATGGAAGTGATTTAGATGGCTAATTCATATTTTCAAAAGAAGTTATTTAGGAGTCTAAATCTAGTGATTTTCCAGATTGCAAAACTGATGGTCCTCTTGCCATTATTATTCAGCACTGGAAATTTCTCCGACTATATTTGCCAAATAAATCTATTGCACTTTGAGTTTCATGCAGACTGGCTTTTTAAAAAATAACTCCTATCTTTCACAAAGTACCTTTTGCAATGAAGCTACTTTGCCTGCAGTGAGTCTGCTTCACAGTGAGGCTGTTGAGCCCACCACGTATTCTTCAGATTGGTCTTCATTCTGCAAGTACAGGGAGCCTCCATCATTTCTGAGAGCAATTTAGATTCATTGCCCTGAGAATACTGACAGAGAGGGCCATTTGGGAAAGCGGTGTTCAGTCTGATGATCTGTCGCCCTTAAGTTATTTAAAAACGAGAACTGGTAGGGAGATAATGCTCCATTCCGTCATGAGAGTATATCTATAGGATATATCAATATTTCCATAGAGTTCATTATTGCAACTTTTCATCCAAATTCTGCAGAGAATGAATGTGGAAATATTTCAATGTTCTAATGTTCTTCAGGGTGGAAATTCTGAATTTTGATCAGTTGTGCTTACAAAGCTGGAAGCACTTCTTGTTTGGGAAAGTTTTCTATCCCCCAGAATTCTCTGAAGCAGGAGTTGTTTCTCCCAAGAATTGTATAGACTGAAATTTTTACTTAGGAAGGGTGGAGGGAAAAGTCTACTTATTCAGTATGTTTCTTTTTAAAAAATGGTCTTTAAGAAAATGAAAAGGCCTCAGTGTGTGAGGGAAATTGTGTCTGAATACAAGGGACAGTTAACACAGAACTGGAAATTTGTGTACGAGAATGTGAGAAAGCAGAAAATAGGCAAGTGTGGCTTGGGTACAAACATATATGGAATCCTAAGGAAAACAGCGACAGAATTCAGGAAATATTTAATCAGTGGTTTGTCCATACCTGCAGCTCAAGCTTGGTAAATAAGTGACTACTCTAGGTAAGGATGCCAGAACAGGAACATTTTTAACAGGCTAGCAACTGTTGTTTTAAGTGGGCCTTGTAGCCTCATGCCTCTCTTAGATATAATGTGTGTCACAGCATCACGTTTTGTTAAAATATTTTATTATTTTCACCAGGCTGTCTTTGAGCTGAGAATTCTGTTGATTACAATTTCCTTTAATTGCTACAGGTAGCATAACCTTCAGGAGATTACTATCCTCACCCCTGATGGCATTTCTGTTGTTGTAGTGATGATGTTTTTCAAACATTGTTTTGGAAAAAAAATCTAGGGTTATCATTAATATATAATTATGATAATGAATTATGATGGCTTCAGTTTTCCTTCCTGTAATGCCAATGGAAGATCTGTGTACATATCCAAAACAAGATAAGAGTCTTTAGGTGGCATTTACAGTAATCACATTAATTAGAGAGGTGTTAGGGTAGTGTTACTACTTTACAGCCCTTGGACTGACTATTTTAATAGTCCATGTGCAAGGACAGTACTTCCCCTTATGTTGGTGAATAAGGACTAGCACAGTTACCCTGGAAGAGGATGGCTTTAGGTGGACGATGAGTGCACCTGTGGCTGTGCAGCAGTGGGACCCATGTCCAGTCATCCAAAAAGACCAGTTTCAGGGCATGGCAGCATTTATTTTCTTGTGCAGACATGCTGAATGTGAAACATATTTCTGAGAAATTGGAAGAAATTCAGGAAATAAAAAACATTTTGCATAAGCTGGCCACATGCATTAAACCGTGTAAGTGCCTGAATAAGACTGTGCTTGTGCTTTGCAATCATAACTTTTCTCATTTTGCTTTCTACATGTTGTTTATCTTTCAGTTCACATACTTACTGAACTTGACGTTGTTAACAGCATCCATTTAGACAGAAATTAAAGTCAGGAGTCCTCTTGTTTTTCTATTATATTGATAAGTTCTTTTTGTCACCATTATGGAGCGTATGGGTACATATCTACATACAAAATACATTATAATTGTGGAAGATGGAATGAGTCCATTTTTTGCTCATTTCCCTCTCACTGATGGTGTTAAAAAGACTGCAGGGTTGGCATCAACATTACAGTTGGCTGGATGGCCCTGGTGACACTTCAATCGCAGTTAAAACAGATTCGTCGTACGAAAGGCAAAGGAAAGGAAACTACAGAGCCTGGTTTAGAGAAGGATTTAAGAATTAGGGTGTCAAAGCAAGCTGGATAATTCTGGAGTGATCTGGTAAGCTCCGAGGCAGAACTGAATTCAAGTTGGGTGCAGATCCTGATGGCTAAAAAAAATCTGTTTTTAAAATTATACGAAAGGAGTACGGTTTCCTTTAATCATTGTGGAAGGCTCTGAGAGACAGAGGTGAAGGAGAAAGAGGCAGGCTGATCAGCCCAGGCACTAATTAGGGCCAAGGTCTCTTGAGGAAGTTAATGAGTTTCTAAATAGCCAACTAGCAGCTGGTAGGGAGGGGAAGAATAGTCAGCCTCCGCATCCTGCTTTTATCTCTGCCCTAACGTGAGAGATACCTTTAGGAGACACCTACAATGTTTTGTGGTCAAAAGTCTTCTACTAGGAAATACCTGCTTCTGATGTGAAAACTTTTTTCTTACACGATGCAAGGGAAAATATAAACATATTATTAGTCTCTCAAGATTGGTGATGATTTACATGAGTATCCCTTGAGACTTACTGCAGTGCTCAGGATAGGGCATTTTGACTGATTTTAACTGTTCTGGTCTCCCTGACCCTGCCTTTGGCTATGCTTCTGAAAGTGTCTGGCATGACTGCTCTTGTTTGCACTTCTCCCCCATCTTTGTATACCAGATAGCTTTTGCCATCTTCCTGACCTTGCTGGGTAAACATTGCAATAACACAGCTTTTGCATAGCATTCATTTGTTTTTGAAAAACATGGAAAGGCAAAAGAAATGCAAGCAGGTAAGTGAATGAGGAAAAAGAAATACGATGAGACACCAAATTAGCACAAAGCAGTGGGGGGATATGCTCTTAGCACAGGCCAGAAGATTACCATGGAGGGGCGTGGGCTCTTCTTCAGTATGTGTATGACACTGTGTAGATATGTTATCCTGAATAAGGACAGAGGTGCACGCCTGCCGGTGTGCGTGTGTTCAGCTGTGGGTGTAAGTACACCCATTAGCTAAGCACCCACCTGCGGAGATGTGAATCAACAGCGCAGCGACAGTAAGGATTTGCTCTCTCGGGTTCTCAGCTCTAGAAGGGTCTGGTCTTTCTGAACCACTTGCATAGTGGACCTGACTTCATCAATTTTGTTCTCCACAAGACTCTATGCTAATCATATGCTATTATGTCTAATAGGTGTTTAATAACATGCATAAGCTAAGTACAATATTTATCTGCTCTAAGATTCGCTTTCATTTTCACCGCCTTACCACCTGGTGGATCTGCATCAGGAAAGACCGGTGCATTTCTTTCCAGTTTGAAATGCTTGTCATTCCTGTGGTGCCTCATTTCTGAGTCACATCTTTTCTAACCACTATGAAAGTAACATTAATATAGCAACAAGCAATTAAAAAAACCCAGAATCTATTTGGCCCACGCTATCAATTGAGCATGATTCCAGGGCTGTAATTAACTATGCAGTGTTTGGAAGTGTGTTGTGTCCACCACCTGCCTTCCCTGTGCTGAATTTCTACTCCCTGTGTTGCTCTTACAGACCTGAACAGGAGTAAAAAGCAAGGCTCAGAACTGAGACATTTCTTGATTGAATGTCAAGGAGGCCAGGACTTCTGTGATGTGGTGGCTGGCATGTCTTCTGCTGTTCTTGTTGAAACAACCCACGGTGGTGGCTTAAGATTTATGATCTTAACATTGAAGGCAATCGCCTGCCACCTTCTTTTTGGAAAAAAAACCAATTCTCTCCCACCTGTAAAACAGGTAGCTGTTAATTCACTTATAGATTATGCTCTGCTTTTACGTGAAAGCAGTTGTTTTGTCATCAATGTAATAGATACTGCTTTACTCATGTCGTGTTCATCATTCTCTTGTAACTGCTTTTGGTTAATAATCTTTGGCTCAGGACAAAATACCTCAGTGCCAGCACCTATGTAAACTGGATATAGCTGACTGTATGGGCATAATTTCATGAACTTCAATATTGTTCCCTTTAAACTGGCATATGAAAGGGAATTGCTAATGAGTCATGTGTTATTTGCAGGTTATTACTATCCAGAACCTGGTGTCAAGGAAACTGATTTATTCACTGTTATTACTATGTTATTCATTACATTGTGCAATAGATCAATTCCAAACATAAATACATTGAGTAGTCCATGGATAGGAATAAATCCTGCTACGTTCAAGTACGTACCTGCTGTATGCTAGTGCTGGCACAGGGAATCAGAAGTCTCGTGTAGTTTCTTTGCATTTTTCATATTCTGTTACTAATACTTTGGACTTTGTTCTGAAATTCACCATGCTCACTGGGGGTCTCTTGTGTATTTTTGAGCTCTAGGTGTCTTTGAGAGTGGCATGAACTTTTGGGAGGACATAATTTCACTTTGATTTTCCCACCAGGATTCAGCAGTTAAGGTATGTTTGTTTTTGTATTGGTTACATTTTGTTAGGTGTAGAAGACAATCACTGTGTTATTATGTAGAACATATTCCTGTTTCTTGCAGCTCCTTGTTTTCAGGCTGGAGGCACTCTGGGAACTTTAGTGTAGTACAAAGTCCCTTTCCAGGCCTGTGTGTCCAGTTCAGAAGGGATTTCCACAGTGTCTTGGACCTCTCCTAGGGCTCACTCGGTGATTTGTGCAATGGTTTCTGTAAAACAACTTTCTGATCCAATTTGAGACTGCTCATAATCAAATCTCAGTCCTCATACAGTGCTGGCAGGGTCAGTCATTTAGAAGCAGATTCTGCCATCCGTTTTACAGAAAAGTAGCCAACAACTCATGCAATCTTGCACTGATTGAGATCTTTGGCTTCATGTTAACTTAAAGACAGTGTGAAAGACACCATTCCATGCAACTCTTTTTTCTCCAGTCTCTAGAGGAGACTTTCATTTCCACCATTCATTTCTCTCTGGGCTGCATTTAAGCAGTGCTGTGGGGACAGAGAACAGTCCTTGGGCACAGACCAGCCGTGTGATCACAGACATGGAGTATCGCCCTTTGGCTGCCCTTCAGCCTCTGCCTTGTATTTTTAGCTTCCAGTCTCCTTAGTGGAAGAATTGTCTCTTCTTACTATATTTGTAGCACATCTAGCACAGTGGGTGGATTAGCAGTTCTGCCACTCCTCCTCTGGTCTGCAGTAAAAAGTAAATATTAAAAAATGATTCCTTAATTGTGATTAAGAAGAATTGTATTTCCTAACACGTACGTGACAAGGCAGCCTTGTTTAAGGCAATTTGTTTGAACTGGCATCCCAGCTTGGATGTTTGGTAAGTTGGATGTTTGATGGCATCCCAGCTTTGTCACACAACAGGTGCTTGAAATCACTAATCCCCTGCAGTCCGAGCTGGTATTTATTCCTGTTCAATGTCAGACCCTTTTGCTTGGCACAGCAGAGCATACCATGCAACCTGCAAATTGCGCTGGCAAGCATAATCATACATCATCAGATTACCTATAATTAGCTCCATCACAGCTAGATCCTTGCAGATCTTCAGTGGGAAGATAATGTCTGGACTGAAGCAACCCTGCAAGGAAGATGGGAACCCAGCTGCAAAGTGCTGCTGGAATAGATTTGAGCTGGTTAAAGCCTTTGATGATCAGTCTGAAGTTGTTCATAGTTTCATATTTCAAAGTCCAGGCTTTGACTTCCTTGAGCTGTTCCAGTTTCCACTACAAATATCTCAGGGCTTCATGTCAGTCCTGTACATCTATATAAACTCTTCATTTATTTGCTTTGTACCATACTGTCAAGGCTTGGCAACTGGGATGGAGTTTACTCTGGCCATCACTAGAACTCAGTGGTTTGTTGATATTTGAGCTAGTCACCTTAAACTAATTTTGTATTCAGTGCAGAGAAGCAGGGTCCTTCACAGCCTGTTAGGAGCAATGCATCTGAATGTTCGAGGCATCTGCTTTGGGAGCAGATGAACTGTGCCCTAGAAATGAATGTTTCTTCCCAGACTGAGATACAGATATAGATGTCTAAGCTTAGCTGGATGAAACTCACCCAGTACATTTGCCCTTCAGTCCCATTCAGCTTTTCCTTAGCCTCTCAGTAATCTCTCAGTATTAGCAGGACTAAGTAGGACTTAGGATGATTTCTTTATGTTGTAGGAGGCACAGAGAAAGCAGACAGAAAAGCAGGGTGCGGCAAATCATTTATATAACTTGTTTGGACCTGTGAGTGCACTCCAGTTTTGTGTTATTAATGCTTTTTCAAAAAAACTGCAAATTACCTTCCCTTCTGAGTGTACTAGAGAAACACCTGCTACCTCATAGACCTTGCAGGTCTAGCACATGGCCAGGGAGACAGAATCACAACTCCCCTTGGGCTAGAGCTGGGGTTACAATATTGTGGCCAAGATATATGCAATATTTTCCCAGATGGTTAACTCCGCTAGATTAAGAACCCACAATGGATATCTGTGTTGCTATTTTAGACTTTCCCACCTGATTAGCACCAAATCTGTTTTCACTCATCTGAATATCTACTAGTCATATTATATCTTATACCAGCAACTGGATTTTCCTGGGTATTGGTATCTAATAATCTAATTTCTTGTAGGGATATATTTAAAAAGACTAAAAACTGAATCTTATGATTTGGAGTGAGCTGTGTCTATGCCCTCCCCCCATAACTGCCAAAGCTGCATCAGGATCACTTTTGTGACTTGAAAATCAAAATGAAACGTGTATAAAAAGTAGAAGCAAGGAGACATATCTGAGGATGAGAATAAAGGTCAAGAATACAGGAATAAAGCCAGGAATGCTAAATTGAGACATATTTGTGAGGGTATATAAAAAGCAAGAAGTAAAGACTCTGTAATGAAAATGTAAAGGAAAGACAAAAGCAAGTTAGAAGTTTACTACTTAACTTGGAAAGAGGTCAAATAGCAGATGATCAGAAAATAAAATTATTCAAGGCTTTCAATCTGAAAGGTAGTTGTGTCCAAAAGTTTAGCAAAATTCATTCTAACTATGTGGTAGGAGCGTAAGTCAGAAAACACAAAAAACAGTTTAAAGAATATTTTAAAGTGTGTATATAGAGAGAACCAGAATCTGAAAAAGTGCCCTAGGATATTTGAGGAATTAGCAAAAGCAGTCACTGAATTGTTAGTTCTCTTTGGTAGTTGCGGAAAATGAAAAGACAACACCACACTTCAGCCTTCTCAGCATCATTCATCAGTAGATTTCCATCTCCACTGAATAGGGAACCTACTTTTTCTTTCCTCTCAGTCATGCACAGACTTCTTTCTTATTGCCTTTTATGGTCCTTGCATCTTGAATCTTATTCTTTCCAATATGCATATCCAGGGGTTGAAATGGAAATTTTGAAGGCCTGTTATGAACATTTAGACATGCTGGTGTAAAAAATGGGAGAACTCCTCATTCTGCCCTATTTCCTCTCCATGGAAAGCGCTGGACTGAAGTATGGCACAGCAGCAGCTACCAGCTCGTCCCAGTTGCTGTGGAGAGGTGTCTGCAGATACACACCTACTGCAGTATATTGCTGTTACAATTACGTTGAATGCTTGTAGATTTTTGTTACTCCCAGTGCAGTATAGTTAAAATGTATGTATCTGGGTAAGCCTGCCATTAAGAGAACTGAAACCATACATGGATAATGAGTTAGAAGTGAATTTCCAGTCTTGCACCATAGCTCCTGTGACTAATACATATGTCACAGGCCTCTTCAGCATCACTGAGATGATTCCTCTCCTAAGAGGGGACTGTTCAGCTGAACAAATGTTCGAGGGTTGGGATTTGAATTTATATCTATATTATCTATTAACGCTGTTCTGCTGCAAACTGCCCTGCATGGCTAAACTTACTGGAAATATTGTCATGTATATGTGCAATGGTGTCTCTGTAAAGAGACCAGAGAAAAGTTAGTCTGCATTCACAGATTTGTCCAAAGATTTCTGAGAGAGAAAACTGAAATGCTTGCCTCTTCAGAAATATCACTGCAGAGACCTGGAGAGATGCATTTCAGTCCATGAACTTCCATCTCAGACAAAATCTCCCAAGATGCACTATGCCAGGGTGGATGTTGCAGAACATATAACCCAGCCAAGGATCCCAAAACATCTTTAAACATTCTCCTGAAACACAGTGACGTCATTGATGACACACTATTAAACTGTCCTCCATCTCCATAAGGCAGTGTCGCAGTATTTCTGAGCTAACGTCTTCAATTTTCAGCAAGTGATTGGGTCAAAATTACTCATATTTTTGGATGAAATGAGAGCTGAACAACAACAAAAATACCCATAAAGACTAACTTTATATAATACTTGCCATCCATTCTTTCATGCAAAAACATCCTACCAGCTCTAGCGTAAGGCACTATTAAAACCCATTAAGAACATTTTAGAGTTGGTTGGTTCTTACATCTGACTACACCATATTAAGGTTAATGTATTTAATTAATCTTAAAGCTTTCATTTGTTACAGCGGAAATAGCCACAATGATATTTCAGCATGAAGATATGAAAGGTGGAGCCCGTAACTTCCCAAAGTCATTTGAATGGGTGCATTGTGTGAAACTGTCTAGAGCTGTTGCCATCAATTCCAGTCCGACCCCTCTGATTTTCAGTAAGCTCAAATTGTCACCGCTAAAAGTAGAAATTTATTAAATACATGCTGAAAACATCCTTCCTTACATTGCTGCAATGGTGCTGCTGCAGAAAGTGTCTTTGGCATCTGGAATTTCATGACATTTTCGTCCTGTATGCTTTTCCTTTGGTATCTATTGGTCACAGGTTTTCTGTCATGAGGATTTTGTCGAGGTATGTACAACATATCCTTGTGACTTTAAAACCAAGAATAAAAAATAGAAGTTGGTTTAGAAAACAAAATGGTTAAAAAACTCATTTTCATAATGAAATCTGAAGCAAATTACTGGTGACTAAGCTTATTGAGCATGAACACATATTGGCATCAGCAAAATGATGGGAGATACAGTAATGCATTGTGTTAGAAGGATGGTACTAGATGAAAAATATTTAGATTAAACTGCAATACTAGGTGTTTTAAAGGAAAAGATGTCAACATATTGCACACATTACATTGCCAAGTGTTGTCCATTATTAATTTTGAGCAATTCAGCCTTGCTTATTTCTTTTGGCTACCAAGGCCCACGAAGTCGTAAAGGCTGCAGGGGTGATGACATGGGTGAGTATTAACCAAGTGTCAGTGGCTCATATATTTCTCTCTTTTGCAGGACTTAGCATTCAGCAGCCTTAAGAGCTTCTTGAAATAATAGTTAATTATCTTTCCCAACATCCTACTAGGTTGGTAAGTATTTTGCCATTTTACAGATAACAATAATTATAAACATGTTAATACTTTCTGGCTGTATGGTATCATATAGGAATCATAAAGGATTGTATAAAGGGCATTATTCCTCCATTTCTGCCAAAGCAGGGCTATAGAGTTTATGGACTAAGGGGCATACTATGTGTTATTCAGCCAGCCAGCACTCCTTCTCTACAGGAGAAGCTACCAGCTGACATCCAACCATCAGCCTGAACTTACATCACTCATAGTAGATGTTAATATGTCTGTGTCCCATGCAGAAATCTCACTGCTGGCTTCAGTAAATTAACAGGAGCATATTAATGTATTTATATCTTGGGGATAACTTCTTGATGCATGTAAACGGGTATATTTTGGTTCCAAATCAATTTCAGGTATAATGCTGCTTTAAAGCACGTTCTGATAGTCTAACTTTGAAAACCTAAAGGCACGAGTAGGTTAGTGACATCTTCATCTAATAGAAATTAACTCAATTTTATAACCACATGGGCATAGGAGGAAAGAGAGTCTTACTAGACACTCTGTGATTACAATGATTGACTAAAATAGAAATTTAGAAGTCTTGGTACAAAATACATTTATCTTGACAGCCATAGCTGAAGAGGATTTGATGTGCACCAAAAGAAGCTGCTATAAGTCAAACACCAGTTCATTTCAACCATTGGCTCATGTCCAGTAAAACCTCCAAGATGGGGCTTCTTGACTATTTTAGCATAAATACTTGAGAAACACTTGGATACTTTGAGAATGGTGTTAGGTGTTGATTTATACAGAAATAGTCAATGAACACCTTCTACTGATGCAGACCTTGTGAAGCTTGTGTAATGATCTGTTCTGCTTCAAACTTCTGACCTGGGATAACCCATGTAACCTGTCCACCCTATTTGAGTGTTGTAAGAATAGCCCATATATTCTGGCATCATAGTAATGGGAGCCGTGTAAATGCCTTAGCAGGACAGATAAAATAGCAGGGGAGAGAGATCATCCCTGGCACGTCTCCTGGGTACCTCCCCTCTAAATATGAATCATGCTTCATCCGGGCAGATTTTATTTATGTCCTTGTTCATGACCACACATTTGGCAGCATTGGCTGGATGTGGTAAGACATTGGTTCTTTTGTCATTCGTTTTTTGCATAAAAGGACAAGAAAATACAGTTAGAGGTGCCCATACAGTGCTCGGGATGCTTGCAGGCAGAGGGAAGGGTGGGAAATAAATGGTTCTCAGGTGTCTTACAGTGGGCAAAGTCAACTGAATTATTTGGGGCAGAGCAGCTTAATTTCTTTCAGAATCACTGCCTGCTTTACAGTTATCTTTTTATGTGTTCCTTTATTGTTATTTTTTAATCAAGGAACAGAAATCCACCATTAAAAATAAGGCTGTGGAATGATGTTTTGTACTTATCTGTTACTTAAAGCAATACAATTAGGTTGTTGTAGATGACAATTCTGGAATAACCAGTACAAAGAAACATTGTAAAAATTAGGAGATGAAGGTAAAAGTAATTCAGAAGATAGTAAATAAACACTTCATCACATTTCCCAGGTTCTTCTGTACTCATAGTTCTTCAGTTTGTATCCAGAGGTTTTAACCATGCATATGGAGGTAAAATGGCAGCTTGCCAAGTAGGCAAGGAAAGAAAGTAGCTTATATGACAGTATACTGGTTTCCAAACCATAGGTGGAAGAAGCCACTTAGGAAACCTATTTCATTAAGAGAAAAATTATGTTCCTGACCAACATAATTATAGAGTTTTCAAGCATGGCTGAATTGGATGTAACTTGTCGCAAAACATTGAGGAAAACACCTTGTTCAAGAAAAACATGCTTTGGTGATTAATCCTATTGACACTACTGTGTTCTTAAGGGCTTTGACTAATGGAATTTAGTTTTAATTAGGGAATGAATACACATATATTCCAGTAAATTGAATTGCCAGCATACAAGCAAAACTGATTAATTTATCTTTTTTTTTTTTTTTTTTTAAACTGGGAATTTAAGTGAGGGAAAAGGCATGTTATGAGTATCTAAGTTACTTTCCTTTTTTCACCCCCAGAAAACAAAAGTAAGCCTTAACCTGGATAATCATGTAAAGAATGTACTTTTTAAAGCCGAGATTTGACCTCATTTTCCATGAAGTCTGTTTTCCTCCTGGGGCTCTCCCTCCCCCATGTTTATGTTCTCATTCAGTAAGAGGAAGCAATGCTATTCCTCACAAGCAGTAGGATATCACTCTTTGAGCACAACTCCACATACGTGTCTTTTAATGGCCCTGCCACTTTGTGCAGCTCCTGCCCCTCCCTCGGTTATTCCTCCTATCCTTCCATTGCCTCTACCAGCGTGATGGTTTTGATGAGAACTTATTTTTCGGGTGGATCGTTTCCCCCATCCAGCTCACTGCACACCTCCCAGCTGAGGGATATATTTTGTCATTAGTGAGTTTCAACCAAAGTATTTTCCTTCTGTTGAGAGAGGAGGGAAAACCAATGGAAAAGTTGAATCAGGAGGGGCCAGGTGATTCTTCAACCTGGTCTTTGGGCTTTGTTGGGTAGGCTTTTCAGTGACTGAATGAATGTATTTAAGTGTTTCCAAGTGATAGTGTTTGGAGGGATGGAAGCCAAAAAACAGGAGACTCAACAGGGGAAATAAAATGCCTCCTTAGCCTAGCGGGTTAGAAGTAAACTTGGATGGGTGGATTCTTATCAGGCTGTGAAAAAGGTAAAACCCAAACTTTCCCTTCTTTCAGCATTCCTGTCCCCTTGAACGCAGCCCAATTCTGTGTGCCCTAGTCATTCAGCACTGCTATTTTACTGCTGTTTGAATAGATTTAATTCAAACACATTACTTCTTAAACCATTGCGAACACCTCAGTCAAGGAAGCAGACAATGCCACAGATTAAAAAAAAGGCCCTGTGAGTGTCTTCCTCCAGGCCTGATGGTGTTTAAAATACTTGAGTGTTTTCTAAAGATGTAATGTAGTTAAATTGTGATAAACTACACATCTTTCAAACAGTATTTCTGACCACACAGTTATGTCTTGCTATGCATGTGAGTCCTTTTTATGGCTGGGGAAAATTCTGTTTTGTTACACCAGTAGAAATTTGAAGTCACTCCAATTTCTACTGATGTAAAAGTGATCAGAATCTGTCCCATAAAATAGATTGTATAGCACTTCAACTTCTGCAATATAAAGTATCTAAAAGGGGCCTTGGAATGCTCCTTTTGTACAAAATGAAATTTATTTATCAAGAAATTACATCAACTTTAAAAAAATATTCTGAAGATAGTACAAAGATAATTGGATATCATTTCTTGAAGTTACACTGTATATATCCATGGGCATGGCTGCCTGAATTTAGACACACTCTGTGACGTAAGTTAACACCTGCGATAAAAGTACTGCCTGAATTAACAGTTATAATTAAGGGAAACTAATAAACTTTGTGCAGAGAGAAATGGAGTATGTTCTTCACCTGTACTAAATTTGAGAAAGCTGCAAGGCGCTGGCATCATGAAGACGTACTCGGACATCAAACTCTAAGCATGTGAACAGTGAGTGGAAAATGGGATGACAGGAGAAGAGAGGCCCAAGTAACCACAGTGCACAAAAGTATCTGTTTGCTAATGACCTGTTTGTTTTAGACCAAAAGTTTATTATTGCAGTCAGTAAAGATATGAGTTGAATTGCACACACATTTTGTGGCAGTGTTGGTCAAAGTTTGTATTAACAGGTTTTGAAGGATAAAAAGTTTACAATAAAAATTCACTTTGTGGCGGACTCCGTATTAAGGCTTGCAAAAGTACTATCTGCCTACTAGCAACTGAAATGCAGAGCATCCCCTGAAATGCATTTAATGTGAAAAAAAGTTTTCTGCAGGTAGAATTTGCCTTCTGGCACTGCTTTGATGATTACTCAAGATCCTGTCTGTGCCATGGATTTTCATGTCAGTGGTGTTTGCATTAAGTTGTGTAACTGCTTCTTAATGCCTGTTACGTAAGGATGCATAGATTGCAGCTCCATGAGGTATTCTGCACAAATCACAACTGATAATGTAAGCATGGTTTCAAAGGTTACTCTCGGTTGAAATAATTTTACACTAATTAAAATCCTCCCTACATAAGTCAAATACCTGATTAATACAGAAGTGTACGGTATAAGTTCAAATAGGGCTCAGAAAATAGGTAGCTGTGGTTGTCCTGTAATACAGTATATAAGTTATGTGCTATTCATACCATATACCAGTGCGATGCAGCTTTCCTGTTCTGGATAGGAGTTTCACCATGGACTTTTGCAAGGCCATGATTTTACCCCGGGGGTCTCAGGCTATATCAGCTAATACAGAATAACGTATAGGCAGGGAAGACATCAGGAGAAGACTTAGTCAACAGTCACAAGTTACATCTACTGTGTTAGCCCTTTTTCTTGTATTTAATATAATTTTAATTAGACTAAGTAAAGATCTGTACTGGGGAAAGAGAGTCTAAAGATGTCTTGGACGTTGCACTAAATGCAGGGTTTAGCCTGGAATGGAAGAAATTGAAGAAAATTGAGATGGAGAGGGGAATCTTAGTTTAGCAAAAATGAAACAAGTATTTAAATCTAAATCAGAAGGATTATGGACAGAGTTGCAATTTGAAATGTTGCTAGCTATAATAACACTTACCTCCTTTCCTTCTCTAACACTAATTTAACACCTTTCTAAATGATTAATTTGAGTTCCCATAGCAAACCCTACAAGTTAGATTTAAAGCATTTCTTCACTGCTTTGCTCCATCAGCATATGCTTTCTGGTGTGGTCCTCTGAAAATGCACACTTTGCTTTGTATGGAGCCTTTTTCAATTCCGAATATCAACGGACTACTCGAATATGACATGTGGCACATCTATGGTCAGAAACCATCTGATATGGATTTACCAAAGGAATAGATGGAGAAGCAGAGAGAGAGGATCATGGTACTGACCACAAAGTTGCAAAATGGCATTCGGACTCTGATTGTGCGTTGTTCTGCTTCCAGATTTTGCAAGTACAGAGATATGGATGACTTCTTCTCCAGATCTGCCTGACCCAGGTTTTATGAGATTTAACAAGGCCTAGATTAGAAAATAAATCATGTTTTAAAATATATTGGCCCTCACTTTGTGGGCTGATCAGGAACAGATAACGTATCTATGCTAGTGCTTGAAATATTAGTTAAAATATAGTAACTAAGACATTTTTAGCAACAAGTGTTCCTAGTGTAAACAAACTATGAAATTTTGCTCCATCTTTCATCAGACTAGGATTACTGATGGTGCCTCCTGGCCCATATGTGCTAATGATTTACCAGAGGAGCTGAAACTGAATGAGGAATGGCCAAAAATGTCAGGATGATCCCACGATGTAGGCTGGACTTGAGGCTGGTATTTGCCCCATAATCCTCTTGGAAGGCTGTTCCAGAAATTACTTCGTAACTGCATAGGAGCCTTCTCCCATCTTCAGTCTGGCCAGTGCTTCCCAAGTGTTGGTTTTTTTTTTTTATTCGTTAACTTAATTAACACATTCCAAACTTGTGTCATATAAGAAATACTAAATACTAACTATCCACAAAAACATATCTGAGAAATGTCACAAGTGAAAACACACAGAAGGTTATCTTATGAAAAAAGCCGGTGGGGAAACACCACTTAGCTTGAGTGGTGGAGCTCAGTTTGATCATGGAGACACTGCAGTAGCCCAGGTAGAAATTGAGAAGAAAACTTTTTGCAAGGAAGACCCTGAGGCAGACGCACACCCAGTATATTCTGACCACTAAAGCAGATTTCAGAATGCACATTCCAAGTGCACTGGCCTTCTCATGACTTTTTGTATTTCATAAAATCAGACCAGTGTAGTCAATCCATAACACTGAAAATTAAAAAGCTTAATCACAAAATGCAGAAGTGGTATCTATAGTTTACTAGGTTTTTTTCCAGCTCCTCAGAAGAAATATGACACTGTTGCTCAAAGAGGCTCCTCATCTTGCCTTTCAACCTGAATTCTACCACCCATTACACCAATTTTATTTTACCTGAACGACTGTGACACTTTTAGTAAATCATGCTGATGGATAGGTGCTCAGATTTGCCCAATTTTTTATCCTGGATGAAATGGGGGGTTTTTGTAACTTTGTGTCTCTGAAAGACAGGTGGTTTAAAGGCAAAAGCTGATATAACCTTCTCTTCTACCTCAGGTTAAGTTGATTAGGTCCTAATGAAAGGCATCAATCGTTTCTCTTCCCCAAAAGACATGGCTCAAAACACCTCTGTCCTACAGCCTAGGGTGCTTTGCTGCAGGGAATGTGCAGTCTAATCTCTCACTGCAGGTAAATGTAAAATAAACAAGAACCCTCCAGAAACCACTGTTGCTTTACTCCTCCTATGGAAAGAACGAAAGAGGAAAGTGCAGTAAGAATAAACAAGGCATATATGATCCTGCATTATCCTACATCTGAAAGAGCTGTGGAGTGACTCAGTCCTAAGCCCACAATGTGTGAAATACGCAGCTAGTAATATGCGCTGTTCTTTTATAAAGGGGAAAGGCCAGAGCTGCAAAAACATCATGTCTTGCTAAGAGATGATATCCTTTTCAAGACCTTTGCCATTCCAGGTGAATATCCTGGAATAATTAAGCAATTGAATACTTTAGGGTATAGACATAAAAATATTTCTGCTCTCACAAAGGTATAAGGTGCTTGGGAAAGTATTAAGTTATGCTTCAAACAGGTAAAAAAAAAAAACTAAGTAGGATTTTATGTTGTGAGTGGAATATCTGTTATTTAGTAACTGAAAGGTACGCTTTTGCCAGGTCAGTTGGTACCGTTTTGGTCAGATGATCACTGATAGTTTGTGAAATCTAGCACTGCAATACAATTGTTGGCTGGGTCTTAGGACTTAAACAAGGATATTTTTCTGCAGTTCCCAGATCCAGGACACACATAAGTGGGAGTTGGAAAAAATGCTTTTGTTTGGGAAACACACTGTGAGAAAATTGCTCAACATGATTTGAATGTCAGAATTGGAATATAACAACTGGTGTAGCCAGGTTAGTGCAAAGAGAAGGCCAAAGGCAAAAAATCACTTTTGTCAGGGTTCTCAGTTAATTTTGTAGTGTTGAAACAAAATTTATAGTTTACTTTTTGTTGGTTGTGTTCATAGATGACATTCCAGCTACATAAAGTTAATTATATATATATCTATGATAAACTAAAGCCTGGAGACCTTGTATTTTTAGTGAGACCGACCTACAAAAAAACCAGAAAGATATCTAGACATCTGTGGGAAGTTTTAGTTCCTGTTTACTTTTTGCAAAACCCAAATCAGTGAATCCATTTTATTTGCCTGGGTAAATGGGGGTGGGGGTGTTGCCCTTTGGAGATGGCTCTCTGTTCATCTGCAGAAGAGATAATCAAACAGGAGATGGGAAAATACTGGGGTTGTAAAGCCTTCATTGGAATATATGGCAGTCTGCATCAGGATCATTGCATCGGGTCAGAACAGATGCCCTGACACTCTCCTAACTGTCCCAAGGCGTTTGCAAAAGATGTCCCGAAAATTGTGAAAAAATTTCCCAACCAACAGGTCTTATGTCTTCCATGTCAAAGACATTAAGACTCTTCCAGTGGCCCACATGGCAGCACCTTGATTAAGGTCCCAGATACCCAAAAATGAGGGGACGGGTAGGATATCGTGATTCAACACCTGCGTCATATAATCTGTTGCAAAAACTCTTGTGCACTGGCGGTTGAAAGAGCTGTCTGTGATCCCAACTTCCAATATCTACAATGCTTTAAATTATAAGATATGACAAGTCCTTCTAGAGCCAACAACTGCACAATAGAGCAACCTGAGCAGTGAAAACCGCCTCTTTTTCAGATACCGATGAAAGACTTGCCTAGCATCTCATAATAATTAGGGGTTGTGTTATTCTAGAACAATTTGCAATCCCTCAAGGATGAGTCACAGCAAATTTGATAAGATCACGATTTTGTGATTTTTTTTGTGATACGCTGTTTTTTCAAAATAGTCCATACTGCCCTCAGCTCTCAGATTTCTTTATTTCTATTCCTTGGTTGTTTCTTTGGTGGGATAGAAAGCAGCTCTGCATTCCTGAAGAGGGAACCAGATGAGAAGAAACTCGTCTTCTGTCTGTGTTCTGCATAGGGAGTTGGCAACAAGTAGAAGTCCCTTGGGCCTGACGTAAAATAAAGCCATTAGTGAAACTTGAAATATCTGCAAACACAAAACTGGATTTATCCTTTATGTAACCAGAGTCCCCTACACATACTGATTTTTAATGATTTACAGCTGGATAATATTTTTGAGGTATCCAGCTGTATTTAGGGCCTATATACAGTAAATTAGTTGTTTCTCTGTGTTATTTTTCAGATAAAATAAACTCTTAGATAAAATGTCAGCTTTTCAAATACCCTCAACAAAAAAAAGTGGAGAACTGAAATAACCACCCTTACAAAATGTACCCCTCATTCCCAGCAGGCACGGGGAAGCTTGCGTTGTTTTGGCAGACAACTGCTTAAGGTGTGAGTAAAGGAGAATCTTGGTCCGAATTCCATCAGTCAGTGTTCCTAAATTAAAAATGCTGGCAAATTCCTTTGGACAGTTAAGATTTTCTGATTTGTACGTAATACAAGTATGTGTGTAGTTGCTTGATAGCTAAATGGCGCTAAGTTTGCAAGTGTAAGTTAGTTACACTGATTTTAACCCAGTAGTGCTTTCTGTTAGAACAAAAGCCTTTTTTGTACTTATGTGAGTAACAAGTTCAAGGGAAAAGCTAGGAGCGGCTTGGGCTGAAATGCCCTTATCTTTTCAAAATTAGAGTAATAAATATGATATTTGAATGAGAAGAACTTACTTACAGAAACACAATGTGCTATATTACATAGGAGACACTGTACTCTTAATGAATTTTGCATTTGTTCTCAAGATAAGGGAGATGAAATAGAAGAGAAGAAATCATTTGTCTTGAAAGGAGATATAAAATGTACCCAAACCATTTCTACGTACAATCTTATCAGTCTGTTTCATGGCCACTTGCCACTCTCAGATGCTCTTAATACATTGTATACCAAAGGCAATACTGCTGACATGGAGTTCTGCAACTGCCAAATTGCATATTCATTATTGTTGATAGTCATGTGAGGTCGAGTTCGGTCACTGCAAACAAAGAACCTTTGTCTGGATCTTTACGCCCTCCTTGCGCAGTTTTTGGTTTCCTAACTTTTGTAGCTCTCCCAGGGTTGAAAGTTTCTTTTTAAAGAGGATGCTGTGTACTCTTTTATAAACATGTCTCCATTACTAAAAGTGACATCATGGGAATCGCTGGAAGCGAGCTGGGAGCACAGACCCGGGGCAGAGGCGATATAAAAAGAAGCCCCCTCGTCCTTTCTCCCTCCTCCTCCCCACAGCATTGTCTAGCCAACAGGTACTTTGTTGCACTCCATTGGAAGCATCATGAGGAATTTAAACATAGGAAGGACTAATCATCATTTAAAAAAAAAAAAAATGAGTCCTACCCGCTCTTTCTCATTTGCAGGCTGCTATGCACGATGTGGTCAGCAGCTTATTCACACAAAGCCAGGGTTCTGCTGATTTGCCATCATATGCAAATTACCTCCCTGGACTCATTGGCACAGTAAACACCTCGCTTTAAGAAGTTTAAAAAGATGGATTGCACAACTTAGGCATGCTCCCGCTCCTACTGAGATCAGTGGCAAGCCTCCCATTGACTTCAGTGGAAGCAGGATAGAGCCTCTCTTTTCTGGAAGCGAGACCCAGCGGTATTTGAGCTTTTTGGAGCACATGCAGCTCTGAAAGTCTGTTCCTTTAGGGCATTCCAAAATTTTTCCCATTTGCTTGATTCCATGGCAACACAACATCACCACCAAGCTCTCGGTACTGAAATGAGATTTTACTACTAAGCCTGAGGATTTATACAAGTGCATCCTGTAAAAAGATCTTGCTGAGCTGCAATTGCCATTGGACTAATTCTGCATCCTTTTCAGATGAGTGACAAAATTATCTCTGGATTTATTTTATAATAAGCCAAGAATTTTCTAAGGTTAGAAAAACAAGAAAACAGCTTTACAATCATACCAAAAACAACTTTTTTTTTTTTTTGATTACACAGAATCACTATGTTTGAGTAAAACACTATTTACTATTCTTTTCAAAACAGTCTAGAGAATAACCTAAGCAATTTTCTCACAAATTATACTAAAATCAGACTCTAGAGACTGTATAAAATGATGATAAAGCCTCTGAGGCTTTTATTCTGATTTCTGTATTACTTCTATCACGGAAATAACTATTTTGCAACCTGAAAAATATACCAGTGTAAAAGCGTGCAAGGAAAAAACATGCCAAAAGATCCATATTAGATTCTGAATGCACTATAGTTCGTCTTCCATAGAGAGGAGCAAAGCAGACAAGCCTGCTTTACACTCAGTAGCTGAGAGTTTACTCTGAGTTACGTTACAGCACGCTGAAACTGAGTGCACTCTTTGATCCCCTATTTTTATGCATGGAAGGGGGAAAAAAAATCAAAGTGATTCCATGCCTAGAGAAGGTAAAGCTGTGCATAAGCAATATCGATGGTCCTTTATAATGTAAAGTGCCTACTAAGATGTTCCCAAGTAACCATACGAATGCAGTCGAGCAATGAAATTATTAGACAACACTAATAACAATTTTAACTGCCTTACGTTTCATGCATTTTCTTAGACTCTAAATGTAACCATTCATTGCCATCTCTGTTATATTCAGCTTTCATGTAATCCAGTTGTTGAATCCAACAACTCCAATGTGATTTCTGGGATAATTCTGCCACTTCAGTCACAGCTCTGGCTTCCCCCATTGCAGGCAGTCTTACATAGCCAGACCCGTCCTGGAAGCAATGATCAGGATGTGGGCTGCAGCATTATATTGAGACTTTGGCTGCTTCTGTGATCTGCCCTTTATGCAAAGAGAGTTACAAAAATACATGATGTAACACTGGATTTCGGTTTTCTGAGTGGAGT
This sequence comes from Platalea leucorodia, assembly GCF_965183815.1. NCBI lineage: Eukaryota > Metazoa > Chordata > Aves > Pelecaniformes > Threskiornithidae > Platalea > Platalea leucorodia. The sequence continues at coordinate 11,375,900 of NC_138826.1, forward strand.
TCAGAGTTTCCCCTTCTGACACTTCCCATGCAACTCCAGGCAATCCTGAGTTGGGATGTGGCCCTGCTGACCAGCTGGGCCACAGGATCAGAGACAAACATCTCCTTCTCTGGCCTCCACAACTCCACCCAGTCAATGAGCTGCTCATTATGCAAGCGAAGCTGAGATGAGGATGTAAGAACTGAGATCACACAGATCTGCCAGTAGCACTGTGACTCTGTCGGTGAAACCCTTCTGTATTTTCTTTCCATATAGATGGCCTCCAGGGCCAGGCTCTGATTAGCGAAGCAGTTACAAATTCACTTAGCTGCAGTAGACCCAGATGAAGGCAGAATCTGCCCCCTCTTTCCCAGCTGACCTTCAGTAAATCAATTCAAGAAAAAATTGATATTAAGTCAAAAGCTTTGTTATAAAGCTGGACAGTTACGGGCTTGTATTTCAGAAGCGGCCAGAGATTCTGGCTATGTTGCTTTTCAAGACTAAAACTTGAAAGTGGGTGTTTGGCACTCTTTCAACCAACTCTCCTTCATGAGAACGGACACACAGAACCGCTAATCAAATCTGAAATTCTTGGCCCAGATGATGAGAAAACTGGGAGAAAACTTTAGTAAGTGAATTTGTTGTAAGAAATACAATTAGACATTGTCCTTTCTCTATACAAAACACAATGCCCTAGAAAACGGTACTTTGCTATGCACCGTGCACAAGCGCTGCACTGCCCGTTACGCAGAAATACCAACTTCTGTACGAGTTGTACGTTTCACTAGATCACATCTTATTGTATTTTTGTGATTTGACAAGTAGATGTCTTATATTCCAAAGTCCACCTTGCAACAAAATAGAGTATCTTTTCTTGCTAAATGGAGGAAAATTCAGATCTAAAATCTCTTCCAACCCATAAACTGCAGAACGCTCTTCGTAAACTATCAGCTCTAATACCCCTGCGACATTCCCCGGGAGGCCCTCAGTTGTGGGAAGCAGGGCAACTCACACATGCATGTAGCAGTTCGGGTTTTGCTTATCAAATCTCATGCATTTTCTTTTATGGTTGAAAAGCAATTTGTAACTCTTACTTAACAGTTCTCCTTTGTAATAAATTAAAAACGACATCTAGAAGTGAGACCTCTAGCAGGAGGATACCTCCTTGGGTTACTTCAATTTGTAAGCAGAATATTTACATTAGCATAAAATGATGTCTTGTCACTTTATTCCTGTGTTGCACTGTTTTGAATAACTGTGAAGACTTGGACATTCGAAGAAGGAACGTAGGTGCTAGCCTTTCCGTAGGTCTGTGACTCAAGCCACAGAACGACTACCTTTAAATAGCCCAAGACTGCCAAAGCCAAAAAATACCCTCAGCCCATGTTTGTTTATATGCAGCAATCTCAATCAACATTTACTTTTGCCCTCAGTAAAAGGCAAACTGGCACTGCCGCAAGGCCAGGTAGGCAGATCGATACCCGTCCCGGATTTTCTGCAATTCTTCATTTCTACAGCAGCTCGGTTGCAGCTCCGTTGCTGCAAACTCATATAAACACGATTTTACATAACTTTTCCAGTGTTTTTCTTTTCAGCAGCTCTGATGTGAGAGCAGAATAACTGTTAGTCACGTCTGTCGCCAGGAGGAGAGGGCGGGGGAGGCGGCCCGCTGGTGGGCACGGCTCTTTAACGATGCCCCTGCTTCTGCGGTGGCTGCAGAGGCCGACAGCCGGCACCGAGGGGCAGAGGCCGCGCTGGGCTGCGGTGCAACGCCGGTGCCGGCCCGGGGTCGGGCACCACAGCGGGTGCGCGGGGGTGCAGAGGCGCCGCCGAGGAGCGGGCGGGCAGCGGCGGGGCCGCGGGCCTGCAGCCGGCGGGCCGGGGCGCGGGGCAGGCGGCCGCGGGGCTGGGCGGCAGGCGGCGGGCCCGCACCATGGCGACGGGCGCTCAGGAAGTCGCGTCAGGCCCGGCGCCGCCGCGCGGCCCGGCGGGCGGACGGGCAGGGGGGCAGCGGCCGCTGCGGAGCCGGCGGGGCGGGTAGGGGCCGGCGGGGCGGACGGAAGCGGAGCGGGACCGGGCGCGGGGGTGCTGCCGCCGCCCCCGGCGGCGGGGCGGGGCGGGGCAGGGCAGGGCAGGCCGAGGGGCCGCCGCGTGGCGGGCGGGGGCGGGCCGGCGCCAGCAGCCGGCGGCGGAGCGCGGAGCCGGGGCGGGTGGGCTGCGCGGCGCGGCGCGGCGGAGGAGCGGCCGGGCCGGCTGCGGAGGGTGCGTGTCACGGAGCCCGCTGAGGGGGGAGCGGTGGTGCTGCCGGTCCCCGCGGCTGCCGCGGAGCCGAGCGGGGAGCAGGGGGGCGCGGGGAGCCTGGGGGCTCCGGAGGCGCTGGGCCCTGCCGGCGGCCGGTGCCCGCCCGTCCCTGCCGGGGGCACCGGGGAGCGGCCCCTCCTCAGCGGCGCCGGCGTTGCCCGGGGACGCTCCGCACCCGATACCCGCGCTCAGGCGCCGTGGTTTTATTTATAGCCGGTCTTGCGAGGCGGCGGGAGGCGGGAGCCCGCTGCCAGCCGGGAGGATGGCGTGCGCCGGCGGGGCAGCAGCCTGAGCGCCGCGGCGCGGAGCGGGCGCTCGGCAGGGCAGGTTTCGCTAGGGGTACGTATAAAGTTGCTGTTGCTCAAACAGGCTTTTCGTTACGTATTTTTTTAAAGTTCATCCTTTCTCTGTGCCGGTGCAGCCAAGGTCACCTTGAGCACAATTGGAGGACGCGTTTTGCTTTCACCCTTGAGATGTTCGTGAGCCTTTTCTTTTTATTTATTGGGTGGTTTAGATACTAATTTGGCTGACCGCTAATAAAAAAAAAAAAGGTAAATTGGGCGTAAGAGCCAGCAAAGAAAAAAGGGTAACTTATGTACTTGGGCTGTGTAACGATAAGTATGTGCGTGGATATACTAGCTCAGACTCCAGTTCGGATTGAGAGCTCTGTACGGGGAGGTCTTGCAGGAGAGGTCTGTGTCTGCTTGGGGAGGACGGTAAGAAAGACACAATGTTGGGCTAAAGTTTTCGGCCTTGCTCTGGCAGATGTTAGCATACAGGGTGGGAACAGTCTCGTTCCTGATGGCTCGCAGCTTGGCTGTAGTGAGTTTCTTTGTGGTGAAAGAGGCAGTATCGCCACTTCACAGTTTTGTTATAGGAAAATGCCGGGATTCCTATTCTGATGGCTGTCCATAACAACGCGGTTTGATTTGTAGTCTTCTGCAGATATGCAGTACAACACTAAGTTGTTTTGCTATGTTTGGCCTGCTTTTTTATTATTTTTTATTATTTTTTTTATTTACTGTGCTTATTATATGAACTGTATAACTTCCATTTTAAAATAACAATGCAAGTTTAGACTTCTTTACTGCTTTTTAATCCCGCAAGCCCCTAATGTCACGTATGTCAGCAGCACGTTCAGATTTCGGGGTGCACTTTTGTGTAGAGCACTCCTTCCTCCGAGGAATTTGCAAACTGGTTTGACTACAGCTAGATCAGACACATAAAATATACTGTGAGATAGGATTGGGAGAGAAAATTAATGAGATTTTTTTGTAGATAATAGGTGTCCTTGAGAAGCAAATGATGAAAGAGTGAGGTCATGGAGTGCAAGAGAATAGTAAACTTTTGAAAGTGGCTGAAATGTGCATCCTTGTGGCTGAACGGTTTAAAACATGCAGTGAAGAACAGTGGAAAAGCATAAAGGGACTATACTGATCTGTAATGGGAAGAAGAGCAGGGAGAGAAAAACATACAGGTGTGCTGTGTTTATGGAAATTGAATATGCTAGGTTTTTTATCATATTAAAAACATGGGGATTTTTGACTGCAATGAAACTTGTTCAGAACCTAACTTTTACTGAAGAGTGCAAAAATACCAGTTTGCTAATTTATTACTGGATACCCATCACTGAAATTATGCGGTGTATATGTGTTTCTGTGTATGTGTGTGTGTATATATATGTGTGTGTATGTTATTATTTTGCAGCTTCTGATCTTCAGTTCAACTCCTGTGTCATGGATGAAACTACTTTGTCCCTTGGAACAATAGATGTTTCCTATTTGTCCACCTCAGCAGAGTGCAGTATCAGTAGATGTAAGCATGCCAGTGAAGAATGGGTAAGTAAAAATGGTGAATATTACTGGCCATGTTTATCTTAATTTTTCTTCAAGTTGAAGGTGGACTTTTTTTTTTTATTATTACAAAGACTGAAGATCACCTCTCTCATACAAGATCACCTCTCTCATGCAAGATCACCTCTCTCATGCATGATACAGTTTGGTTTTAATTTAACTTGAAATGTGAGTAGGAACCAACAGTTCAATGCTGTGCCAAAGACTAATGCTGCTAGAGAAGAAAAACCCTATCAAACCTATTGATAGTCTTACAGTCTTCTGGTGTGATGTTACTAATAATTTGGTATAGCAGTAAATGTGTAGAATCCCATTCTGGAGTAGACTGAGGTCAAACGGAAAGTCAAATAGAAAGCTCCTTGCTGTTCTAAAGGATGTAGTTTGAAATGCACAAGTGAAAAGGAGTGTGAAACTAAAGATGCATCGTCCTGTAGCCGTTGTAGCTGGAGCTTTTCATGCAATACAGGAGGCAGAGAAAATTTGGTGGATATAAATAAGGAGCCTATTAAAAGTCTGTGTCCTCTGTTGAGTGAGTCTTGGGATTTGGAGGAGACAAAGAGGGCAGTGAGCAGAGAGGGCTGGGTAGAGCAAAAAGAGTCACACAGGGACTGGGCTGGTACTGGTTGGTTTAGAAGCATGGGTCAGGAAGAATTAGAAACTGCTGTGGAGAGGAGGAGTTTGAACTTGATACAGAAGAAGAGTTGGAGACATGGTCAGAGTTGAAGGAAAGGACAGATGTCCTGGCAGCTGGCTTTTCTATATAGCTAGATATAAATTACATCAGACAGCAGGCTGCGGTAACCAAGGGATCTGTGAGAGAGTGGGATAAAGGCAGGTAAGACAAAAGAGATAGGAAGGAGGTTTTGTAAGAAAGTGGTGAGTTCAGTCAGGGCTTGGAGGCAAGCAGAAGGAAGACTAGCAGCAGGACCAGGGATGTGATCGTCCCCATGTTCTCAGCACTGGTGAGGCCACACCTCGAGTACTGTGTTCAGTTTTGGGCCCCTCACTACAGGAAGGACACTGAGGTGCTGGAGCGTGACCAGAGAAGGGCAATGAAGCTGGTGAAGGGTCTGGAGCACAAGTCTTATGAGGAGTGGCTGAGGGAGCTGGGGTTGTTTAGCCTGGAGAAGAGGAGGCTGAGGGGAGACCTTATTGCTCTCTACAACTACCTGAAAGGAGGCTGTAGTGAGGTGGGGGTCGGTCTCTCCTCCCAAGTAACAAGTGATAGGACAAGAGGAAATGGCCTCAAGCTGCACCAGGGGAGGTTTAGGTTGGATATTAGGAAACATTTCTTCACTGAAAGGGTGGTCAAGCATTGGAACAGGCTGCCCAGGGAAGTGGTTGAGTCCCCATCCCTGGAGGTATTTAAGAGACAGGTAGACGTGGTGCTTGAGAACATGGTTTAGTGGTGGACTTGGCAGTGCTAGGTTAATGGTTGGACTTGATGATCTTAAAGGTCTTTTCCAACCTAAACGTTTCTATGATTCTAAGACAGTACTGTTACAAAGTTGGTTAATTTTGGAGTTAGCATTATGGAAGGTGATAGAGAAGGGATTGGGCCACGCTTAGCATCTTGATGTTTATTTATTTCAGATGGAAGACTTAGCCATGGAATAATTGCCAATTCATACTGCTTGCCAAATGTGATATATGCACATTTTAGTTTTTAGGCATCTTCAGAGTTGCTTTTGACTTTCTGGTTGTTTCTCACTGGGCTGACTTTCTAGCTGAGTACATGATGAATTGTGTTTTCCAACCCTTATGGTGGTTTAAGGTATTGGATCTACCCTGCTTCTCTGCCATTTAAATGTGCCATTTTAAACAATGTTTTAGTTTTGTTTTGGTTTGTTTCTGTAACTTCCCTTTTATTAAAAACTTGGAATATATGATTCAGAAAATGGCAATCCAGTGCTTATTCTCAGGCAAGCAATAATTCAGTAGACTTTAATGGGAACAATCAATGTCTTTGTAAAAATTGTAGTTAAGTATATTTTCATTATGTCCCAACATAGAGAATGTGTTCTGTGAATGCAGTTACTTTGGATTTTTTGGTTCTGTAATCTTCAGAAAGACAGGGTAGCATCGGAGAAGGCACAGTGGTTCCTTTTTTGTATCACTTTGTGTGAAACTGCTGAAAAAGAGCCTGCAGAGTCCACAGAGTTAATATCTTGCACGCATTCAGTGTTCTTGCAATTTTACAGGGTGGTGTCCAGTTAAAGCTTAAAATATATTGCTCGTATTGTGAGCACCCTTACCTTATTGAGAGTGTAATTTACTGTTAATTTCTTCCAATTTTCTCGGCTATCAGTTTCCTTGCTGTTTCCTATTAGAGTTATTATTTATTTTAAAATTTTGTGTGTCAGCAAGTGCTGCAGTACTTAAGACACATAAGTACAACACTGTGATTTTGCTTTTATTTCTTTAAATCACATCATCTGGAGATAATGTAATTTATTTTAGAAAAATCTTAGAAAAATTTGTGTTAGTTTTATGTAATTTTGGGGGAGTATTTTTTTTTTTTGGTGTCTGGCAACTCTTCTTACTCAAAGTTTTCACATACCCAGTAAAACATACATTTCTGGATATTTACACAGTGGTCTTTTGTTCTGCAGGGAGAGTGTAACTCTAGGCCCACTCTCTTCCGATCTGCCACTTTAAAATGGAAAGAGACTCTGTTGAGCAGAAAAAGACCGTTTGTGGGACGATGTTGCTACGTATGCACCCCCCAGAGCCGGGTAAGAAGATTATGGACTGGATTATGTTTGACAATAACGCATAGTTGCAGCGTAATGAAGTTTCAGTAGTTTTCTTACTATCAGAATTAAGGTCACAATGTTCTTACTTCATAAAGGAATATAGTTTTTCACCTTTGTTTGTGGTTATATTTTCTTTGTCGTGGAATTAATGGATGAGACAGACCTATTGTGATGTTTTGTCTCCCGCTTTTCAGTACAGACTTATTCCGTGCACAAAACTCTCCAGCTCTTCAGAATTAGCACTAGGAAATTATATGGAAAAAAACCCTGCCCTGCTAGATGAAAAATGGGAATTTGGTGCATATGAAAGTGTTAAGGCTTACTTTTAGGACACTTAATTCTCTATCCACAGAATAAATACAGTTTTGAAAGTAAGCAATATGCTTTCCTTCAAACTTGAAGAGATCAATCCTGTGCTTGAGAAGACAGGTTGGTTTTCCACACCTGGCTGATTCCTGGCTTCTCAGCCCAGCCTAAAAACAAGGAGTGCCAGTTAGGATAGTGGGGATATTTGTCTGCTGGGAACAGTGTCAAGATGGTGGCTCTAGAGGGTTTACGCAAGCTGATTTAAAATGTTAACTTTATTGAACTGCATTGGGCAGGCTTTCCATAAGGTGGAGATGCAAAATGCTGATAAACAGCATAATATAGTTTGCAACCAGTTCATCATGTAATTTGACTATGTGTGCACAATGGGCTTTAAATTGCACTCAGTTACACCTGCACTGAGCTCCATGATTGGCTAGAGTGAAAATTTACTCGTTTCTTTGACCAAGGAAAAGTTGTTATTTCACTCTATTCCTGTGCCAGAATAGAAAACTGTAGCAATGACATACAAACATGGGGTAGAAATCCAGATGTGCTGTGAAGGCTACGTATGATACGGGCAACAAGACAAGCAATTAGATAAGTGTCCGTTAGAAGTAATCTCAGTTTAAGTGTTTTGACTTGTAAAAAGGTGTGTAGGAATCTACAGCTTAGGCTTTTATACATTTAATAATTAGTCTGTTAGTAATTAGGCTGTTCCTCTCAAGTTGGGAATTACGTTTTAGGAAGAAAAATCTTGTTCTGTATTTTGTCCATTTAAGAAGGAACGAATTACCTGTCCTGAGATCCCACTTAGGAAAGGGGTATGACCTGATTAAGCCCCTTATTGCCTTCTGCCACAAGGAGAAAATACCATCCTTGCAGCAGATGATAACAAACCAGATTCTCTCATTAGACTCTAGATATTTCACCCTTTTTGAGCTGCCTGTTTTGTTAATTCTTTGAAGGAAAAGAGATGGGTGAGTGAGACAGAATTCCTTAAGTGTGTTGGCCTAACTAACACCTTGCCAGTGTGGGGAGTGGGAAGTCTTGCTTCTCCCTCTTCTGTTCCTTCCTGCTCTCCTGGGGGCCGATCAAGTTCACTAACCAAGCAGAAAACTGCCTGCTTTATTTATTCGTTTAGTCTGGCTGTCTTAGTCTTCTACCTTGCCTGAATGAAATTGGCTCGTTAAGGAGTGTGATGAATGCTAGAGGTGGTGTAAGTTAGGAGGTGGGGGATAGTCCTTAGTGGGAAAGGGTAGAATGCGGTGGTGGGAGCTGGGCTTTTCTCTCTCGCGGCAGCAGGGAGGTGCTGTATCAGCTCGCTTGGTCTCGCAGAACCACATCTTGACATAGGATTGGGGAAAAGTTAAATAAGGAAAAGGTAACATGTGGCATTACAGCTGGAGGATGAATTTCACAAAGCAAGGTTATTACCTAACAGTTAGAGCACTGGAGTGGACTTGGGTGTTCAGTGGTACTTAACTTTGTTGCTGATTTTTTGGGAGACCAAGAACAAGTCATTTCACTTCTCTTTGCCAGAACGTTTCATCTAAGATCATTTAGATCTGCAAAAAATTACCAGTGAATAGTCAAAGAAATTAGTATTACCTTGAAGTTTCCTCTTAAGAACCTAGAGCAACAACTTGTTGATTGTATGTACTATGCAGTTACGCTTTAACGTGGAGTGAAAGACTGTGTAGTCCCACTGTAGCATGTAATTTCTACCTGATTTGCAAATGACATGGGACACTCGCATATTTTAATTTGTGGCAAATGGTGTGTCCTAAACAAAATACAAACAAATGAGACTCTTATCTGACTCCCATTGCAAAATTGGTAGTGAGGCTGTTCTGCAGCTATGGTGTTGCTGGTAACCATCTTTCTCCTTCACTGCCCTGTTTTTGCCTTTCTTGACATGCACAGTACCAGTGGTTTTACCTGTAATTCACTCCTGACATGGTACCAGTTTTATAATTAAACATTATTTGTGCAGAAAGAAACCAGCCTTTTGGTCAAGGTACTTACTAGGATTATGGAAGATAAAAGTTTAGGTCTTCCTGCCAGGGAATATTTCTTTATCGAAAGCGGAACTGCTCCCAAACTCATCCCAATAATAAAGTGGCTTAATAAAGTTCTGTCTCAAAGATGAGTTCTGTATTGTGACATGTCCTGGTTTATATTACATCGTAATATGATAAAATATTCTGGCTTGAAGAATGCAACCATTTCTGTATGCAGTGAAGCCTAGAGAATACTTTGAAAATATTGGAGTTGGGAATAGTGACTTTCTGAATTTCATTTTCATTTCAGAACAGTTTGTGTGTACTTCATAAGCAAGTTCAGCACTTCTCTGCTTTGGCCTTTGTTTTATAATAGAGGTGAAAACCATTGCATTATCTTAAATGCTGTGATGAATGTAAAGACACAACTATTCTTATGTAGCAAAACAGTCCACCAATCTCTTCTTCTTTTTTTTTTTTTTTTTTTTTTTTCTTCTTCTCCCTTGTTTTTACAGGATAACTTCTTCAATGCTAGTATTCCTTCTTTGGGTCTACGTAATGTCATATATATCAATGAAACACATACTAGGTAATGTAGCAAATTTTTTTTTTTTGCTTTTAAAATGCAGTATGTTCTGATCTTATGGCAGGGAAATTTCTAGGATAGTTCAGTCTGAGTGAATATTGATGTCCTAAAATGCAGGAATTGATGCTGACTTCAGGAAGGTAATGTACTTGTTAAATCTGGCTGTGTGTACCTGGGTGCTGGGCAAAGTCCTTTAGGGTTATAGGCAAGGAATGTAAGGGTCAAACCTGTTTCACAAAAAACACAGCATGTTTAAATCCTTTCTCCTATAGTGCAAATGGCAGCATCCATAGCATAATGATGAGACGAGCTGTTTTATTCTCATGCTTAAGAATGACTTCAGGCTGCATTTTAATTTACTGAGTAGATCTGGCTCACAATTTAGGCATTGACTATTATCAGTAATGACAATTAAATCTGAACATGTCTTGCTAGACTGTCTCTCCTCTGCCTCAGTGGCAGAGTGCAGCTCCTGAAGGATGGTGTATATGACCTAAAAATGATGATGTATCTTTGTGTTATTGGAAATATATCTTGTGTTCTCGGATGAAGACACTGGAAGTACACAAAAATCTTTATTCTGTTCTTTGGAAAGTTAATAATGCTTCCTAAGGTTTTTACAGTAGTCATTAGCATAAGCAGATCCTGCCGTGTTTGTTGTAGAGTCAGAGCAAACAAAGAGAGGCCAGCAGCCTGAAAGAAATGAGCCAAAGTGTCTGAGTAGAAGAAAGGCAGCATTGTGCTGTGCTTGAGAGGGAGGAAGCTAATGTTAGAGTCTGTTCTTTCTTCAATTTGAATTAATTATGCTTTTTTAAGAGTCGAGCTTGTAGTTTAGAATACAGAAAAATAACAGAAATAGTTTTTAACTTTTTTTATTTTTAAATTAGTTTCAAAAGTCTAATGCTTGAATGGTTTTGAACGCTCAGAGTTACTTAAATTAGAGATATAAGGGCAACAAAATATGGGTTAATGAATTATTCTGAAATAAAATGCCTTTAGCTCAGAATGTCATTATAGTCTGACAATTGACAGTTTTAATGAAGTTCTGAGGTCCCATGGGGTTACACAGTCACAGTTTCTTGGCCTTAGAAAGCAAGAAGGATTCTCTTTTAACTGCTACCGTACTGTACTTGTATTGAGACATTACCATGGCCTTTTTCTGAGGTGTGAATATGTTAGTTTTATAATATATCTTGACTGCATCTATTCTGTGTGGTTTTTGTCTTCTGTCATTGCTACACAGTTAGAAAACAGATTTTTTTTCTAATTATACTATGCCCTATCTAAGGTGTAAAATGAATGTAGAAGCCTTTATCCCTGACAGATCCCTGCAATAGCTGCATGCTGTTGTGATGATATGTTCATAGTTACCAAAACTGTTGTCAGAAAGAAGCGTATCCTTAACTTTGCTTTTTAGAAAGATCAATAAGGCTCTCAAACTCTGATGGGAAGGGGAAAATGGAAAAGCAATTAGAACAGAGTCACCAGTCTACTTCCCTGACAGCATGAATAGCAAAATTCTTTGCCCTTTGAGATGGTCTGAATATTTGTATAACCATTATGTGTCAGACTGCGCCAATGGCTTGTCCATGTGCACTCATCTTAATTATAGTGCAAGTGGCCTGTGCGCTCAGGTGGTTTGGCCTTTTACAGTGTAAAAGTCCCTTCTCATCTTTCCTAGCTGGTTTTAACACATGTATAAATTTACTGAAATGTGGTAGGAAGGTTTAACAGCCAAGATCAGTAACTCAGGTGGTAACAGGGAGTGAGTCCTTGGCGGTACTCCCGCATGGAAACCAGCATGAGTATTGCCACCCCCAGTTCCATTTGGGACACTCGCTGGAGCATCAGTGATGCATTGCATTATCCTCAGGACAGGGTTTTTGAATAATACCAAGTGCTCCAGTCTTAGGAATGGCCAGAGTTTAATTTCTTCTTCCAACTGTTAGTTCTGCCCCATCACATCCACTCTGCTGTTAGGGGATCCCAGCTCTGGTTTGTGGAGTGACCCACATGAGTCATAGTTTGTCCAGTCCTGAGCTGGTGTGTGAGGTAGGGAACTGTGAGCAAAGAAAACAATAATGAATAGTCACTGCTGGAGACTGGATTTTATCCCTTCCCGTGTCATAGGCATCTTCTGTGATGTTAGGAAAACTGTTCAAAATAACGTGCTTGTAGGATCCAGAGAGTAGCAGACAGGGTTAATTTAAAAGGCAGAGACTGACCACATAAGCTAAGTTGCCTTACGTAAATGCTTGAATGGTAGAGAGATTTACTGATTATTTAGTGGTTCTACTTCTGTTAAAACTTTGCAAGGAGAAGGTCCATAGGAGGCACGTAGGACTGGGTGTTTAAAAACACTGGAAAGGAAGAAAAGGTTACCAAAAAAGTGTTTTTAATGTCAGTGGGTAACGCGGACATATTTTCAAAAGTGCCTGTGGGAGTTTACCCTGTGCATACAATGTGAGCAGCCTTCTCAAGAGGGCTCAGTGTTTCTTGAAGAAGTTGACAAACCTCTTAGCTGGGCATTTACATTCCTCGGTGGAAAGTCACTGAATTGGAAATGGGCACTACATCTTGTTTTGTCCTTGCTGAGCTGGGGAGGCAGTTCCAGCAGACAGACAAAATGTATATGCTGGTTCATAGCTACTTTCCTGTGATACTATGTATGTTTTAAGGCCAGTATCACACTGAATTGCAGTAATGCAGACTTCAGTTGTCTCAGATATTTTGTGCTACACATCAGTTATTTCATCTGTACCGTTAACAGATTGATAATTTACTAGAAGATACAGAAGCTTTTAGGCAGCCCTTCATAAAACTTTCTTTTGCTTCTTACTTGTATTTTTAGGTATTTTTAGAATTAATTTTTTTGGCAGTGAAATATTTTGAGGGTAACACTCAAATACCCTTGATATTTTTGTAGGTACAGAGGGTGGCTTGCAAGACGCCTTTGTTATGTCCTTTTTGTGCAAGAGAGGGATGTTCATAAGGGTATGTTTGCCAAGAATCTGACAGAGAATGTGCTGAATAACAGCAGGTAAGACAATGCAAAATAAAGTATTTTTTGCGTGACTGATACGCTATAATACAATTCAAGAATTTGGAAATGTCTGATTTTCAAAACCTGCCTATTTAAAATATTAGAAGATACAGTATCTTCAGCACAGCCCTTCAGGACTGTAGCTTGCAATTTCTGTTTGAATAATAAAAGAGGGGAGATTAAGAATTATAAATCTCCAAATGAATGATGCATAGTGGGTGCACAGCAGACAGTACACAGAAAAATAAAATTGCTACATGGGAACTCTTCAAACGTTTGTTTATCTAATTCATGTAAATCATTACCACTGAAGTCATACTGCAGTCATCAGAAATTGTCAGTGTTTCAGAACTAATAGGAAAGCAGCATTTCAGAGTACCCTGAGTGTACACCAAGAGCATGAGGCAAAACTGGAAAAAGGCTATCGAATAAAATACCCACCCTTTATTTTGTGGAGCTTGTTTTCTGTTTCATATACAGCATTTTAAATGGCACATGTTGCCCCTGATTAGCTATTAAGGTGTCAGTTTTCCCTGGGCACAAAGAAATTCAACCGCGTGCCCACTCCTTCAGTCTACTTCTGTCAGAGGCCACACATTGCCTATATTAACATTCCTAAGTCTCCTGAATTTTTAATGTTTGAGTCCCATCTGGAGATGATAGTGTTGCTTTTGAAAAGTAAGGCAGACCGTGTTTTGCCACAATTACGGTGTGTTAAACCACTTAATCTCTCTTAGTTATGTTTCAAATGGGGAAAATAGCCCTTATAAAATTTAGCTACACTTTGTAAAACTGGGAATTCAAGGGGGAAGATATTGCAGAAGTGCAAAATAGCAACTGCATAAATCTGTGTGATGAGGTAAGTGACATTGCTATGGCAGGAAAAAGAAAATATTAACAAAGAGGAGATTTCAGTTGTTCTTTCTGCATTTCTAACCTTATTAAACATTTCCGAAAATTGGCAATCACTTAATATCAGTACCTGTGAACTGCGTACATACAGTTTTAGGTGGTCAACTTCGAGCATGTTCATCCATCATCCACCTATTTCATCAGAGCTTAGAAAACTACTGAATTAAATTTAATGCATTTGGTGTGCACAATACTTCAGTGTGCATGTTCTTTCATGCCTGCAAGTTACTTCTGTAGTAATATATAGCTCATTCCCAGCAGTTGTTGTCTGTGTCTTGAACTCTTCTGTTGTTGGACTGTCTCATAAGTTTTGCTTTTTAATGCTAGAGTCCAGAAGGCCATTGTAGATGAAGCTTCTGAACCAAGTGCTCCAGGTAGTTTTGCTCAGACGGATCCTAAAGCTATCAACAAAGTGAAGAAAAAAGCTAGGAAAATTCTCCAGGAAATGGTAGCAAATGTGTCACCTGCTTTGATCAGGTAAGAAAAATGGCTCATCAGTATTGTCAATAGGTAGAAGGATGGCCAAGCTCTCTTTGTATTATACCAGCAGAGCTTGTAGCACATTATTCATAAATAATGAACAATTATTCTAAAAAATAATACATTATTAATAAAAATCCCTTTTCTAATGTTAAGTATTGAAATGGTAGTTATTCTTAATTTTCAGATGCAACAGAAACCCTCTACCTTTTCAAGGGACAAATCTTATGATAAGATTAAACACAGACCTTTTTTTCTATTTTCTGCTGAAACTAGGCTTGGTGCTAATGCTTAGGCCAATATTAGTATCCTTTGTTGTTTCAGGCTGATACGGGCAAGAGCAGCTAGCTGCAGCATCTTAGACTGTGAAACATCTTTTTTCCAGTAGCCCATTGAGTATCATAACCTGTAGTTATAAATATCTCGGAGAGAATCTTATCTTACATAAAATCTTCTACTGTGGTGTCTACCTTGACTACTAAGGATGAATTTGTCTCTGTCACGTTCCTAGACTTTTGTGATGCAAACCCTGTATTTTTTTGTAACTGTATTAAATTCTCTCACAAGACCAGATACATGCTGTCACCTAACGTGTCACCTAACTAGCTTAGTTATTAAAACTGGTTATTGGACCTCCATTAACTTGCCCGATATGTAAAGTGGTCTCTGCCCTTTGAACAGCCTCCAATGAGGTTGACAATAACAAGTTTTGTGTCATAATTGCAGGAGACTGAAATGTGGTTACTAACCATGGCTTAGCTGACAGGCAAAAACTTGTTAAGCAATTGGATTTTATAGTAATTTTGTTTGAATATGATGTAATCAGATTTTATGGCTTTACATTTAGTCATATAGAAGCAATATAAAACGGAGGCAGCAATGAATGAAACTTTCTGAGTTGTGTTTGTTCTTCCTTCAGGTTGACTGGCTGGGTGTTACTGAAGTTGTTTAACAGCTTTTTCTGGAATATTCAGATCCACAGAGGTCAAATAGAAATGGTCAAAGCGGCAACAGAGGTAAGGGAGGGTGGGGAAGAATCTGGTAAGGCAGATTTCTGATGTAGTTTCTATTAATGTTTACAGCACTTTTTCTTTTTAGGGGAGTCCTGCTAAGTCTGTATGATATCAGGTTGTAGATAGATGTGTCTCATATCTGTGAAATAGTGTTTTTAATTAAATATAATGGTCTTTGAGTTGTGTAACCTAAAATACTATGTGAACTCTGGTTTTACCTTTGTTTCAGGATCAAATTTTAACTGTCGGGCTGAATGATTATCTTGGATAACCTGCATCCAGCAGTATTTCTTTTTTTGTGCTGAGGCAGCCAGTAATAAATTAGTAGGTCTATTTAGGATTTTTCACTCTTACCTTATTTGGAATAAAAATCTTTTAAGAAATAAAATTTTCCTATTTCTTACTAGCAATCTGTTCCCAGTCCTTCGATAGTTATTGAAATTTGTCAAAATAACTCTTAAATTCTACTATTTTCTTTACACTCAAAGGAATTGGTTCTTTTTGCAGAGTTTGCCTTAGAAAGATGGATTAGATAAATAAACAAAAAAAAGGTTCCTAATATTTTGTGTTATCTTTTGATTACAGTGTTTGGGAACCCCACTATTCATAGATTCTTGCTGATATCTAACAGAAACAAATAGCCGTACTTGGGTGACACTGGCGATTTGGCCACATCCCTTTAATTGTTTGATTGTTGTCTCAATACTGTGAGTCTGAAGAAACTGGCAATATTAATCATTGTTTCATGCATACAACTAAAAACTACAGTCCGTGAAAATTAAGTAGTACAGTTGACTAAAATGTTCTCGTTGTCACAGCTGAGTGAAAACCAGAAGTAAACAAACTGAATGATGGTAACTGAAAAATACCATCAGTTCCGATAATATGATGCTAGCAATCTCAGTGATGGTTTTTAGAAGAGGAGTAATATTCCACAGTTCTTACCGACTGTCTTCTCTCTTTTTTTCCTTCTTTCTCCATCATAGATGAATTTGCCTCTTATCTTCTTGCCTGTTCACAAATCCCACATTGACTACCTGCTCCTTACATTCATTCTTTTCTGCCATAACATCAAAGCACCCTACATTGCTGCAGGGAACAATCTGAACATCCCCATCTTCAGGTAATAACCTCTTCTTATTTGAAAAAGACTGAGGTCGGGTGATCATTGGGTGACCTATTGCACACTATATCTTATGTCCAGGTTTAAGATAATCTGAGTATTATTGGGCCATCATGTAGAATTTCTTTGGTTCCTATTACATGCTCAAAGAGAGAGCGTAACGAAATCCTTCTGAGAAATTCTGTCATAACCTAAGTAGGGTAAGGAAAGATATTCCCTTCTAGGACTCTCAAAGTGGGTAGGTGACTAAGGAAAGATAAGTATGTGAAGAAGAGTGAATGTTCAGGTCTTCTTCATGAAGGTTAATGAGCTGGCTAATAGGCAGCGACAGTACGGAGTGAATAATACTTTCCGGGCAAGTACTCCAGTTTAAATTATATTTCTGGTGGCTGAAGAACATAAGAAGGTCTTTTAGGTAGTATTTTGCCAGTGAGACAAAATTTGGGGATAACTGATTTCTGAAAAGCCACTGGATCTTGCTGGAAGCGGTGAGGAAAGAAGGGGGATACCTTGACTTACAGGGTGTTTTGCACCAGTGCTGGTCTGTGATGATCCCAGTAAGAAAGGCATTCAAAGTATCAATTAAAATGCTGTTTATTAGGGCTAGCAGTATAAAGAAAGAGAGACTAGCATAGGTGATCTAACATCCCTTTAGTTGCTGAGAACCCCGAGTTGTGCAGCATCCAGCAGGCCTCTGATGCGTACGCGGCACACCGTGCGGACCCTGCCCACAGAAAGGGTTACCACATTTTGGTCATTCGAGCTAGTATAGGATTTTCTTACACGAAAAGAACTCTATTCATCATTTCTTCTGTCAAGTAGAAAGGATGTTCTCATGAGAACTTCTTGCTGCACTGTTAGATAAAGGCAAGGCCACGCGGGTGGCATAATTGCTGGTGCCAAGTGGGAGCTGCTTGCAGGCTGCTCTGTTAAAATTAGCTGGCTGAGCGGATCCTGCCGCCAAGGGGCTTGTGCAGCACGACACGGGCATGAAGGCCATGCAGCACAGCACAGACTGCGGCCAGCTCAGGTTAACCGTTACGTGGGTCACCAACATCCCAATGTACAGTAGTCTCCCGGTTGGGGTCACTGCAGAGGGTAAGTGGTCTGTCAAGGGAGTGAAATGGAAAGACAGTGTAGAGAAGCCTGTTTCATGAGTTAAATAGAGGAATATTTGTGTGGTCCCATCATGTGTAAAAAGTGTGATACATTTTAGTCTTTGAGAATTTCAGTAATTTCAGTTCCTGTTGCATCCTAGGAATTTTGTACTGGACACGTAGTAGTTTCCTGCAAACTAAAATCAATGAGTTTAATTCTTCTTTATGTAGCACATTGATCCGCAAGCTAGGAGGATTTTTCATTCGTCGAAAGCTAGATCAGAGTCCTGATGGTCGTAAGGACTTTCTCTACAGAGCTTTGCTCTATGTGGTATGTATTTCTTGTCTTCGTTTCTGTAGGAAGCATTTCAATCAAGTGGCAAGTGGGAAAGTGAGTTCAGTCAGTCTGGGGATGTTTTGTACTGCTTTGAATTTGTCTTAGGTTTCATGCTGCAAAAAAAGGCTACATTTTTGTATGAAGTCTTGGATGTGTAGAATAAAAGAGAATTGAATGGCCAGCACCTTTGAGGATGAGCAAATTTTCATCTTGCGTAATCCTTATTAAAGAAAGTGGAATTAATGCTGTCTGAATTAATGTTAAACTTAAGCCTTGTTTCTCTGATTTCTTTTGTACTGGGGCATATCTACAATGATTTTGTTAACTTAATGGAAGTCTCTGTTTATGATGGGTTGATGTAATCCTTTGTGCCATTCAGTATAGTAGCTCTGTTTGCATCTTGGAAGATGGGATGTACTGAGGAACCAAAAGGAGGTACGTATGCAAATCAGCTAGATCAACTGTTGCTAGAGATGCTGTTCTTGAACAAATGGCATTATACTGCTTGTACATTCACACAAGTTCAGCTGCAGTTTGGTCTGGGTTTGTGTCAAGCATTAATTATTGCTTTTGTTTTTTTCGCAAGTATTTATGCCAACTCATGATCTTCCAATGTTTTTAAAAGGAAATGGTTGGTGACAATATATTTCAAATGTGAATTTGCCAGTATAATTAGATATTTGTTTTTTCCTCTTTTCCAATCTTTTTGTATTCAGCACATAGAAGAATTGTTGAGACAGCAGCAGTTTTTAGAAATATTCTTGGAAGGCACACGGTCTCGAAGTGGAAAGACATCTGGAGCTAGAGCAGGCCTTTTATCTGTGGTTGTGGATGCTCTCTTCTCAAATGCTACTCCTGATGTCCTAATTATACCTGTGGGAATCTCCTATGATCGCATAATTGAAGGTCACTATAACAGTGAACAGCTGGTAAGAGCAATTGAACCACTTGTTTTGCCTTCGGGATTTTCTGTTTATGTGCAGGAAAATGTGTTACATAGTTAAATTATGTGCTAGTAGTCCTCTGTCACGTGTACTTGGTGGTAATGTTGAAGAGCATAGAGCCATGAATCACGAAACCTCTCTTGACAGGGAGTGCTGAGGTATGGGTGACATACTTCTAAATGCAAATTTATGACATAACAAATTATATAGTCAAGTGGATATGTATGGAAAACAATAGTTCTCTAGATTTACTTAAAGTTATAAGGTGCGTCAAAAGATTAGGTCTTGTTTTGTCTGCTGTTGCATGCATTTTAATTTTAAACATAACCTTTTAATTGCAAATTGGAAAAACAACAAAATAACCACCCATGTTTTCCAGGGCAAGCCTAAGAAGAATGAAAGTCTTTGGAGTATAGCTAGAGGAGTCTTCAGAATGCTGCGGAAGAATTATGGGTGTGTCAGAGTAGATTTTGCACAACCATTTTCCTTAAAAGTAAGTTTGATATTTTGAAGATCCATTTGAAGGTTTGACGTTTTTGGTATTTCAATAGTGGGACGCATTTATTTTGATTTTTCTCTTTGTGGGTTATCATCGCTAGCATTATCTACTGAAGTCCATTCTAGTGGGACAAAAGTATCCCTGGTTTGCTGAAGGCATGAGTCTTCAGACATGTTTGTGTTAAGCTGAAATAGTCTCAGAATTGATATAAAGGGTTGTGTTAGGTTTGAAATAGTATTCTCACTGGGGTTCTTGGTTTAGTTTGTTTCAACAAACAGTCTTTAAAATTATCCTTGTACCATGTTTAAGTTGTCAAGACATTTGGAGTTGAAGGAAACTGAATACTGTTCTGCAGTTTGAGTAATTGAATGGTTTACACTGTTGTTGAGGAATGGCATTTATCTCGCTGGATATTTAAAACTGCTGAGCAAATTAGTAGCTATAAAAATATCATGGATCATAGATCACAAAAATCTGGATATTCTTTGAACATGACGGTTTTATTATTAGTTTACAGTTATTACTCTATACTAGTTCACCGAATACTGTTGTGTAGTTTCTCAGGGAATGGGGTGGTGCAGTACTAGCTGCCTTCACTTTTTAAATTTTCTCTGATCTCCTTGCAGAATCTGCTAATACTATACTTAATTTATCTACATTTCACTAATCTGTGTTCGGCTACAGTATGCCTTATTTTTAGTGTGACTTTAATAAGATTAACTACTGTAACAACAACCTACTAGAACATTATTCAAATTAATTAGGTGTTCTTCTTTCTGCCCTACTTCTCCCAGAAAAGCAGTAGGTTGGAGAGCTTTGGAGGGCTCAGTTACCGCAGCATGAAATTATTGTGACTGTCTGCACTGCATTATAATTAGCGTAGTAGGGAAACGTATTAATTCACTTCCAAAGGAGAAGGCTTGGGTCACTTCCAGGCTGTTCTTGGTAGGGAGTTAACAATTGTTCTTGGATCAGTATAAGGAAAAGAAGGTTATCTGTCCTCTTAATCTAGTGAAATGCTGATTACTGTATACCTTCCTAGCAACCGCTGTCAGGTGCCATTTGTATGTGTATTTATTTCTGTACTCCCGAAAGGCAATAAATGGAATAAATTGTTTTAAGTATGCCTTAACCAAGATTTGCAGAAGTGTAACTGTATTTTTAAATTGATGTAGTTATGTCACTGCAGGTTTTTCTAAAGGAGAGGAGCTTTGGGGGTTAATTCTGGGCATCTGCAGTTCTGTGAGCAGAGGCTTAGAAGCAGAAGAGAGTGAGCTGGCTGTGAAAGTCTTTCAAGCAGCTTTCCTGGGAGGGAACTGTTTTCCTGACCAGCAGGTTAAGTGGCTCTTTAGTTTCCCACATCAGTCTTTATAGAAACTGAAAGAACAGAGTGTCCTGAAAACAGAGTAAGTAAATGCTAACCTGTAAGGAGAGGTGTTTGGCTTTTGAGAAATTTGGGATTCAAGAATTCCAAGCATGCCGTACCCTGCCTGCTTCCTGGGTGCTTTAGTTTGGAGCACTGCAAGGGGTCTTGCAACTGGAGTTGCTACACTGGTGTTTACCTATGGAGAAGTTCCCTATCCTGGCGTTGGAGGAAAGCAGCAGCAAGCAATAATTACAGACTCCATGTTGGTTCTGAAAGGGTGTTAGACTTTGCTCTCATTCATGTTAATGAAGGCAGTTCTCATTAATTTAATGATGGAGAAGCTAGTCTCAAAGGAGTTGTTCCCAGCAGGGTGCTGATAGGGGTTATGTGTTGTTATTATTGCAATATTTTTTATGAAGTACTGATTCCTTGCTGTGGAAAGTTTGCCTTTTCATAAAATAAAATCAAAAGTGAATAAAATGTTGCAAACCTTTAAATTCTGTGACCTTACTACTGCTCTTTTAGTGTGAGCTATTTTTAATCACTGTTGCATTTTTGAATAATTGCCGTTTTCATATAATAATATTATCAGTTGAATATAGGAATAAGGTGGAAAAAGTACAAAAAATAACAAATGTTCTCTTAACAGGAATATGTAAACAGCCAAAGCCAAAAACCTGTGCCTGCTCCTCTTTCTTTGGAACAAGCTTTGTTACCAGCTATACTTCCATCGAGGTAGAGATTTTTTTGCGTGTTGGGGAAAGGGAGAACAGATTGGGATTTGTTTGTTTGTTTGTCTTTTTAGTGTTCTGCATTACATTCCAAGCTGTGCTTGAACTCCCCAAAGGTAATATAATTGTGTATAGAAAAACTAAAAACATAGACAATTGTAACTGTGCAATTTATTATGAGAGTTGCATTTTTTCTGGGGAGATCTGTTTAAATAAGCTTGAGAAGGCTTTTTTCTTTTTTAAATTTTAGTGACCTCTCTTGGTTTAATTTTAAATTTTAGAGAATAACTTAGGGGAAAAAATGACACACAATGAAAAATGAAAGATTTGGTTTTAAACCTCACAAACATTTCAGGTGGGTTTTGGTATAATTCCAAAGCAAATAGGACTTGTGAGTGAGTACCCCTTGCTCAAGGAGGTGACTGTCACTCAGAAATGCAAAACTGTGCTTAAGGCCTAGATCTGCATTTGTTACACAGATGTCCATTTTAGTTGAGGTCTTAGCTTGACTTGTACAAACTTGTGTGGTCCTAGAAGAGACAAAGTCAGTCATTTATCTTTAGAAAGTTTTAGGTCCATACAGAAAGACCATTTCTAGTTTGTAGAGAGGCTGGGCTGGAAACTACCTTTCAAGGCATGTTTGCTTAATCTACTGTTGTCCATATTCATTGAAGGGAAAAGAGCTGTGGGGTGCAAATGATGTAATGGCAAAGTCAGGAATAGCCATAGGACAAGGTAAACATTCTGTATTGCAATTTTTCTTTTGGTAGTCTTTTCTTGGATTGTTCTTTAGTGTGAAGAAATAATCTGGAAAAGTTGGTAGATATTAAATTTTTTGTGGAGCTTGTCTCACATAACATTTTTGTGCCCTTACCAGACTGCATAGTGGTTTTTTGCGCTGTCGTTCAGTTAGTGTATTAAAAAAAATCAGTCTAGGTTATTTTACATTTTGATCAAAATCTGAATGTCATAATGTGAATTTTTGTTCCGTATTCAGACCTAATGATACTGTGGATGAAGGTACAGAGGCCTCACTGCCCAACTCCAGGGATATCACTAGTGAACCCTTCAGAAGAGAGCTGATATCCAACTTGGCTGAGCATATTTTGTTCAGTAAGTGTTATAGTATCACTATCAGTTACCTGTTTTGTTGATTGCATGAAGTAACTTATTGTTTGGTAATGTCATACTTCCCAATTCCCTCCATTCAGGTGATCATTTCATGACTTCAAATGCTTTCTTGACAATTCTCCATCCCTTGCCTCCCTCCCTCCTCTTCAAAGTTTAATAAACTCTCTGATTAAGTACAAGGTTTTTATTCTGTTTTGGTAACTTTTGTATTCCTTGGACTGGTATACTGAACTTGCTGTACTCTGAAGTGTTTGATTGTCATATTGATACACCGATTTCTTATCATTTCATGTAGGAAATTATTGCAGTGTTTTAATGGCATTATTTAAGGTAGTCCTCAGGTGAACTCATCTAGGTGCATGGACCAGTGTTGCCAGATTTTATAGTTTATGTGGTGTATGCTTCATTCAATAGATCTGTGATTTGTGGTATAGGAGATGCATACAAAACGATACTTAGCTTAGTAGACATTTAAGCTTTACTCAGCCTTCTTAGTTCAAGTTAATTTAATTTGATTAATATTGTTACTGTATAGACATAATACACTTTGTATTTCATTCAGAAGGTAGGGTTCTGTGCCAGTATCACTATTTTTATTTTTTTTTTTTTTTTTTTTTTTAAACAATGGGTGCTCTTTCAGTTGGAATGATGTTCTGAACTTCTCAGGGTGCATAACGAGTTTATCTTGTTTATGTCTAGCTGCTAACAAGTCCTGTGCTGTGATGTCTACCCACATCGTTGCCTGTTTGCTGCTGTACAGACACAGGCAGGTAAGGCTTCCGTGCTGCTTGAATAGCCAAACATTACTTTGGCCTTGTTAATTAAAAAAATAGTACGCAGTTTACTATTGTATGATACTAATAAAAGAAGAAAGATGCATTTAAATTAAAGTGGATTTCAGGTAATCTTGAGTGCAGTATTTTAGTTAGTGTAGTGGATGCTTGAAGACAAGCCATTGTTGATGGGATGGTAATAAATACTCACGTGGAAATAGATTTTTGTAATTCAAAATGTAGTTATGCTTTTTTAAAAGAATACATTGTTTTGGTTCATTGTATTAAGATTGTTTTTTACATCTTAAACACATTCGCTATTGAATATCCTAGAAACTCTTCTGTTAATTTTCAAATGGGTTTTGCTATTCCTTGGTACTAGAATATTATACCATGATGGCAAAATGATCCTAATGTTTAACTGAAGTCTGGTGCATGAGGCATGGAAGAAATTCTTTTTCTCCTACAAGTGTGTTTAGCATTTTTTATGAAATGCCTTCTGCCTCTAATCTGAAACTTTTATTGCACATAAATCGAGAACAAATTGAAAAATATTGGTCAGATATGTAATCATCCTCGTTGAAGACAGTATCGCTATTCCTGTGAGCCCAGTCTTTCCAATTCCCTAAAATAATGGGATCAAAGAAGCATTTTACAATGTGATCTGAAACCATCTTGACAAAAAACAAGGAAAAGAAGTGCTTGAGGAAAAACTTTTCCTCAGGTCCCCAAACAATTGAAGAGAAGTTCTGCTAATTACAGTATTCCCAGATAATTGGTCATTCATTTTATAGCATAGGTAATGGAAATATGATATCTCTAACATGTTCTTAAAGAACAACTCGGGTCTCTGCAGGTTGTGAAATAAACCAAGAAGCAAACAAAAAACTTGGATTCTCAAAGTAGCTGCATGGCTTTAAAATATAATTGCTTGTAATTCAAAACCTGTGGACTATTTTAGCAATATCTCTGTGAAAACATGGTTTTCTAATAGTACTGTTGTGCTTTGGATTTTTGAAAATTAATGGCTTGTTTATGTGTTTGCTGTATACACAGGCCGCACCTATATGCTAGGCCGCGCCTCAAATATTGTGTTCAGTTTTGGGCCCCTCACTACAAGAAGGACACTGAGGTGATGGACCGTGTCCAAAGAAGGGCGACAAAGCTGGTGAAGGGTCTGGAGCACAAGTCTTATGAGGAGTGGCTGAGGGAACTGGGATTGTTTAGCCTGGAGAAGAGGAGGCTGAGGGGAGACCTTATCGCTCTCTACAACTGCCTGAAAGGAGGCTGTAGCGAGGTGGGGGTCGGTCTCTTCTCCCTAGTAACAAGCAACAGGACAAGAGGAAATGGCCTCAAGCTGCGCCAGGGGAGGTTTAGATTGGATATTAGGAAACATTTCTTCACTGAAAGAGTAGTCAGGCACTGGAACAGGCTGCCCAGGGAAGTGGTTGAGTCTCCATCCCTGGAGGTATTTAAAAGCTGTGTAGATGTGGTGCTTAGGGACATGGTTTAGTGGTGGACTTGGCAGTACTAGGTTAACAGTTGGACTTGATGATCTTAAAGGTCCTTTCCAACCTTAACCTTGTATAGAATCATAGAATCGTTATGTGGTTTACGGATGAACTCCCATACAAAAAAAAATTGCTTCACTTTATGATTATGATTTTGTTTCCAGGGAACTGATCTTTCCAGGTTGGTAGAAGATTTCTTTTCCATGAAGGAGGAGGTCTTAGCCCGTGACTTTGACTTGGGATTTTCAGGGAACTCAGATGATGTTGTCATGCATGCCATCCACTTGTTGGGGAACTGTGTAAATATCACAAACACTAGCCGAAACAATGAGTTCTTCATCACTCCCAGCACAACGATACCTGCTGTCTTTGAACTCAACTTCTACAGCAATGGAGTACTTCACGTATTTATTAAAGAGGCCATTATTGGTATGTGTTGGGGTTTGCCAAGGAAAGACTTTCTTGTGACCCATGAAGTCAAAGTATCTGCACACCCACCCCCACTCCCCATTTTGCATGTAGTTTACTTACATATATTTCTTCCCTCCCTGCTTCAGCCCATGTTTACTCTAACAAAAGCAATTTTAAAGTAAACTTGGTTTTGGTTTGTAGAATGTTTCACTCATTTTTCTCATAGTCCTTTACCTTTCTTGGAAGTATTAATGTATTGGTCATAGCCTTAGGCAAGGCATTATCAGAGTTTTGAGCCAACATGGCAAAACTTGTGCTTTGGTCCCTAATATTTTCATAAGATACTGTTTCAGTCTGACATTAATTGGACACAAGTGGAATAGTGGTGAATTCTGTATTTATTCTTCAATTGCATGTGTAATGTTTGACTGCTTTTGTCTATTTCTAGGCCTAAAAGTTTTAAGTTTCCTTTGCTATAAAGCTATTTAGAAAAATAAACATAGTTTATGTTTGTTTCTGCTCTAGCCTGCAGTCTCCGTGCTGTTCAGAGTAGGAGGTACAGAAATGGTACCAGTGGTGCTTCTCCCAGTTTGATTAGTCAAGAGCACCTAGTCCGAAAAGCTGCCAGCTTGTGTTACTTGCTTTCTAATGAATTCACTGTATCTTTGGTAAGTAGTTGCATTAATTGTCCACATGTCAAATTTTTTTTCTGCTTTTAATGGCCTTTGTTACTTTAAAGAGAATTTATGCTTTCTTCAGGTGTCACAGTTCTGATACGTTCACTGTAAATACAGTTGAATGGTAATGGGTATCGAGAGGTTCAACATTGTTTGAAAAAGGAAGATAGCGTTCCCATTTGCTTCAAGGAAATGCCTGAACATTTGAATGAACATAGTTCCATCAGAACAGTTCATCCAAAAGATGTTTGGCCTAAGATAAGACATGAATTAACTTGCCGCACTCTTGACACTACCTCGTTTCCTTGGCAAGATGTTACAAGATCAGTCAGTCCGGTTTAGGGGATACATACTGAGTATGAACTGGGTGCTCATGCAAGTGCTAAAGTGGGTGATGCTGGGGTGAGGCTGCAGCGTTTCTGCTGTGCTGGCTTTAGGCCTTTCCTGAGAAAGAAAAGCTTCTCACTCTGTCGGCTTCCCACAACTGGAAGTCAGGCTTCTTAATGCCTTTTAACAGATTTTGTGTTGCTTATGTCATTAGACCATCACAACTCTATCTGCATTCTGCCCAAACTATTTCAATGGTTTTTTTACTTAAACAAATACAAGTCTTTGAGAATACCCAACTCATATGAGTTTGCATAGATGATTGAAATTACACTGGTAACTAAGGCTCCAGATACTAAAGATATTCTTAATTTGCATAGGAGTGCAATAGACAGTGTGCCATACCTAGTAATTAGTGGCAATTTTAAACATGGCCTGACTTTGGTTTTTGTTTTGTTACAAAACACTGAAGAGAGCTGATGTTATCTCGGTTTTCAGACACTCTGTATACTTGCAACGTTAAGTGCTAGATTTTTTTTTTTTCTTATGTGTAGAAGTTACTTAGAATTCTAGAGATTCTTGAATTAGTTCTTAAATTTGCACACATATTTCTAACTTGTGCCTTTTTAAAAGAAGCATAAGCCAAATTTAGTATTTTTGTCTGGGCAGTAATGTAGCTCAGATGGTGGGGTTCTTTAGTAATATTATCCTTCTGCTTTCAGAGTTAATAATTGATTTTTTTTTTTTTTTTTAACTTTGAAAATATTTCCAACATGATTATGAACAGTGTAAAAGAGGTGGGTTTTTTTATTCAGTTTCAAAACACGTAAGGGAATTTCTTCAAAGTGTACTTTCCTTTAAATTCCAAATAAATGACTGGTATGAGTCTCAGTGATTTTAGTTTTATGATGATTTTATTCCAGAATTGTTAACAAACTAAAATTTGGTTAGAGGCGATTAAAAGGGGAGAATATTTAATGTAGTTTTCTACCAGTGTAGTAATGCATTGCTTCAAAAAACTTGGACAAATTTTAAATATCCTATTTCACTGTATTTTTTTTAATGTCTGCCAGGATAAACATAAGAGTGGTGCCTTGGGATTATGCTGGTAAAAGTTTCATAATTTGCTTAAAAGGAATAATACTGCTGTATCTAAAACATTCATGCTGAACAGGGAACTGGTGTTGCTATAATAGGTATAATGGACGTGATTTTTTGAGTGCATTTCTTTTGTTGTGCAGCCTTGCCAGGTGATATATCAAGTTTGCCATGAATCTGTGGAAAGGCTGATACAATACGGTATTCTTCTGGTGGCCGAGGTAAGGTGATAGAGATACTACATGAGCTTTGTTTCTTGTACTTCACTTCAGCTGTAGGTAGTTTATGCTTCTTAGTTGAGTCTTGTTCTACATATATGCTGTTAGTGAAGGCTTGTAACAATTTTAACAAGTCCAGGACTGATACTACTTCATTCTTACATTTATAAGCGTCAGACATTTGGGTATAGTCATCCTGTGATACTATGAATGACTCTGTGTGTAATTTCATTGTACCATTAAACCTACTAGGAAAGACACATATTTTATACTGTCTTGTAAAATCATAGAATCATAGAATGGGGATTTATTTTACTATTGTGCATAAATAAATAAATAAATGGGTATTCATTTTATTATTGGAGCCCTTTCAAATTGTAGCATAGCTACGTGGATGTTGACTTTCTACTCTACGGGATTTAGTAGTCCAGATCTTTTGTCATTCTTTGATTCCTTTGCATCGGTCTCAAAATTATTGTAAGCCTCCTCTGCTACGAGGAGTACAGTAACTCCCAGTTTGCAGTTTCAGGGATGCACTGGAGTCGCTGTGTGGTGCAATCTGCCAGAGGCGTACAATGTAAAGAAAACCTGAGGACCAGGGGGCAGCTGACTCAGCATACCTTTTGCTTCCCAAACTTTTTTTTGTGCACAGCAAACAAACCTTGGTGCCCAGGAGGAAGCAACAAAATTTAAAGAACACATGGAAGAGAGTTACATGTTTGGCTGCTTTCTTCTTGCAGCTCTCCAGTTTCAAAGGAGGCCAGAGCTGCTTCTGGTGTATTTGTTAATGGCCACTGCTTCACTCTAATCTTGCTGCGTAGCTTTTGCTACATGCTTCCATTTTTAATATATGTAACCATAGGTACTATTCACGTGATAGAACTGGATATTAAACATTCTACTCTTTTGGAGTTACTGCTGCTTGCTTTTTGTCTGAAGTACTGACATGTTGTCATGCATTAGATTGTAATCATTGTTAGATAAATCCAAAAGTGAATGCTAATCAGAGGGTTAGGAAGAAACCTGTATGTTCCATGCCTGGGGACAGGTAAGGAAAATAGGTGTGAACAGCAGTAGATACGCACCTTTGTCTACTCAAGCGTGAAACCTGTCTTGAGGGTTTTTCTGTAAGTTTTGGTTGCTGAGTCTGGTACTTTGCTGTTTATAGCTAGGATATAGATAGCTATTAGGCAGTATATAAATATTTGTCTGTGTTGTCTGATATACACCAGCAATGCAACATTTGAATGCTTAAAAAGGAGATACATTCCATCAGTAAATTTCTTTGAACTTAGAAAACCTCTGTACCTGCTTACTTCTTTTAAAATGTTAAGAATTTGCATAATCAGTGCAAACACTATAAGCAACAATTGTTTCATGATTTTTGATAGGTTGGAAATGTTTGTGGGGTTTTTACAACCTCTTCTCTAAGAAAGGTAGCTAGTTTCTGCCCCATCTAATTATTTCAGTTTACTGCTGACATTAATGTGTTGATAAATTTCCCATTAAATTGAGCTTGATTGATCCTGACACACCTGCATTATTGTCTCTGGCAGATTACCTCGCTATGCCCTTGCAAGTGAACTTCACAATACTTTACAGCTTTGCAAAGCACTTTAGTAATTAATGGTTTTACTAAAATAGATGGTTTTACTAAATAGATGAAAAGCAAACAACAAACTCTTCTTCCCTCACAATATTCAAGTTAAGAAATTCCACCAGTGGTATTCTTGCTGTCACACACTCATCTCAAAAGCCTGAAGAAATGTATACTTACCTAAGACACCTACTTGCTAATAAGTGTAAGTGTAAATCTGTGTCTTGCTCCAAGGGTGGATTACTGCGGGGCATTTGTAGGCTAAACTTGGATGGTGCTTGTCAGGGTGATTAGCAGAAAGGAACTGCTGTGATGCAACAGGTAGAGGGGTCTTAATGTCTCAACATAATCAAGATTTAAACGATTTGAGGCCTTTGTGATTAAAACTGGCTCATTCTGTTCCAACCAATATCTCACGTGGGGACAAATACAAGAGCAGCATCATTACAGGCAGTAAGTTACCACTTCCACATAACAACTTATGGCGTTCTGCATTAATTGAGGTTTTAACTATTGCAATATAATAACGCAGAGTTTACTACTCTGTCTTTTAAGGCAACAGTAGTATGGAGGTTAGCAACATCCACATCCAGATAGCATCTCAACTTTTTATCCTAACACAACTGAAAACACTTTCTTGGCACCTGCTACTGCATGGCCTCTGGTAGGAAGATTCGGCAATGCTTGCAAAGATTTTCACTTTTATATGACAGGCAAACTAAAGAAAAACAGTCTTTTTCACCAAATCTCTCTTTTCTCTGCTTATCTCAACCCTGTCTACAATTGGGCCTCGCCTGCTTTCTTTAAGTATTGGTTAATGAATGGACTGATTAAGTCAGATGAGATTATAAAATAAACCTATTGTTTGCCTCAATTTGGGTTTTTTACCTATTTACCACCTTGTCTTTCAAATTTAAGCAGGATGATCAGGAGGATGTTAGCCCCAGTCTTACAGAGCAGCAATGGAATAAAAAACTCCCTGAGCCATTATCTTGGAGAAGTGACGAGGAAGATGAAGACAGTGATTTTGGAGAAGAGCAGAGAGATTGCTACCTGAAGGTAATATTATCCTAAGGCTAATACATTGAAGTCTGTTGAAAGAGATACAAACTACTTCACTAGTTCAGGAGGGGTTATGATAATTTTTTTTTGCTGGTTCACAGTATTAGTCTGTTGTATTTTGTCACAATCAGTAAAACACCTTTCTCTCCTTCCCATGGGGAAGACAGCTGAAGAAACATCAAATAATCTTATAGGGAGGTGCAAGGGCAATGGTTAGTGTCATGAAAACTGACAAAAGTCTCACGTATCTTTAGTGTCTAAATGTTTTATTCTTTACTGACAGCACACACTCTAAAAGTGGCACATTATGCTGGTATTTATTTTCAGCCTAAATTTCATTTCATAGATTGATCATGTTGATCTTAGGCATATTACCAGTTTTCTCACAGAGCTGACACAAACACTCTTTAGGATATCTTGTTAACACTTGCAGACTTGTGTCCATCTCTGTGAATATATGGCAACCCTTCTATTGGCTGCAGAACAGTATGATGTCTTTAATTTTATCTTCGGAAAATAGTTATTAATATCCTGGATGAGAAAAAAGTAGCATTGATCTGTGATATGCAGTGCCTGTTTTGTCCCTCATGATAAACTGCTTTTTTGCTATGTTTTCATAATGTGCTGTGTTGTGCCCCTGTACTCCTTTTTGTACTAAGAATTATTTGGGTTGCCATTTTGTTGTGTGCTGTGTTGCAGGTCATTTCTTGTTTCCGCTGGTCTCTGTCACTTAAGCTCTTGTTGCCCTTTCTTAGGTGAGCCAGTCTCAAGAGCACCAGCAGTACATCACTTTCCTGCAGAGGTTGTTGGGACCTTTACTGGAGGCGTATAGCTCTGCTGTTATCTTCGTGCACAATTTTAGTGGTCCTGTTTCAGAGTCTGAATACGTTCAAAAGTTACACAGGCACTTAATAAACAGGACGGAGAAGAATGTTTCTGTATATGGTATGTTAAACTCGTTTTGGAAAGGGATTTGATTCATTCTGTGCCTCCGAGCATAAGGTAGCCCAAATTGAATTGCAGTTTGTTTATCTCTGGGTTTTCTTTCTTGCAGCTGAGAGTGCTACCTACAGTCATGTGAAAAACGCAGTGAAAGTCTTTAAGGAAATTGGGGTAAGTGTTTGGTGATCAAATTTCGAGACTGTTAAGTTTCATTTTAATAATAAGCACAATTTTGACAATTCATGAAACCTGTTCGGTGTCAGTTTAAAATATGTGAATTTATCTCTGCAAACGTATTGTGCGTTTTGAGCATTTTGCTTTCCTTAAAGCTCAGGGCTGTAGGAGAAGAGCACACAGTGCAGAACAGGGCACTTCTTGCCCCTGAGAAAACCTGGCTAGATGAGGGCTAGGTGACTAGGCATTTTTATTCACAGCAAGTGAAGTTTCTCTGCTCTGCTCCATGTCCTTATTGGACATCAGTGACAATGTTGGAAGGCTGAGAGCCTGCTCTGTGCTTAGTGACAGCTAAATCTAAGTTTGAAGGACTGCTTAAATCTTCCAAAAGTATTAGTTACTGAATTTTGGCTTAGCAATGATTGATGCTCCAGCAGAAGCATCCTAATCGACCTTCAGTGTCCACCATGAGGATACAGATCATCTTTAAAATAACAGATCAGTTTTGCACTTTACCACTATCATTTTGAATTTTAAATTGCCTATCTAGATTTTGCAAATGAAGAGTTTCTTTCATCAGAATGACATGGCTTCCTGAATGCCAGATGGGATTTAGCATTATAATTTTGAAAGCATCAGCATTTAGGCAAAGTATCACTAGATACAGGTTTTGAAGTCTTTGTCCTTGAATTCTGCTGTATTAAATAATCTAACACTAGTTAGCCTATAATAAAGCCTACAGTAAAGGTGTCTTCCTGTAGACTGTAAGAGCTATGAAGAAAGCACATATCAAATCCATTGTTTAATTCTAGTTTATTCTGCTGTTGGAAAAGTGGAACTAGATGGCATCTGCTGAGCATCTTTTCAGAGCGTAACATCTGAATTCTTGTTTTCAAAGTGCTTAGACTTTCAGTTGAGATGCCTTTTGAATGTGTGTTTTATCCCTCGCTGTTAGGAGCTGGCTGTCTATCATACACTGTGCTTATTTCTCAGTTTCTGTCCTTCTGTACCACTTGAAGGGCTTTAACATTGAGTGAATTCTAATGATATCTAAAGGCATTGCCATCTAAGACTTCCAGAAGGGGCGGGGGGAGTGTTGCAAATGAGGCCAAATTTAGTATAGACCATAAACTTTTAATCACAAAAGAAAGGTGATTCCTTGAACATGGTGATACTTATATGTATTCATGCTGTGCTTTAGGTTTTCAGTCAGACGAAGCAAAGAAGAGACACCATTTTGGAGCTAAGCACTACATTCCTACCTCAGCGCAACAGGCAAAAACTACTGGAATTCATCATGAGCTTCATGGTATTATAGACCACATATAGCACCTTTGTCCAGGGACATGAAGACAGGTTTTGAGACTGTGTCAAAGCCTGGGGACATTTGCTAATCCTTCAGAGTGTAAGGTGCCGCTGTCTGGGTAAGGCCTTCTCTGACTTGAACTACTGGAAGACAAGTGCCTTCTTATGTATGCATTTATGGGTTTCTTACAGTCCCAATCCTGTTGTAATGCAGCGATACTTGGATGACACTTTGGATACAAGTAATTAAACATGTTGCAAAAAAATAAGATAAATGATTAGAATTAGATTTAAAATGAAGAGTGAAGTTTTATCAGTGTTATGTTTTAAATATACTTTTAAAGACTGTACCAGATGCACAAATACACATATTTGTGATCTGTAGCTAACCCTGAGATCTTGAGTTTAGTGGCAACACAGCTTATGGCATAAACAAGTAACTTTCATTCCAATTCAGTTTTGTTTTAAATAAATGGTTTAAAAATTTTGCTTAGGCAGGATATATATCTCATGGATAAAGCCATAGTTTTTCATAAATGTTAACATAAATGCCAAAATTCTAATGCGAATAACAGTTACAGACATCTGAGAATAATGATCACGTAGCAGATGGTTGTGAGAAACGTTAGCAGGCACACCTTGCACTATTAGAGCTGTGTAATGCAGTGGTAAATTGCACTAATCACTGCTGTCATGAAGAATGTGAGAGTAGCGTTCTTGTTTTTATTATGGCATCTGTTACTCAGCCAGATGAAAGTCAGGAGACAGTTGCCTGAATGTGAATATCTTGTAAAATCTTAGATTATTATTTAATTGAAAAAAGCTATTAAGTTTGTTTTGGTTTTTTTTTTTTTTTTTTTTTTTTAATTAATAGGATGTCAGATTTTTTTTTTTTAAAGTGGAGTAAAGACTTGATTTGGTGAAATAATTTTTAATTTTGGCCCTAAAAATTTCAGCAATAACTTTTGCAATTCTTTGGAAATGGGTGTTCTATTATATTCTGTTGCTGAGCAGATCTGAATTGGCATGAAGTAGTAACCGCTAGAAACGCAGAAATACCATAAACAATGTACTTCTGACTCTGATCTAACTGACTTAAAAAAAATTCACAGACAAACAATGATGAATAAATTCTGTCCTATGAAACAGGACTCTGGTCTTGCAGTTTGATCCTTTTGCATGGAGGACTTGCACTGTAGATTTTGTCTTCTCTTCATGTGAGTGGAGATTAGATTGCAACCTGTAGTCCTGTATTTTAGTACAGCTGATCTAGCTGAAGCAATAACTTGGTGGTATGTGAAACTGATTTGCTTGTGAAATGTGTTTTTCCTCATTTAGATTGCCTTCTATATGAGGGAAATCAAACATTTCAATTACTGCGATGTTTCACCTGATTCTTGTGTCCTGGCCTTGTGGGTGGAAAATCCCCCAAACTTCATCATGTAGTCTCTGTTGCTTAACATAAATAAGGAAAAGCATACTTGAATCCCAGCACTTGCACTGTTATGCCAGCACAAAACTGATGCACACAGTTTGAGTTTGTGGCCAAGGAGCTTGCATTTGTACTGCACATTTGACAACAAGAATATTTCTGTAAATTTTTTTATTAAATGCTATTAATATTCGAGACCTGCAGTTTATAGTTTATTAGCATTATACTGTTAGCACTGTGAGACGCTTGTGTTTTGTCACTAAACCAGGTGCTCTACAACACTTACAGAATTTCTGAACCAAAGCTATATTAATATGGATAGAAACTGACCCTAGAGTCGCGTTTGTTCTTATGTCCTTCTGCTGTCTCAGCAGGATAGTGATTACATTGCACATAATTTGTTTTGTGAAGTCTACTAGCTATTTAGAAAACAGTTTCATCTCATACTGGCTAATGTGCACTGTTCATTAACCTGATGAATGCTCCATACAACAGTTGTTGCTGATGGCTTCCATTTAATGTCAAAAAAAGACTAGGTGCTTCTGAATAACAAGCTCTCATAGTTTACTGCATTTTAGTAAATCCGAAGTGTACTGACAGCGAAGATTGTACATCAAAAAGATTTTTAAAAATGAAGCAATATGAAGCAAACAAAACTTGAGTCATTTTATTAAGAATGTTCTGCCAACTGATGTATTAGTTACCGTGAAAACCAGGAGTACTGTGGTCACTGGCGTGGTTTGGCTAGGTGTTGCAACTAAGATAACTTACGGCTTGCATTTAAAAAAAAACGAAACTGGTTAATATAAATCAGTGACTGGGTAGGGTAATAATGCATGTGAATACACATTAATGAATACATATGCAGAGGGAGGGGGCACCTCTAAAACTGGTTTGGTTTTGTATGGAAAAAAAACTGCATGTGAGAAGTCAGTAGTATGAATCATGTGCCACTGGAAGCCCTTTGCATTCTGCAGCAAGTGTGTATGTATACATATATATGCAAGCACGTATATTATGACCCATGACAGCTATGCTTTTCCCTGAAAATAAAGCACAGAATATAAAATTATCAGGCTGTAAGAGTCAAAAACTAAAACCAACACTTTTGCACTGTATTTACACCTTCAGTGTCTTCTGATTTTATTAACCTCTCATTTTTCCTTTGCTGATAGAATGCCAGTTTGAGTTAATTTTGGTAAAGTTAACCAGTAAAGAAGAAAGGACTGGCCCTGAATTACCACAAATGTATTCTAAGACTCCTCTTATAAGGACTTACACAAGTCTCATCATTCTTATGAGCATATTACTCAGGTGTGCAGGTCTTTTTGGGCCAGGATCTTTCATGGTATAAGAAACTTAATCTTTCCATACGCATCTTGTAGATCTCACATTTTTAGAGTGATGAAATGTAGAAATCCACTTCCCTTGCCACCACAGCTACCCAGGCCCCCAGGGATCATAAACTTGTTAATACAGTTACTTTGTACTCACACTGACATCAGAGGCATGCCTACCTTCTCTTTGACAGTACAGGGCTTTATTCACCTATCTTGGGTTAGGAAGCATATACACACACTTGCGTTCAACTGACTGCCTGCTCCACAGAGAAGCATGAATCACCATGTAGAAGAAGGTTGAGCTGGGAGGTGATGTAAGATACTGTTGCTCTTGTGTTTCTGTGCTAATGAGCCTGATACTGCTTCCTTGAGAATGTTACCACGTTTTACCTGTTATGTGTAATGCCATGTCTGTTGTAGAAGCACAGAGGTGTACTGGAGTCATTTTAATAAATTAAACTGTTTGCTAATATGACATTTAACAAGCTTCTCTAGTGGTTTGTTTTTTCTTTTTTTAAATAACCTGCTAAGATAATTCATTCAATAACTTTGTCCTGTTCCAGGTAATTTCTGAAATTAAAGCATGAAAATCTTTCATTGTAGAAGTATCCCTAGCAGTGCATGTACTGGAGCAGAACCATTTAAAAAGCAGATTGAGGTGAAATCCTGACTCCCGAGTCACTGTCTGTTTACTTGCGAAGCAGAGGTGCCATTTTGCTTCTCTGTTTCCCCATCCCCGCAAGGCTTTTGTATGTGGCTTCCTCTTTTAAAGTTCTCGCCTCACGGGGTTGGGGGGGTCATTCAGAAGGCTGGGATGGCTCTGATGCTGCAGACCCTCCCTTCTTGTGGTGATTTCATGCTGACCTGGACTGCAATAAGGACCCGTCAGCAATTCTGACAGCATCTGGCAAATGTGAATCAATTGAAGTGGGGTTTTAATATAATAAAACCTGCATAGATGATCATTACTTAAATTGAGAAGGAGGGATGCTGTTTCACCCTTCAGAAAAAAAGAAAAAAGTTGTAATCAACTGATTCTTTAAGAGGCCTCTAGCAATGTTCACATGCAAGCAAGGCTCGATTAATTGACAACTCTAGGCTGAGGCAGGAAACTAAAATTCAATTATTGTCAATAGCTTGAATAAAACCCAATTCTTATTGGTGATGACCTTACATGTTATTCTTTCTGTAAATGTCTTCCTATTTCTCGGTCTTTTAAAATCCCAAATGTCAGGTAAAGCACTTATCTCCGGTTTTTGCTTAATTCAGTTTTCTTGTAATAAAAGCTTGTCAGGCTTATTTAGAAGAATCACTTGATTTGAGCTGTCTGCTTTGTTCTCTGTTATGGTACACTAAGTTTTCAGCAGCCCTGTATTTTCAAGGTAAGAAGATCCACATTGATCTCAATTGCTGCTTGAAACATTCTCTTCTCAGTCTTTTATAGATGTTCATTGCACTTTGCATTTCCTGGGTGAGAAGTATCATCCTTATTAATTCTTCTGTAAGTCAGCCCACCCGTTAATGCAATTGTCCAAAAAGTATTATAGTTGATGCTGTCCTTAGAATATGGAACTTTCTGGCTTTAGGGAAGAAGTATGTATGAAATGTTCATTGCTGTGTGTTATGCCGGACTTCAGACCTGAGAGACCATAAACCCCAAAGAGACTTTTAGATTTCATCTGCCAGAAAGCATTGACAGTTACTGAAACAAAAGCTAATTAATTAATTATTGTGTAACTGTTAGTTATACAAATACACGTGTATGTAATTATGCAATGCAAAATTTCAATAAAAGATGCATGGCGTAATTGCTATGGGTGATACACATTAAAAGGGTGTTCTCCAGCATAGTAATAATATTGTTCTTAAACTGACAGTATTTGCAGTCTCTTGGTCTCAAATATTTTACAGAGCGACAATTTCTGACAGATGAGGAAACCTAGACATGGAGATCAGATAACGTGTCTATGGCCATGCGTGGGTTCAGTGACACCTATGAGCCTGTTCTTTTGCTCCTGATTTACATGTCACTTCTGATGCTGTCTTGTATTTTCATTACCAAGCGATGGTAGTTTGAGGAAGGCTGCATGTGTACAGGTACTAAGTGTTTTTTTTTTTCTGTCCTTAAAGCACAATTCACAGTCAGAATGGCAGAATTATGGAGTGGAAGAATTACTGTTAGTAGTGGAAATGATTCTACGAGCATCTGCTCTGAGTCTCGTCTGTTCAGTATCTTCATTAGTGACCTGGGGAATGGAAGAGAGAATTTGCTCTTCACATTTGTAGATAACAAGATCTGGGAGAGCCAGGTAGTACACTGGAGGTTGTCATGATCCCAATGGTAATGATGCATTTTTTGAAAGATCTGAAGGCAAAAAGAAGAATGCAGTTCAGCAGGGGAAATTCAAGGTGTTACAACCGAGAGGAGAAAAACTAAATGGACAGGCACAGGAGAGGAAATAAACTGGCTGTGTAGCAATTCTTTGGAGAAAACTCCAATTTACTGGCATATCACAAGCAGAACATGAGTCAAAAGTGGCATGCTGTTATGAAACGGGCAGACGTCATGCAAAGATACCTTACGCCTGCACATAAATGACAAACACAGGGCAAAACTTTCCAGTCCATTCAGATTGATAAGGTCTCAGCTGGGATGCCATGTTCTGTTTGAGGAGCTCTATTTGAAGGATGATGTGGGCAAGATGGAAGGGGAAAAAAATGGCTTTTGTTTTCCCTCTTGTGGAGAAGAAAAGAATCTGGATTATTCCCTGGATATGGGAGGACCCAGGTTGGATGAAAGTCGTGAATTTAGTCTTCAGTTGCAATGACAAGAATCAGGTTAGATATTGTAAAAACTTTTTACTGTAAGCATAGAGAAGCACGGAAATAGATGGCCTGAGCGGGCTGAGGTTTCCCTTGTTCTGGGTATTGGGTCCCTGTCCCTGCTGGTTGTGCCATGCTGCGTGGTGGTGAGCAGAAGGGACGGGCGGTGAAGTTCTGCCTTCCAGGTCCGGGCACCTTTCCTAGGCCAAATAGAAACGGGTTTGTGTAGAAGCAGCTTGGTGGGGCTGCTTTGACTGGTGGTCTGGCTGGCTCTTTATCCCTGAGACCCGAGATCAGGAGCAGCTCCAATATAGATTATACTTCTTCTTCCTATAATTATTCGGAAATAAAATACATGAGGGCTTTATTAAGGTTGTTCTGTAAAAATTTTTGCTTAGTGTCTCTGCTGGTCAAAAAGCACATAGAGCGGCGGCAGTGATCGGGAAAGGAACAGAGAAGAAACCAGATACCATCACCGTGCCTCTGCACTGCATCTTGAGCGTTGTGTGAGCATTTTCACGGAGAGATGGGTAGGAGCCTCCTACCTCTGCAGCAGTAAAAGCCCCAGTGACTGGGAAATGGGTGAGGAATCCTGCCCCTGGCATTTTCACCTTCCAGACTGCTCCTGGCAGATTACAATAACAGATTACAAATTAACCCTGTAATCTGTTAACGGATTACAGTTTAACTCTGACCCTGCTTTGGAAGTGCTGAAAACCAAGTGATATTTCCTGAGTTTTGGGTTTACTGCTGCCTTGACTATTGCGTTATCTCGGGAGTTCAGATTCCAGTGATCGTATCTACCCAAAGAAAATAACATCATTTATAAATGCCACAGAATTGACAGTGGCACTATTTTAGCATAATGCATTTTCTTTGGAAGACTTCCCAGGATCCCCCCAAAATACTTAAGCAACCTCTTTAAGTGAGCTCTGTACTGTGTGATGGCTGCCGTGTAATTGGTACGCAAGATGGTTTGGTAACAGCTAGTTCGAGCATGTCTGTCTATAAAATCAATTTCTCACCTTTGATTTGTTGTCCTCCTTCAGATGAGGCTAAGGAAGGGTTGACAGCTTGGTTTTGTTCCCCAGTTAATCATTTTGCATATCTGTGGAAAGTTTTACAGGCTCACTGTATAGCTACATTAACGTACATGTTCTCTAAATTTAGCTGAAGCCTAATTTTAGCAGTGGTGGTAGGCATCTTTTTGAATCAGCCTTCCTCTTGTCTCTGCAGGGTGGCGAAGGCCAATTAAACTACTACCTGTCGGAAAGCTGTAAAAGCCCTTTTCCACTGTTGATATTTCCCCTTCATTAAACTGAATTATCATAATTCAGCACCTCTGCCTACAAATCCCCCCCTTTGTCTCTGGCTGGCTGGCCGTTTATAGCCTCCAGTTTCCCCAGTTTCTTCTTCCTGTGTCCTACAGGTTTAGACACTCGTCATTGCCGCGACCGTTCCTGTTCCCGGGTGCTTCTCATCCTTCTGCCTTAACAGCAGCTCTTTGGCTGGCTGACTCAGCTTTCTCATTCAAACAGCCCTCAAAATATAAAAATAAACTCTCTTAAAATTCGAACATGGTAATTAAAATTAATGACTATTTTTTATCCTTTTTTTTTTCTATCAGAAAATCCTGTTTCCTTAAAAATAGATGTGTTAAAAAGCAGGTATATTTCTGTCTGTGCTTCCTTATTTTGGCAAGGTGTTTGTGAAAGAATTAAATCTGAAGAAAGACTTTGCACTGAAGTAGTGGCTTTGTTCAGTTTGGGGTTTTGAAAGTGAAGGCAGAACAAGCTTTTTCTCAGAAAAGTTTTCCATAAAAACTTTCAAGAAAACAATTGGATTTGAGATGTTTGTGATGCTTCAATCAGCTGTCACTGATGTCATTCATCTCCTCTTCTTTTTGGAGACTAGCTTGATTAATCCAGTAAAATTTTTTTTCCTGAAAAAATGTTATTTTCTATTTTTGAAAATGATCGGCCTGACTCGATGAGATGAACTTTAACGCTATGCTGCAGAATAATATGTTCTATGCAAAGAAATTATGTTTTGAAGAAGCCGTCCCACAGGGCACATTCCTTGAAAAATATTTTTTATACCCCCAAAAGAAATCATTACATGCAATAAAGTGAATGTTCCCTGCCTCTAGGAGATGGAGAAGTTTAGATATGTCTGTGTTAACATTTAAGTAATACTTCGATGTAATATGAATTAATTCTAGTTCTAAGTTTTAGACTTCCTCCATTTTTCCCTCAAAATGCAGATTCTGTCCCTTTTACCGCAAAATGTTTCTTTTTTGTCCAAGAGTCTGGGAAAACTGTTTTAGATATTAGGAGAATCCTATCCCTTTACTAGCTGTAATCATTAACCCAAGTTGTAGTTTAAGGAAATCTGAAGCAAAGAAGCATAGGAATATTAGAAGCTGGTATTTCTGGATATAGTCCAGAGAGTTAGGAGAGCGAACCAGGGCAGGAGGTTGTGGTTTTGTCTTTTAATTGGTTTATATGAAGTTAATCCCTTTGCTGATGCAGAAGACAGTAAAAATGAAAAATGTTGGAACCAGTGACACATGTAGTTAATTTTCTGAACTAAGTAAATTAAGTACAAATTTGTTATTAATAATTCAAAACAAAATGCTAGATAAGAAATTGGAGCAGCTCGTCTATCATTTTCAACCATTAAAAGATTAGTCTGAGCAAGGCAGTCCGAGGCTCCCTTATCTCTTATTAAAGCCTCACTTCTTCATTTATTAAAGAATCAGATCTAAATGATGCAGCAGGCTTGACGCATCGCTGTTGCAATAGCCTGGTATGTCATGCCCTGCTGCAGACTTGGTGTAAGCTGGAAGGTGGGTTCAGTGCAGGAAACTTTGGGTATGTGGGACCTCCTGGTGATAGCTTGGTCACTTCCTTGGGGATCGTTATTGTAGGTCACGCGAAGAGGTGAGGAGCTGAGAGGGTAGGGAGAGTCGGGAGGGCTGTGCGCTGGAGGATTGGAGGGCTGTCGCTGTGATACATGGAGGTATGGAACTCAGCTCCTGGCTCTGAAATGATCTCCAGATGTGACCCTGGGAAGACCACTTAATGCTCTGTGTTTGTTAGAAAGTCCTTCAGTGCCCGGGAGGGGACAGCGTGGTGCCCTGAAGTACTGAGGTCCTGGGAGCAGGGCTGGAGGATGGAGCGATGCCTCTCTAGTGCCTCAGGTATTAATGTGCAGGGTGCTATGCCGCACCGTGCTGGCAATCCTGAGGTGCATCTCTGCGCTGGGCACCTCTGCCCCAGGCACCTCTGCCCCATCCCTGCCCCTGAGCAAGACAAGTGGCACCTGCTCGGCTGCTCCACAGCAGCGATGGAGCGTGTGGCACGCACAGAGGGCTGCCAACCCGGGCAGGTCCTGGTCACCCAGCAGCATCACGGCAGGTAGGAATAAATGAGAGGAGGGGAGGCACAGTGAGACTCCCAGTCCAACTAGCTCAGGGTGATTTTCTTCTTTAATACAGAAAATTCAGTTCTCCCTGTTAATGCTATGTGACTACAGCAATTTCCACTGTCTGCATGGGCTCTGATGCAGTGATTTCTTTCTCCCAGCGCATTCTCATACAGGGGGTTAACCTTGAGTCTGACTGCTCCCTACTGTGTAAACCACAGAAAGGTTTTTTGTTTAAATTGCTTAAGAAAACACTCTTTCCCCGCTGTTTGCCTGCTTTTGCATTCAGACTGTACTTTGTGATGCAAGAATTGCCCCTCAGAACTATCAGGGCTACAATAAAACAAAATAAAACCACTTTCCAAAGGGGATGTGTATTGCCACTTATGTCCATGTGTAGAAAAATTCCCGGTGGCTGGAAAATAGGGGAGTAAGGACTTCAGCCCTGACATTTTTAACGTTTTTCTTTAGTGGGATTTTGTCATTTTGCTAGCAAACAAACACGGATGAGCCCAGCTCCATCTTCAGTGTGTCCAGCAGATGGTGGTGGAGTTTCATCTACAGCTGCGCTTCCCGCAGAAGGCCTGGACACCACCATTCCCACACCTCAGCCCCCAGGCTGTCCATTAGAAACAAAACATCATTTCCTTGGCAGCCAGATGCAATATTTGTTTAACATGGAAAGCACTTCGTTTGGAGCTGATTTTATCTGTTACTGTGATTGATTTTTATAGTTGCAGGAGTCAGGCTGTGTTTGGCACCTGACACAAACATCACCACCTTGAAAGACCATCTTTAATGCCTGTGGGCATGGAGTGGTGTTTACCCTGTTTCAAGAGAAAATTTACATTAGGAGAGAAGCTCTTCACCTCACCTTCCTCCTTCAGCCTTTGGTCCAGACAGGCATTTTAAAGAAACAAAGCCATCACTCCAAGTCCAGACCTGAGCACGCCTCAAGTTTGGAAGCATCCCAGACGCAAGACCAGACTTCTGGGTTGCAGACCAATATCAGATCCACCCACCCTCCCACCCCATGCAAACTGATGTCCCTCTATGGCTGTGGAAGGCAGAGAACTGGGTCTTCTGCAAGGTAAGTGGAAAGGAGAGGCTGTGTCCTTGGGGTGTTTCGGAGAGCCTGGTGGGGCTTCCAGCTCAGCTTATCCCTCTGTAGATGTAAACTTTCCTCTGATGCTGGAGGGCAACTCCAAGACTTTGGCTGAATGTGGGTACAAGGTGTCCTCACAGCATCACTACATCTCCTAAATATTCTGCAAAGCATCACAAGCATTAATTTAATTTTAAAATATTCTGCAGGCTTTTCCTTGTGAAGATAACCTTCTGAACTCAGGTGTCCCAGGAAGAGGAGTCATTAGAACACCAGTGAACAGCCTAATTCATCAGCCCACTGTGTTTTTTACTCAAAAACCTCCTGATGCACCAGTGCAAAGCAGATTTGAACCTGCCCTAAATAAAAACTGAAGAGTCCCCTGAGTTTAAGAAATCCTTCAGGGTAGAGGAGTCAGTGCAGTTCACTCTACCACATAGCGTGTGGGTGTGGGGTCCAGACAGGGAGATGGCCGGTGCCCTGCTGAGCACCTCTGTCCCGATGTCCAGATGGCTTTGTGGAGCCCAGGAGAAGTGGTTCATGTGCATTTCTTGACAACAGCATTGATGCGGACAGATCCTGCCCTTTCTCCTGCCCTGTCCCTGCTTAGTTCCTCCCCGATGCCCGTGTCCCCTGTTCGTAGGCAGCTGGTTTGAGGCTTTGCTGGGAGCGCAGCTGAATGAAATTCTGCAGCTTCCTCCCCCTCTATCTCCTTTCTTCTGGGTTATTTTCCAGGTGGATTGAAGTCCCAGTCTGGCTCCTTGCAAAGCGCCACTGGGCGCTGTCAGCATGGTGGGGGGAGCCAAGCTGGTGACAAGAACAAATGATGGAGAAAGGTTGAAAGGAGGGCAGGAATACTTCACACCAGTATTTTTAAGGGCCTCTCACCCTTAAGACTTTAAGTTTCTGTGGCAATTCAAGCAATTTCCAGCTAGCCCAAAAAGCGAGGTGTGGGGAATGAAGCAACAACGACAGGATCCTTAGGTCCCTTCGCTCCCCCCAGATGATGTGCAAGGGCAGAGCTCACACCTGGGCCTGGCTCTGAGAAAAGAGCAACTGCCTTAGAGACGGTTTAAAAATGAGGAGCATGGTGGTGAAACCCAGAAATCATAAACCCAAAGGCATGCTCTGAGCTGGAAGAGACTGCATTTAATTCCCCCTGCCTGTCCTCTGCAGCCTGGCCTGCTGATGGTTTTAGTAGCAAACTATTT
The DNA here is from genome assembly GCF_965183815.1 of Platalea leucorodia. Lineage (NCBI taxonomy): Eukaryota > Metazoa > Chordata > Aves > Pelecaniformes > Threskiornithidae > Platalea > Platalea leucorodia. Next base: position 11,419,792 of record NC_138826.1, read on the forward strand.
TTATTATTCTGCCACTAAACTGTTTGGGATCGGAATTTGATTCCTTTAGTCAAAATAACAAGGAATCAATTCCTCTTACACTGCTTGTGAGAGAAGTGGTCACTCTGGCACAAGTAAAACTCTAAAAGGATTTCTTCCACATCTGAAATATTAGCTAATCCAGCCTGCGGGAGATTTATAGATACTAACACAGCCACTGGAGGGCAGCTGTAAAACTCACAACTGCCCTTGTATCAGCTAATCCGTCCCTGAATGATTCACTTCAGGCTTATCTTGTGGCAGCAAACATTTCCCTTTTGCTTTCCTACATTTCTTTTCCTCTCACTCAATTATTCTCAGATCCAGCGGCTTTTCGAGCGTTCAGGATAGCAGCTCCCTCTGCTCACCTGCCAGCCGGCAGCGGTGCAGCCGATGCTGCTGCTAGCACCAGCTTGGACAAACGGCCGTTCTTCCCCCATCCCCAAGCACCTGCCCGCTCGGTCGGTGCACCAAGCCTCCCTGATGCTCCTGCTGGATGTGCTTGCTCTGTAACCCGACAGGGCATTTCGCACAACAGGCAATTTGGGTGTTCAGCTTTTCACAGCTCTGAAGCTTCTTCTCAGGGGGTTGAATGCGTCCCAACAGTGAAAAGAGGGACATAAATATCATGCGTGCCGTGGTGAATATCAGCTGCAGCACCTTGTAGCCTGGCAGGAGACGCTGAGCAGAGCCACCAGCAGCAGAGAGCACTGGCTGGTGAGACCAGTTACCAACAGCAGGGCGATACTGGTGGCGGGGCAGGCAGGGCTCTCACATGACAGTCAGCCTGCTCTTGGAGGCACCACAGGAAAAGAGTGTTCTGGGGAGACACACAGAAGAGGGCAAAAGGATGGACTTGACAGTGTGTGGAAACAAACCCAGCAAAACAAAACAGCAGAGACTTCTCTGCCAGCTCCAAGTGCTCAAATAGCCCAGCACTGGACCAGAAATACACTGGAGCTAGCACCAGGGGAGGAAAGGGAAGGCAAGATGGGCCCACGAGTGACAGCGCTTCAATCAGAGCTCGGTGACAAGGCACCGTGGTTCAGGAGCCTGGTCCAGGCCTGAGTTGGAAGGGACCCACAAGGATCATCGAGTCCAACTCCTGTCCCTGCATAGGACAACCCCAAAATTCACACCATATGTCTGAGGGCATTGTCCAAATGCTTCTTGAATGTTATCAGGCTTGGTGCTGTGACTGCCTCCCAGGGGAGCCTGTTCCAGTGCCCCACCACCCTCTGAGTGAAGAACCTTTCCCTAATATGTCCAGCCTAAACCTCCCCTGGCATATCTTCCTGCTGTTCCCTCGGGTCCTGTCATTGGTGGTCAGGGAGAAGAGATCAGCATCTGCCCCTTCTCCTTCCCTTGTGAGGAAGCTGTAGACCACAATGAGGTCTCCCCTTAGTCTCCTCTTCTCCAGGCTGAACAGACCAAGTGACTTCAGCCGCTCCTCGTACGGCTTCCCCTCTAAACCCTTCACCATCTTTGTGGCTCTCCTCTGGACACTCCCTAGCAGCTTTGTACCCTTTTCGTGCTGCGGCATCCAGAACTGCACACAGTACTCGAGATGATGCATGATCATTCGAATGTCTCTGGGAAGCAGTTGTAGGGATTGCGTGCTAAGAAATAAAACAACTTCTAACTCTCTGTCTTAGCAGCAGCTGCTTCACCGGCCCCCAGCTCCCCACGAGGGGTGGGAGCAGCGTTTGGATCACGCAGCAGGCGGCTCCTGGGGAGAGGCGGCCGGATCCCTGAGGAGCCTTGCTGCGGGGCGGGGGGGCGGCAGTGCCGCACCGCTGGGCTGCTGCGGGAGGAGGTGGCCTCAGTTTGCTCACTGAATTATGCCATATGCCATTAAATCATTCCACATTAGACAAATCTCTGCTCTGGATGATTTCCTTTTTCTGGCATGGTTGAGTGGAGATACAAACACACACAAACACTCTCTTTCTCTATAATTTTCCTCTGCGTGGTAGATGAGACCTGAAAAAATAAACACACGTTTCCCTATGGGCTATGATGTTCCTGTAACTGGCACTTTTGTTTGCCAGCTGTAACACATCCCTTCCAGTCCGGTGCCTTTGCTGTTGTCACTGTGATCCCTATTGCATCTCTCTGGTACTGCCCTGCAGCAGGGTGGGATGGTTTCCACTCTGCTCCAGCCTCAGTTAAGCAGTTTTTTATTTCTTTGCTGGCACCAATAGCTGTTTGCAAAAGTGAGGCATAGGTAGAAACTAGATATCATCGAGAGGCCTCCAGAGCCTCAGTCCAATCTGCTCTGCTCTGCTCTGCTTGGGGTTGTGCTTGGCAATTTTAAGAAATGAGGTTCTTCAGACAGCTGGGATGTCTGTCTTCTTTTCCAGACAATTTCAAGCAACTTGCACGAGTCAGAGTAATTGCAGATGTAATAACAAGCTATAATGTCATCACTACACAGTTCAACTTGCTTGCTGTTCAAGACGCAGCAGTGGCATGGCTGAACAGTGAGCACCGGCTTACCAGCCCCTCGGCAGTTTCACATCAGCTGCCACTTGTACCGTCCTGTGCCCATGGGAGATGGAAGGGCTGTGGGAAGATCTACGCTGAGGTGGTGGTTAGAGGAGACCGTACACAAATTCACAGGAAATAAGGTTTCATTGGTTTTGCTGTTCATAGGATGCTATCCTTTACAAGTATAAATAGGTTATCCTCTCTTTTTAAATTCCCTTGTTACTGGCTTCTGGGCATTGACTGTTTCCACGCAACCCATAGGGGACAGAATTGCTGTAGGAAAATGTAGGGGAAAAATGAGTCTTTAACTTGACCTGCAACATCAGAGAATTTGAAAAATTGTGAGTGTTTTTGTAGAGCTTTTATATCATCACCCTTTTCAACTGAGCATCCTGAATGCTTTATAAATATTAATTAACTCTCATGTGGCTCCTCTGAATTACGTAAAGACAGAATTGCCTCATCCATCAGAAGAGAGGATCCAGAAGCTGCTTAACAATTTGAGACAGCATTAAATGACACCAGCTCAGTGAATAAGAGCATAACACCCCCTTGAAACTTCTGGGCAGGAGAAAAATTTGAGTGACTGGACTGTATCTTTTCACCCTTGCAAAAAAGTAGAGTTGGATCATGAAGGGCTACATAAGGACCTCTTTTCCCACACCCTCCTTCTGTCTCTCCTTTTGCTTCGTGGGAAAATCTTGTCTCCCTGGGGAAACTTTATCTAAGATTAGGGTTTCAGAAAGGAAGCAACCTAAAGGGAAAATGCTTATAAAATCCTCACCCTCTCTCCCAGTTCTAAGATATTATTGATGGCTGAAAGATGCTGACACTGGGAACTGCTGGAAGAGAGGGCTGGACCAGAAGGATGGAGGTGCTACGGGAGCACAGCAGTTAGGGGAGCTCCATGGAGCAGCGTGGGGCTGGGAGCAGGACGGTGAAGACAGGCACAATGTGGAAACCTCATTAGACAGCAGAACAGAGTGATTTAAAGGGCTGTCAAAGTAGTATCAGTGCACAGGGGATGCTGCCTGTTTGGGAAGGAATTTCAAGATTATTCCCAGTCATTAGGATCACAGAGGCTCACCCAAAGAGACGAGCTAAGAGTGAACCGCCTGCCAATTACATATCAGGTGCTAGATAAATTACATACCCCACCCAGCTGAAGAATTTGGGTTTGGACTCCAGTTCATCTCCTACTGAAATTATTCTCATTTTCTCTTTCAAATTCCTGAGAAAGGCACTGGATTAATTGTTTCTCCAGCTGGATTTCTTCAGATGCGTCTTCTAAAGCCACTCTGGATCAATGATTTCTAATAAGACAATTGCAGACCAGGATAACATTAACATACAGTGCAAGAAATGATTTGTGTTTGAAAATTCAGTGATTTTTTTGTGGCATACCAGATACACCCAGGCAATCTTGGAATGTTATAAAATTTCAGTGAGTACAGAAGATGTGCTAAAGATGTTATTTATTTCTCAGTGCCACTAAGTGACCTTTTATACAGAAATTAGTTTTGGAAAAGGACCTGCATGGCCTGGTGGGCATCAAGCTGCTCATGCACCAACACTGCACTAGCACAAGGCAAATTCCTATCAGATACCAGGAAAAAAATCCACAGTGAGGGCAGTGAAACCCTGGTGCAAGGGCTCAGAGACGCTGTTGAATCTCTGTCCTTGGAGGTGTCAAACACCAGACCAGAAAAGGTGCTGAGCAACCTGTCCTAAGCTGGCCCTTCTTCAAGGCAGGGTGGGGTGGTGTTGGACCACCTGGCTTCCCGAGGTCCTTCCCAACCTAAATTATTCCATTATTTTGTTCCCGTTGGGAACTGGAGCAGACCTGTGGAATCTATATTTTTTAGTTCTCTAGGCCATATTTAGACAAATTAACAGACATGAACAGCCTTTGAGACAATAAGGTTTGTGTTGCTGTAAAAATTATGATCATTGTAAGGTCATGATTGTTCTGCATTTTTGAAAATGTAGAAGTGGAACTGGTTTTCTTATTTTAATTCCTTTCTTCACCACATATGAATTCACCCCTGCTGAGTTTTAATCTACTGTGAATTTTCTGGCTTTGTTTCCTGCAGGACTTCTTTTGAAGAGCCATTGTAAAGAATTGCATGGACTTTGAATGGAAATGAAAGGTAATTCAAAGCATAGATCTGTAAATCCTGAGAATCTCAGCACTACCTCTTAATATACATCAGTAAAATATGCAAAGTTACAGCAATCAGTTACAGCACGGCTGCAATGAATCTGTTATTAGCTCAGGCAAGGCACACTACATGAAGACGGATGAAGGAGGAAGGAGGTGAAAGTGAATTTATTTTTATTTAAATTGTCCCAGTTCGGTGAATTCTCTGCATTCTTGGCATGATAACCCAATCAATGATTGGCTCTGTGAAATAAGAGGATTGACACTGTTTTAATGCATTTCATTTTACAGCAGTTCTTTTCCTACAGACAATATTTGTACAGGAAAACTAACAATACTTGACTAAGTAAGTGAAAATGAAGTTAATTATGAGGTAGATTTCTCTGTGCTCATCTGTGTTTTTTCTGTGCAAGGTTTCTTGTTGCTTTTTTTGTGTATAGCAATGCTACATAATTAGCATCAAATAAACACCAATCTCTTGCCTTTCCAGTCAGGAGAAAAAGACGTACAACAGTATATTGCAAAGAAACAAATGACACTCACGGTAAAACGCAGTGCTGGGAGCGGCTCAGTTAGGTTATAACTTTGTCCTCATCCAAAGGAGGTTTTGAAGAGCACTATTAGTTTCCAGTGATGTGAAGGACAATTACAGCAGTGATTTCACCATTTGTCTTTGTTTCAATTAATGGTTTTGCTTCCAGGTAAAATAACAGAAAACATATACTTACTCACAGTACCCAGCAAATTATTTCTCTTCATTTTTTTCCCCTTTTTGTTTTTAACATTACCAGCTCCCCTTATAGTTAACAATATGTGTCAGCATTGCCATTAAAAACCTCTGGTTCTGTTTTTATATATGAACTGTAAAAAAATTTGCTTCAGGCTTCAAATTTGGTATCTAGGGTCTTGCTCATGAGATCCTGTAAAACATTTTATGAACTCATAAAAACATGTTAGGGTCTGCTCCAGCTCTTGGATGCAGTCTGTTGAATCTCCACAACAAAACTTTACTAAATATGTTTTTAATATACTTTTATTAGTGAATTTCTTATAGAGCACATTATAAATTTGTTATCAGAGTTTCTTTATAGCTTTATTTCTGCTTATCACAAGTTAAAAAGAAATCTTGCTGTTTCTGCTGCTTTAGAAATTGATTCTTGACTCAGATAATCAACAGACTCTTAGTTAGCACTCTCAGAAAGGTTATTGCATACTTGTATACTTGCACAACTCTAACATTTCCCTCACTTCAACTTCTCCAGTCTGCTTGTTTTAAATATTTCCGGAAGAATTTTGAATAACATGAGGTAGATAGCAGCAATCTTTAAACAGTGTTACTGTACCTACAAAATCTCCCTGGGGAGGATTTTAATTCTGCAGAGTACCTCTCCAAAGCGGCTGAGGGAATCGGGTTTCCAGAAGAAGGGCAAGAACCCAGGATTTTCATTTGCTCAGAAGACCTGAAAGAAAGCGAATTATCTGTGCTATCGCACAGTTCATAAACAACTCTTAACACAACTCTTTAGTTTCTGTGAAGTACAGAAACGCAGGATTTGTTCTGCTGGAAGAAAACCTGGTCTGTGTCATCCTGCCTCTGACAGCTGCCAGGGGCATGTGCTAAGGCACAAGTCCAAGAAACCCCACAGTTAAATAACTTGCCCAAAAGGGAATTTTATTCCCAGATCTCCAAGTTCATAGCTGAGAACACAGGCTGAAATGCAGGATAGCTTTTATTGTGTGATCTTCTGTATCCCTCAGTGCTGTGGCATCAGACGATGCAATGAGTTTCAAAGGCTCATTAACGTTTGCATGAATCGCTTCTCCCCCGGACAAACTGACATGCATTTCCTCCGAGCAGCTTGCAATGGGCTCTCGATTCACTTTAACTAGATTACCTCCTTCCTTTCCTAAGGGTGTATGCAGGAGAGCTCTATTTCCCTTTCCGTGTGCCACTTGATATTTTACCTGTTTTACTACTCTATCTCCCCCTCTTCTCTTTTTACTGCTATTCCTGCTCTGCAGCTGATCCTTTGGATTAGATACCAGGGTACCCATCAGTGTACGTGAAAGAGAGATTTAGCATGGAATAGGCTTTTTGGTAGTCTATATAGAGCAGGTGAAGTTTATTGTTTCTGATAGTCAAATCTTCTGACAGACTGCCTCTGGGGGGGGAGAGGATCACACACTGTCCCAGATTGCTGCAGGAATATTTTTAAGCACATGCCAATGTTATCCTTCACGTTTGCAACAGAAAAGGATTTAAGTAATGATAGGAAGTGAGACTGAGTCAGTCAAAGGAAGCATAATAGGTATAAGCTCTCACTCAAAGATGAGATTTGGGCAGCGTGGATGTGCCCTGTGTGTGATAGCTTTGTGTGTACAGGAACAAGCAGTCCCTCCTAATCCCCCTTCGGCAGGCTGTGCCATGACCCCATAAACCTGGGTGATGTTACACTTTTGCTTTCATAAAGCATTATTATCTGCTGCCAGATTTAGGAAGGAATTAGGCCTTCTTTCAAAAATCAAAGTTTGAATTCAGAAATACGCTGTTCTCTCATCATTTTATTCCCCTCTAGCCTCCCCTCAAGAACACCTGATGAGTGTTTCATCGGTCTCATAGGCTGCAGAAGTCCCTGCACTGCTTCCTAACAGCAGACCGCGAGCCAGAGTCGCAGGGTCAGATCTCTGCCCGGTGCCAGGCCACAGCGCTGTCAGATGGCACGCTGTGAGTGCATCGCTCCTACTGACCGTAGTACTGTCCCAAATGCCTAAAAGACTTTTTCTCCCCACTTGTTCAGGAGTTAGGCACTTGGGTTACCTTCCTGGCTTGGCCACTGAACTGACATGCTCAATGACTGTAACTGTCCATGCAGAGAACTCTGCAAACCATCCAGGACATTGGAGGTACCTTGAACGCTTCTTCCTGTGAAAGAGCTTGCGTGGCAGAAAGGCATGCAAGAATATTATTATCTGTTCCATAATAAATCCCTGTTTAGGTGTTCTATGAAGAAAGGGGGTTTATATTTTTTCTTTTAGTATTGTTCATGTAGGGAATAATCTGAAAGCACTGACTGAAACGACCCAGAGAGAGGAAAGACATGGGAACAGATTTCTTGTCACCTGGACAAGGAAGAGGGCAGGAGGTGAGGTTACTGCCACCGGGACTTTACAATACCTATCTGCTACAGTTAACAAATGCTTGAAACCACATCTCAAGTTTGCTTTTCTGTAGAATGTGAAAAACCACCTAATTGAATCATGTGAAAGCAGTGTCCTCTAGCAAGGCTCTTGTGATTGCTGGCACCAATAAAGTGCTCTGTCCCTGAGTGCAGAAGTAAGATTACCCCGGTGAGGGACCACAGTGGTGGAGGGGAGGCATAGTACCGCTGAGCAGAGTGATGGGCTTCAGACTTATTTGTGCAGAGCTGTAATGCAGGACCCCCCAGTGAGTCTCTTTGGTGTGCAAGGCTTTACAGCACTTCAGAAAGACCTGCGTTATGTAGGAGTCATCTTTCTGCATCTGTGATGGGACTGACAAAAGTAACACAGTCCTAGTAGATTCCTGTGAAATCTCTTATGACTGACCTGGCAGTTCAATGGCAAGTGTTGCTGACCTGGCTAGTCCTCATCTTTAGCATACGCTGAAATAAAATCTGAGGTTTGAACACCCATGCTCCTTGAATCATTAGGATAAACATCTGAAGGTTGTGGTGGTACCTTGGGTCCATTAGTAATAAAACATGTATATGAGCTTGTGTTGTCATTTGCCTCATTTCTAGCAGCACTTTACCTGATGGAAGCAAGCAGAGAGAGAGAATGGCCAAAAGCAATAAATTGCTGTGTTGGAGAGTCAGTAAACCTTAACCCCAGAGTCCTTCTGCTTGTCATAGGCAAGTGATTTAAAACTTTCATCCCTTAGCTTCTGCTAGCACCTTTTGCACATATGTGTTCTTCACCCAACCTTACAGCTGTCAACTGCAACACAGGGCCCAGAGGTGATACAAAAATCACCTCTACAAACAGGACATAGGACTAACATGAAAGCACAAAGAAAACTCAGTGCAGTCTGGATTTTCTGGAAGTAGCAATGATGAGCGAGGAAGATTCCCTACTTGTATGAGCTATTAGCTGGATCGTCTAATACGGTACTGAAGATAATTGTCTACCAATATATATGAAAAAACAAAGTGTCAAAAAAATTTAATCCCAGCAAGTGTTCATGTAGTTGAGGGGGATCTCAGAAAGCTGCTGAGATCATAAAATTGAAGGTCATTTGTTGTTGGTTTTTATATTGACAGTTGCATTTGCAAATGCCATCTTTCAAATGAAGGGAGGGGTCACACTGTCAGGCTCCTGAAGGCACTAATGGTCCTTCGTGTCCCTGCCCAGCCTGCCCTGGGGCCTCCCCCACCCCTGCCCATGGCCCATGAGACCCATTTCAGCTCAGCCGGGAGCTGTCAGTCCCTGTCTGTAGATGTGCCTGCCTGTAACCCTGCCTCCTGGATGGACCTGGACCTGCATGCAGGTAACCTGTCTCATGGATGGACCCCTTGCAAATATCTCATAGCCTTGTCTCCAGTCCTGTCTTTCTGAAATGGCCACTGCTACCATATCCCAGATGTAAGTCCACTAAACTGTACCTCCAGTGCTTTCTTGGATGGCTGCCTGCTTCTGTCTGTTTTTCTCTTTTTGGGCTAAAATGCTGTGGAGCAGATGCTCCTAAGTGCTGTGGAAGGAAAGGCCATGTCCAACACTCAGAGCTCACTATGGGTTCATTATGGAGAGACAGTAATATCACTTGGGATGGAAACAATGGCTCAGGTGTGGACCAGGTTTAAGCAGGGGATAGAAAGAGATATTCTCAAAGTTTCCAAGTTCTGGGGAAATCAATCAGTTGCTGAACAGTTCTAGTCAGTTTGCAGCAGAAACTCAGGTGATGGAAAAGACCCATGTGTGAAATAAAGCTGTAGCTGCACAGGGGTTGCGTGGAGGGGAGCTTCTCCCCACCTGGCCACCTCTTGCACCCCTTGGGGCAGATCCTGACACCCTGCAGCAAGAAACTGGCCAGACTAGGTCGTTCATGTTCTCCCTTCGAGATGAATGGTGGGTGCTTTGATGAAGCCACTTCTGGATGGGATTTTACCAAACGTTTGGTAGTATTTGAATTTTCAGGGGGACTCTGGGGAGCTAATTTGTGTCAATGGAGCTCTCCTCAGTTGCAGTGACTGGAAGGCCAAGCATATACTTCCTTATTAAAGACACCTGTAGGATCTGGAAAGAATAGGAAGTTTTAAAAATATCTTAAGTTTAAAGGAAAGAGAAGGAAATAGCCAAATAAGCATTTTGCTTGGGAACTTCAGAAGATCAGCAAATAAATTAAAAAGTGACACTTCCACAGGAAAAAAATGGCAGTGCTTCTAGAAGCTGGGACAAAATGAAATAATTTTAAGAAGAATGAGAGAAAGGGAAATGTATTGTTGGTTTTTTTTTTTTTTTTTTCACACTAAAACTTCATTTAATCATTAGTGAAACACCACAGATCAAAAATGCAGCTTTTTCTTCCATGGTATAATTAATGCTGAAACACATCTGACAACAAGCATGCTTGCCCAACACCAGCCAGTCACTTGGACAGCTTTCCTGTGAGCTTCCCTTTGACCCAAACCCAGCTGATGGCCCTGTGTCAGCAGGGTGGAGAAACACAAGTTTGCTTGTTGCCTGCCTGCAGCTGTTGGAAGCATCTCTGAGCTTTCTCTTATTTCCAAGAAGGGCAAAATTATACGTAAAGGAGAGTTAGACTGTGTATCTTTGTCACCACAGGCTATTTATTATCATTTCATAGAAATGAAAGAGAATTTTTTAATTTAATGACAGTAGATTCCCGCATATGACTTAATACTTTAACGGGAGCTCACACTAAATTTCTGTGGTAATTTTCTCTGCCTCTTTGGTCTCAAGACCTTATGAAGATTTAGGCAATTTGTTTCAAAATCCATTGTCTTGTGGACTGCTAGGGTTTTTGTGGTGTCAATTGCTATACTAATTCCTACTTGCCGCACAATGTGCTAATTACTTTTGAAACCAATTTCACACTTTACTGGGAAAACAAAAAGGAAGTTGTTTTAGATAGATACCATTTAGAAAATAGCGTGGACAGGAATGGTGACTGAAGATTTGTCCGTGATATTTAAAGTGTCAAATCGATCCTAGTGTTGTTTTAATAGCAGCAGTGGCAAGTGCCACTGAAAGATTAAACAAACAGAACAGACCTTAACTTTCATGATTTAGGCCTGAAACTCCAGGTGCAATGAATTTAACATATGCCTGTTTAGTACTTTCAGAATAAATTAGCTCTGTATCTATGCATGCAATCTGAGTTTGCACAGCCATACACCTTTTGATTCTGGGCCTCTGGCTCACGCTGATCTTGGCTTAAGAGTTGCTTTTGCTTCCTTTCTGGGAGCCAAACTTGGAGTTTGAAAGATGCATGGGCCTTACAGACAAAAACAGGCTCTTGTGACTAGTTTTGTTGTATAAATTCTTCAGTTTTCTTTATCCAGAAGTGAGTTTCAAGGCATAGAAGACTGGCAATGATCAGAACAAACAGCTCTGGAGGAAGGCTGGTTCCAGAAAGCTGGTCTGTGAAGCCATGGGGCAAGGAATGCTCCATGCAGACCCTGGGTGGTCAAGACTATGCAGAGGATGAATAATACACTTGTTGAAATTAGTCCCTTCCCAAGGCAAGGAAGCATAGGAAAGGAAGCACAAGCTGCTACTGGAGTTTGTTTTCATTGCACTGGCATGCCTAAAATGCCTGCTGCGAGCTGTGGCATTTGCAGATGAGGGTATCGCAGTAGTCAAGTTTAAAGGTGATGAGTGTGGGGCCTATCTAGATTCAACAGGAAAAAAGCATTTGTTCGACCACATGGGACAAAGTGATCATAATCACCAATGTGTGAAATATGATATCCTATGCTCTATGATAAGTCTTTCCTAGAAACAGATTCAGCCTGGAAGATTTGAGTCTTCAGCTGTATTTCAAATGCTGCAAGGCTCAGTTATGCTGAGGTCTGTTATTTAGGGTTTGACCTGCTGCACCTGGAATAACAATGCCCACAGGATTTAAATTTATCTATTGAATGTTAGATTATCTACACCAACTCAGGCAAGGTGTAGGCAACCTGATGCATTTCTATTATGTCATCAAAACAACGCACCATATTTAAATTCTGCAGCAGTAATAAAAGACAAAAAAGTCCAAATTCCTTGAGTAATGCATAGTGTGTCATGACTTTCCTTATAACTGACGGCACTGGAGTTAGTTTTGTTACAGTATTAACTAGTTTATATTAATTTTCAATTCCGTTTTGTAGTTCTCAAGTGAACTGCCTATTTGCCAGATAATATCCAGAACACAAAATACTGTTTAGTAGAAAATAGCAATAGAATTACTGTATAGCTTCCTGTGTGTGTGTTTTAATTAATCAAAGAAAATACTCTGTGTGGAACATAAAACAATTAATTCTGGCTCAGAGACAAAGATGAAACATTTAACTACTCTGTTAGATAATCACAAGGAAAAGGCAAATGAAGCTGAGAGAAAGAGATAGGGGAAAGCTTCTCTGTAAGCACAGGGAAAACTTAAAGGGGAAGTTAAATGAAAAAGAGAGTTGGGTGGGTTGAGCCTAGAGGAGAAAATGTTGGCAATGGTATTTTGGGGGGCTTTAGGGCTCTATTGCTATGGCAAGATCTGTGCGTAATACATGGAGATCGGTCCTAATCAAAACCAAGTTCAGCCTGATATGGAAATGCTCGAGCTATTCTTTACCATGTAGGCAAACCCTTAAGTAAGAATGAAAGCATCTTGGTGGATACTAAGGAAAAAAAAATGCTGGCACTTTCACAGGTGGAGAACTTGAGCCTTAATCTGAGATCCCACTGGCAGCAGATGGGGCAGGAGTTCACAGAGGTTACAGGGTCCCAGAAAAACTGAATCATTTTCAAGGGGGTTTGGGTTCGCAGGAGAGGTAAAGTAAAAGACAGCTGAGAAATCCTCACGGCGTATTTAGGACTAAGACCCAGGAAAGTCTTGGAAATGCTTGTGTTGTCTGTAGCGGACTCAGAAGGACACCCAAAATATTTCTTCTACAAAAGGCATTCATGGCACCCAGAAAGAAAGCATGCAGTTAACTATGAATAGCTAACTCTTGGAGGTAAACCTGGAGAATAAGGATTTACACAGGTGAATCACAGTCCACCCACTGCTTGTCTCCTCTCTCTCGTCCTTGGGCCTTAAGGACAAAAGTATCATCAGATCACTTTACCTGACCTCTGTCATCCAGCTATCCGTACTGAGCCCATAAATTTCAGCTGATCAGCCAGTATTGTCACATTGCTCTGATTTAGCTGCTAACTTTGTCTAAAGAACATCTTTACTGCAGGGGAAGAAAATACAAAGCTTTCTTGTGTCAGTTTTGGAGAGATCAGCTGATCTGGGAACTTCTTTCCCTTTAGTCCAATCCTATCCTTCATTTAATCCTATACCTCTTGCACAGGGCATATCCATATCTAATTCATACATCTTAAGTCCTACAAGAATTAACACTGACTGACCCAGTCCTTTTCTCCTAGGGTCACCTTCTAATACACTTTGTCCTTAGTTCTGTAAAAAGACTCATATTTTACCAATGTTACATTATATATGTCCCATTGTTCATGTGGCTTGGTCTCCCAGATTACCTCATTGCTCTCACCTGCAAAATGAGACATCCCCCCACCTGCTCCAGGTGAAGCTGAGTTTCTGGCTTAATAAGCCAGTACCCTGAAGAAAATAAATTCTGAAGGAAGAAGCTAGGTTTTAGGTTGTGCAAGAACAGCTGTATTTTCCTAGGAGCTTCTGAGGGAAGAAGGTGCTCTTTGGACAAGGTCTGGTTGAAGGTAAGTGTTTTACAGAATCCTGCTAGTGAGGAGTTGACTAAAATTTTTATATGGCTGGAGTTTAGGTACTTAAATATGTTACAACTCTGAATACTCTTAGTAGCTACTGATTTTGGGGTATACACGTAATCTGTTTGCTAAATGTTGCTGAATGGCATAGATGTAAATACTGTGCTTTGGTTAGGTGATGGTGGTGAGCTACAGCTAATTTGTAATTAGTCCTGAGGAAAACTAGGTGCTAGATCTTGTTATGAAATCTCTTTAAAGTGGTGGTTTGGGAGCTCTTTATCCAGTGTCAAAAGAGTAACTGGTAAAATTCAATATGTGCATGTATGCTTCCTAGTCTGCTGAATGTAGGAGATCTAGTTCTTATCCTTCTTCATTAAAACAGTTATTTCTACACAAGCTGTTCTTATCGGTATGCTGTAGTATCTGGTTTGGAACCCTGCTTGCTTTGCATTGCATGTACTGCAGGCTAAGCACCTCTCACAGGAGGTGTTGGTGCCTGTAACAGAGCTCTAGGCAAGCCTGAAAGGTAGATGTGGCAAAGGCCTCAAGCCTTGTGTTTTGTTGGTTGTTTTTTTTTTTTTTTTAATGTAGAAGAGATTTGGTAATTAAAGTCTATTTGTCTCCAGGTGCTCTTCACAGTTTGCTTAATACAAGCATTTTCTTGTTAGATTACTGCCTGCCTCTCTGCATAGTTCCAAAACAGTGACTAAAACCTGCAGTGAGTCAAGGGATCCCCAGGCTTTCCCCTGGAAAAAACTTATTCCAGTAAGAGTGTTTATACCAAGATTCATTGTGGTAGTGCTGAGCCTTGGCAAAGTGCAACTTTGTAGGAGATAATAGTTTTGGGTAAAGCTCATAATGTGGGTTACTATCCAGTATTAGCTCTTTCAGATCCTCCTGTTAGGATGGTGCATCACTGCTCCTGGAAGGAAACATTCTCTTAGGTAGGACTTTTAATAAAAACAATGAATCAAACTGTTTCTCTGCAAAACATATGTCAGGAATGTCATAGGAAGTTCTTGTTGTCCCACATCTTTTTACTCTCTCAGAATGGGGGGGGGGAAAAAGTTACAAAACTTGTGCTAAAGATCTGTTTTACTTGGGGTTTGTGACGGGAGCTGCAGAAATAGTGCTTTTCAGGGATGTAAGCTTTACTTCCATCTTAAGTATATCTTGTTTTAACTATTAGATTGGCACTTCAGTTGTGATTTGAAACCTTTGCTTGGAAGGGATAAGATGTTGGAAGATACAGGATGAACTTCGAGCTGGAGACTGACAAATGAATTGAGTTGTTATATGCTGTCTGCTGAACTTTGCAGACTGAGACATATTCTGGTTTCAGAGTGGTGGTTGTAAAACTTAAACCAGGTCAAGCTTTATAGGACATGAAGAGCAAAGAATGCATCAAACTACTTTTCAAAAATTGAAGGTGGAACTCAGTTAGTGCAAATTACTTAATTAGTGATAGAATGTCTATTGTATGATAGAGATAGGAATTTTGTATTTTATGCTGTTGTTTTTTCCTCTTGTATGCTAAATGACACTTTAATTTCTTGTGCTGCAACACACAGCCATGTCCTGTAACAGGGTGCTCTGCAGGCTGTGATAAATGAAGCATGTTACCCAGCGGGGATTGCGCCTTTCTCAAAGAGAAGGAAGGGCAACACAATGAGAGCGAGGGGAAATAAGGCTATTTTTTGTGTGTATGTGGTAGGGCTGCTTTTAATCTAATATGTATCAAGTGGCCTTGAAAAGAAGTAAATCAGTAAATTGTAAAAAATGTCAGCCTTATGGCCAATTTTAGGAAAATGCTGTGCTGGGCTAAATAAGAAAAATAAGGTGTTGGAGGGGGCCTAAATAGGAAAAATGAGGTGTTGGAGGGGTGAGGCTGACTGAATGAAAGAACCTGGTATGAATAACATGTTTTGGTTTCTAACAAACACCCCTGTGTGAGTAATGGTCTTTGGCTGGGTGAAGACCTTATTCAGCAAGCAAACTTTGCAAAGTTGAGCAAATAGGGAAATACTTGAGCAATGCTCATAAACAACTGTTGCATGAAGGAGTGGATGCATGTGAGTATGGCTGTTGGACTTGAACAGGATGTTTGGCAGATATTTAAGTATGGACAAGAAGGGACTTGTGGAGCTGCTGGGGGAGAAGTCCTCCCAGATCTTTTGCTATCCATCTGTGGAGGAGCATACCTGGATCTCTTATCTGTGCCCCCCCCCCCACACACACACTGTGGATTGGTACCTCTTTCTTCTTGTTTGTCACCAGAACTGTCACATATATGAGTGGATGGAAGGAGGGCAAGTTTGGGCACAGCCAGATATATTTCAGAGAGGGATATGTAGTAATGGTAGCCTGTTCAGTGCACATCAGTGGATCGAGTTTTGAAGAAAAGGCCTTTATGTGTAGGTAAGCTTAGGCTCAGATAATACAAGTGAAGATGGGGAATGCATCTTGCAATACCTGTTTGTTCAGTTGTGTATGTCTGGGAGGGGTTGAAATGTCTGTGGTACTTGCAGACACAGGCTGGAGGTGTCATGCAAAGAATAGTTAACTTTTGTGGGTATTTTGCAGGGATCTAATTGGAAAATGCAGCTGGCTAAAATTAGTAGAATGTAGCAGGTGACAATGTGGGTTGTTTCATTTCAAAAGGAAATAGGTGGCAAGAACAGATATCCTCCTTTTTCTTCATTATCTTGGCAGGTACTTCCAATCTTGTAGTATCATATTAAGTCTTCATTGCATTAAGCATACGTGTGCTTTCTTTTTTCTGAAAGGGTTGACTTGCTGAAGGTAATTATTTTTTACACTGTCTATAAGCAAACAATCCTGTTGCATGGAGAAAATCTGTCTTTAGTTTCCATGCATCTTGGACATGACTTCTGAACACATGCTTAATTGACTATTCCTTTAAGAAATGTTTTAGGGTTTTTTTCTCTCCTTCTGGCAAGGACTTGTTTAATGTTGTCACTCTTCTGTGTTTCTACCCAGAAGTGTTCAGTAAAATAGGGCTTTGCTCTGGAAAGTGACTTCAGCAGTGAGTGCTCTGTTCAGTTCTCATTCATGGCCTAAACTATACCAGGCTAAATGCCCTTCCTTTAGAAGTATGGGGTGTGTGTATGTTAATCACAGTCACTCAAATTCTTCCTGAGCTTGTAGAAGGCTTGTACTAAATTCCTTGCCTTGTGTTGGTTTCCTAATAAACTAAGGATCTGCCTGTTAAGTTAATTGTACCTCCTTTATTCTCTAATAATATATGCCATCTGTGTAGCTTCTTCCATCTAATGTTCTTCAGGCTTTTTCACAAAGAGGGAGGAAGGAAGTGCTTCATTCTCTCCAGTAGAATACTCTCTTTTACTTTTAGAGTGTAGGCAAAAGCACTTTGAAGGATTTTGATGCTCCTCCTTAAATGAGTGTAGAGCATGAACTCGTGTATGAAATAAACTATTCAGGGGTGACCCATGAGGCCTGGCTGAATGATGGAAAGGCATTAGCTGCAAGAGTATCTCCACTCCAAATGCAGCAGTGTGGGCTCTCAGTTTAACTATGAGTCTCTATTCCAATGCATTAATCATTAATGCATCAACCTGACAGAATGATGCCCCAATAAGAGCCACCCTGTACGAGTTTCTTGTGACTGGTAGGTTCGACCGAGTGTCCCCAAAGTGTCTGTGGCAGCTTGGGCACTAGTTCTGCTCAAGCATGTCCAAATCTCCACTGCTAAGTTCCAGCATTTTCAAAACTTGCTAACCAAAACTGTGCTTAGTGCCCCTTCACAAAAAATGTCATTAAGGTGGTATGTATTTCTGCAGACATTCAGGCCATTCCAAAGAGAAGTGAAGCCTGCAAGTCTGGCTGGGACAGCACAAATGCATGTCATCTTCATTGCCATGATGTTAGGAAATATGTCAGCTTCCTTAATTATTTGTGAATTCCCCGGTGCAGCACTGCTGTATAGGAGTATTTCTATCTTGAACAGTTGTCTTCATTGTGGAAGACCTCCTGCCTAGGCTGCTGAAAGCAAAGATGACTCTTGTCTGCAAGCTGTTAGAGCCCTTGTGCAGAGGAACCATGATGTGTTTCTTCCCCCTTTATAGAAAGGTGCTGTATTATGGATGCACACCCTGTCAGGCAAAGACCATGGAGTGACTTGTTGAGAGAGGTCCGCTCTTATCTGCGGAGCCAATGTGAAATTTGGGGTGAAGAAAGGTGAGAATAGGCTTTAGAACAGGTTAATGTCTTCTGTAATGTTTTTGCTTTCTTTTAAAATAACATGCCCCCATTACTCTTCTTTCCCTAATTTTGGGCTCTCTAATACCCTATTTTTCCTCATCTGGCATTACTCTTCTATAACATCAAGCCCCAAATATGGGTTTTATATTTGTGTGTCTCTGGGACCCTTAAGCTTTGTTGCAGCTGATTGTGTTCTGAGGAGCTGCAAAATCTATTTGTACTTGAGTATGCTTCAGGAGATGTGATTACAGCTGGGAGGCAGTGTGTGGTGGTGTTGGCAGGGAAGTTTGTGCTCCACCTGTGCTGATGGAGTGTTTGATGTATAATTCTGTTGTATTCCTCTGCTGGGGCCTCCATTTTCCCCTCCTTGTTTTCTGCTCTGTAAGTTTGCTTGTCTTGACTTCACTTCAAGAGCAGTTTTTGCTTGTTCATCTTATAGTCTCTTTCATCTGGGTCACAAGCGATCTATAATTATTCAGATACTGATGCCAGGGCCCTGGGGCATGTGCTTTTTAATGTACCTTACCATGTATTTAAGGGACGTATGTGCTTTAAAGAAAATAAAGAATTTCAGGCTGGAGGAAGAGCTAATGTGGTGGCTGTGTAGCCAGGGATAAGATGAAGAAGAGTCACTAAAGTACTAGCTGGAACATGATCTGAAATTCTCAATGGTGCCCAGGTATTAGGAGAGAGTACATGAAGCTTTTGCTGTGGTGGTCAGGAATGTGATTTAAAGTACTTCAGTTATTCCTGAAAATGCAGCTCTGTCTGAGGAGAGATGATCAGCCAGCATCTGTGACTGTTGTGTTGTTTCTGGGAGTCACACTTTCTGCTGACTCAGCAGAATGTGCAGGTGTTGGGGACTGATCCCTTTCCAGGTACTTCCAATACTCTTTCTGTGCTGGCTTGCTTCAAAGCCGAAGTGATTTGGTATGGGGGATGTTGAGGGATTGTGTGGGTGTGCCCCTCCCACTTAATAGAAACTGAGAGTTGTGGTCTGGGTGTTCAATACAAGGTTACAATAGGGAATTCTGAATTGTGGCCTGGGCTGATGGAGTTGTGCTGGGTTAGAAGCTTCTTGCATTGACTAGCTGGGTTTTGATGTTGTTTATTGTCTTTAACTGCAATAGGGTTAAGTGGTATCAGCTTGACTTCGATCAATGGGTTATATGGGTTTGTTATGGATGTACAACAACTTGGTATCAAGATCTTACTTGCAGTCTTGCTTCTGTTTTCTAATTGGCCTCAATTGTATCACAAAATAGGGGATTTTTTTTTTCCCTTTTCCTTCAAGTAACTGGGAACAGCTGCTCAAGGCTATCGAGCACTGCAGGTAGAACTTAGAAACAACAACAAAAACAAACCACCAAAACCCAACAAATCTTGGATTATTTTTTTTTTCTTGTGAGGGCAAACTTACTTGCCTTCAGTATGAGAAATGGGCCAATAGTCTATGTTCTGAAAAGCCTATTTGTCTTTCCTTATTTTAACCTACCTCATGGGGAATTTAAGTACTCGTCTGTTGTGAACTAAACAATGTGACTCAACATTAAGTAACATGGTAAATTTGTGTTTCAGCCTAATCTACAGTGAGTAGAGAATTGGTGGGGATTGATAATATTTAAGAAAGGAATCATCATGAGAGGTAGCCCTTGCTATGTGACCAGGGGATTGGTCTTCTCTAGTTTTCATCAAAACACTCAGGCTTTCCAAATAATGTCTTGAAGGAAATGGTTCTTGGTGAAAGAGTTCTTAATTACATTCTATTTCACGTTTATTCTACATCTCTATCTTTACTGCAAGCAAGTGTAATGGTTTATTTCTGAGAAACTGGCATTGTGGCCTGCCCCTTAGGGACTTCTGGGGTGGCATAGAGAATTACAACTACCATTAAACTTCTTGCAGCAATCACAAATTGAAAATGCAAGAAGCCAGGAAAAGTGTCTTGCAATTATCTTTGAGTCACAAACTTGTAGCAAAGCCTAATTCACTTCTAAATTAGAAAGGAGATGTTCTGGTGCCGAGAAACATGCCTGCATATTTTAGCAATGATGAATTGCTTAGAAGCTTTCAATCTAATGTTGCTTACATTGTTGGCTCTATCTGCATACAGTATTATAATTAGTACAAACAATAATTAAATGACAATGGTGAAGTCTTTAGCAAGTATTAATCACTACCTATGTTTATACAACTTGCTAGACTCTTGCATGGAAAATGGTGCAGGAAATACTTGATAGCCTCTGAAGGAGAAAACAAAGCCTTCAGTCTGCATACACGTACAAAGGCTGATGGTCATGCAAAATGTGTATAATGGATATAAGAGCTTGTCTTGAACAACTCCTTGCTCTGCTGGTGGGAATAGTGTTTTCTGGCAGCTGGGTAACTGGCATTACTGTTATACGTTCCCCCTTTCAGTGCTGCAGCTATGCCACTGAAAGTATTTTGTACTCCAAACGCAGCTAGTTCTGAATTGGCATCATCTTTTACTAAAAACAGTCGGCTGAGGGCAGAGTGGGGGCTTGAATTTTCTAGCAGGGGTCACCTGGGCTGTTACCAAATAAAGCTCGTTGCTTGGCAGGGGGTGGTGGTATCTCACAGGCTCCTCTTTGAGAACTGCCTTGTGATAAGTGACCTTGGCAAAGGGCAGGGAACTGAGGGGTGAGGAGCTGAGCTCTGTATTTGGGCTGTCAGATAGTTTGTGGGCACCAGCTCATGCTGTGTGTGTGTGGTCTTTGCAGCATCAGAGCTTCTGTTTGGTGGGCTTGGTCCTGTACCATGGAAGCTTCAGAGCTTGGAAGCATCGGCTGCGTGTGAGCTACAAGAGGGTGTTGGGTGACAAGTACAGCCCTGCTGCTGACTAATGCCGCTGAGGCTTAGCGTACAGAGCTGCTGTTCACTGGGGATGCCAGGAAACAAGCTAGACATAATGAAATTTAGAGTAACTCCAAAACCATAATGCTAGCAGCTCTGTTTTTTGCCCGAAGTGATGTGAATTCATTACTCCTCATGGCGGGGTTTCCTGTTTGTGCCTATCTGGAAAGACCACTGTTTATTCCTGCTGGCCCTGGATTGTCACCACATAATTTCTGCTGCTTGTGGTTTTTATGAAAGTTTTTCCTAAACAAGAAGTGGTTTCTGTCAAGCATATATTGCCTGGGTGAAAGTGGATAGACTCCACAGTGCTGAAATGGGAGAGAGTACAATGCCCTCCTTGTCACTCCATGATCTCTCTGAAGCTTTGCTGCTGATTTGTGTGATCTGTTTCTGTGTAAAGCTATATATACATTTTTTTTTCAGAGTAACCTTCCTCTGAACTTGGTCAATCCTGTAAATTGCTGGGACAAAAATCCCATAGTGTGTATTAAACAGTGTGAATGAACGGTCATGGGATGGTCAGGGACACTTTTAGAAAGATGTGCTTTGGAATTGACTACTGATTAGGCAAATTAGTGCATTTACTGTTAACTGCAGTGCAGAATCACTAATGCCTTTTGTGAGTTACTTCTCAAGAGTGGGGGATTTACTACTCAAGGAAAAACACTAGGAATAACAGTCGTTACCAATTCTCTGGGTGATGGCTAATTTTAAGCCTGAATTTCAATTGTATAAAACAATACCTGAATGGAAATAAATCTTTAGATGTACTCTGGGAGGAATATGTCTATTAGAGAAATTTAAAATGGAAGAAATAGTAATTAATGCTTTCGCCCTTTAAGAAATACTCTGCATGCCCATTAACGAATTACCCTCCTGCTTGCTGATATTAAACTTAATGCTGAAACATTGCATTCATATCCACAGCTGCTATTTTTGTCTATAAATAACTTTTAATTATGCACACAGAAAATTGTAAGGCACTTGCATTGTGCATAGAGTACTGAGATTTAATTATTACTTGATTGCATGTAAGGAAGGGGCTTGGGGTAAACAACTCTGAAAACCTAGACTGATGTGTACAATGGTGCTTCTATAAAGCAAGTATTTTCATACCTCCAGTGATTAAGTCAGGCTGTGACACTTGATTATTTTATTTACTTTTTTCCACTTTGACTGCTTTCCAGTTAAAAATTCAGGCTGTGTTTTCTGCTAGAATTTTCCTACTGAAAGGAATTAAAATAAGCTCTGCTGCTCCCAGAGCAACCTGAGGTTGTTTACTATTGCTTTCTATGATGTCTAATAAGATACAAATTCCCACCTGAAGCTTTTCTCATAACTCACTTTCTTGTATCCTCTTTCTCCTGGGTAGATTCCAGAATCCTCCACCTAAACACTCCATAATACATTTAGCACAACCCAAAAGTACACTTCACCCAGCCTTCTACAAAAAGTCATAGAGTACAAGTCCTGCTGCCTTGAGGCAATAACCTCCTTCACTTTGTAGGAGAGCTTCCCTTGGCTCATCCTTGTAGGTATCACACAAGGATACTGGTCTAATTGTTCTCCTTTGTCTTCAGAGAAACTGTGCTTCTTGGTGTGCTCCAGCTGATGATGGTTACCAGGCTTCTTCTGATCCCCAGTTAGTCTGTGTTCACTCTGGGCCTTTAATCATGTAACCTGACTGCCTTGGGTTTAAAGGGGTGGTTGGTGGTATGGAAGGGAGGGCTGAGCTGATAGCATCTGCCTGTAAAATCCTGCTCCAGGGAGATAAATCACTTTCAGCTGAGTAGTGGGGCTGCTCTAGGTGACCAGTGAGAAGGAAGGATGGTGGTTTTTATGGCTTCATTGCTCCTCCCTTGCTTTGCTTAAATCCTTCAAACGTGGGGCCGCTAAGCTCCTAAGACAAAATGCCATTGGAAATATTTCTGTGAGAGCATCAACTTGTGGAAACTCATCACTAGTATCAGCTGGTGAAGTGACACCTGTTTTATCCATAGTTTAGGACTTTTCAGATGGACAAGCGCAAGCTAACTTCGCTGAGCTGCATGAGGTCTGTCATGCCAGGCCCTGATTAATGATGCCCATATAAAGGGTCCCTCTAGCATTGCACTCTTGACTCCAGCAGAGGCCTAAGTGAATGCTTAGGGGAGGGGTAATGATTTGCTTTGAGTGCTCTTCTGTCCTCTATTTTTTAGCCCAGAGAACTTCTGGAGCTGGGAATAGTTTCTATCTATTTATATTACTGAGTGAATTTCTCTTGACATAATTTCTAGAGGAAACTTTAACTTCAACATCCATCTGCCCAAGAAGGAATACTTTGTCTCTTAAACCTGATTTTGCCTTAGCTTGTTTGGCTGAATTAATTGACTTTTTTAATACAAACTTTTTTGCTCTCCCCATCCTGCCATAACAAAGATGTAACAGAGTTGAACACTAGGCAGAACATAGAAGTCCTGAGGCCATTTATCCTGCTTCCAAGAATTGACTTGCAAAGCTAGCTGCCCGCTAATATGGCTATTGAGCGAGCTGTGGGAGTAGGAGTGCTTCTGTGCAGCAGAGGAGACCCTGGGAATCTGTTAAGCAGAGGTCATAGAGGCTGCTTTTATTTCCATGTGTTTCCCATTTACTTAATATGAAATGACTTTTTAACTGGAGCTGTCAGAAACAAAAAGATAAGCAAGGCTGTGGCTAGGCCTTGAGGCCAAATTTGGGAAGGCACATCCACATTTCCTGGCAGGAGACAAATGGAGACTGACATACACTTGCACAGAGAGTATTGCACAAAAGAAAGCGACACTGATAACAAGTGCTTTTCACTTAAGACATCTCAGATTTGAAGGGAAAGAAAAATGTGTGGGAAAACTGAGTCAGGTATGGTGCAGAAAAATCATTTAAAATAAGAACAAGAGAAGTCTGTCTTGGTGGATGAGCTGACAAAATGTTCTTGTGTCAGGTCAGTGCTGTACAGAGCTATAACATCCTGGAGGATGAAATAGGCTCACTTCTTCATGATATGAGAATTGCTTCCAGAGCAATGTTGCTAACTTTGAAATTGTACCTTAGATTTATGTCTCTACCATGCAGTATGTCAGCTGAAATGGTGTGAGTCTATGCCAGTAGTATCTGGTCCCTAGCATTATGACTTTGAAATATCTTAATTTCCTTGTACTCCTGGAGATATCTGTATCTTACTCTTTTTAGGATTTACCTGTTTCTATGGTGACTAGCACTGACCTCTTGGCGTATTGAAGGATGTGCATTTGGCTCTGCTGCTACAGGCATTCTTATTCTTGTGTACTGCAGCCCAGTGGTTTCTGCTTTGCACTCTTGAAATGGCTTGTGGTGCTCCAGATGTACTTAGTGGTTTCTTTATTTCCTCCAAGACCTCCAGCTGCTCCATTGCTTTGATCCTCTTGGCCACCTAGGCTCCCACCTGCCTGCCCCAGGTGTAAGGAGGCTACTGCTGGGCTCCTGCCCAAGCCCTGAAAGGCCCAGGGGACTGTCCGGAAGGGAGAAGGGAACCGCTGAGCTTGGAAGGAGGCTGAGCTTGGAAGGAGGCTGAGCTTGGAAGGAGGCTGAGCTTGGAAGGAGGCTGAGCTTGGAAGGAGGCTGAGCTTGGAAGGAGGCTGAGCTTGGAAGGAGGCTGAGCTTGGAAGGAGGCTGAGCTTGGAAGGAGGCTGAGCTTGGAAGGAGGCTGAGCTTGGAAGGAGGCTGAGCTTGGAAGGAGGCTGAGCTTGGAAGGAGGCTGAGCTTGGAAGGAGGCTGAGCTTGGAAGGAGGCTGAGCTTGGAAGGAGGCTGAGCTTGGAAGGAGGCTGAGCTTGGAAGGAGGCTGAGCTTGGAAGGAGGCTGAGCTTGGAAGGAGGCTGAGCTTGGAAGGAGGCTGAGCTTGGAAGGAGGCTGAGCTTGGAAGGAGGCTGAGCTTGGAAGGAGGCTGAGCTTGGAAGGAGGCTGAGCTTGGAAGGAGGCTGAGCTTGGAAGGAGGCTGAGCTTGGAAGGAGGCTGAGCTTGGAAGGAGGCTGAGCTTGGAAGGAGGCTGAGCTTGGAAGGAGGCTGAGCTTGGAAGGAGGCTGAGCTTGGAAGGAGGCTGAGCTTGGAAGGAGGCTGAGCTTGGAAGGAGGCTGAGCTTGGAAGGAGGCTGAGCTTGGAAGGAGGCTGAGCTTGGAAGGAGGCTGAGCTTGGAAGGAGGCTGAGCTTGGAAGGAGGCTGAGCTTGGAAGGAGGCTGAGCTTGGAAGGAGGCTGAGCTTGGAAGGAGGCTGAGCTTGGAAGGAGGCTGAGCTTGGAAGGAGGCTGAGCTTGGAAGGAGGCTGAGCTTGGAAGGAGGCTGAGCTTGGAAGGAGGCTGAGCTTGGAAGGAGGCTGAGCTTGGAAGGAGGCTGAGCTTGGAAGGAGGCTGAGCTTGGAAGGAGGCTGAGCTTGGAAGGAGGCTGAGCTTGGAAGGAGGCTGAGCTTGGAAGGAGGCTGAGCTTGGAAGGAGGCTGAGCTTGGAAGGAGGCTGAGCTTGGAAGGAGGCTGAGCTTGGAAGGAGGCTGAGCTTGGAAGGAGGCTGAGCTTGGAAGGAGGCTGAGCTTGGAAGGAGGCTGAGCTTGGAAGGAGGCTGAGCTTGGAAGGAGGCTGAGCTTGGAAGGAGGCTGAGCTTGGAAGGAGGCTGAGCTTGGAAGGAGGCTGAGCTTGGAAGGAGGCTGAGCTTGGAAGGAGGCTGAGCTTGGAAGGAGGCTGAGCTTGGAAGGAGGCTGAGCTTGGAAGGAGGCTGAGCTTGGAAGGAGGCTGAGCTTGGAAGGAGGCTGAGCTTGGAAGGAGGCTGAGCTTGGAAGGAGGCTGAGCTTGGAAGGAGGCTGAGCTTGGAAGGAGGCTGAGCTTGGAAGGAGGCTGAGCTTGGAAGGAGGCTGAGCTTGGAAGGAGGCTGAGCTTGGAAGGAGGCTGAGCTTGGAAGGAGGCTGAGCTTGGAAGGAGGCTGAGCTTGGAAGGAGGCTGAGCTTGGAAGGAGGCTGAGCTTGGAAGGAGGCTGAGCTTGGAAGGAGGCTGAGCTTGGAAGGAGGCTGAGCTTGGAAGGAGGCTGAGCTTGGAAGGAGGCTGAGCTTGGAAGGAGGCTGAGCTTGGAAGGAGGCTGAGCTTGGAAGGAGGCTGAGCTTGGAAGGAGGCTGAGCTTGGAAGGAGGCTGAGCTTGGAAGGAGGCTGAGCTTGGAAGGAGGCTGAGCTTGGAAGGAGGCTGAGCTTGGAAGGAGGCTGAGCTTGGAAGGAGGCTGAGCTTGGAAGGAGGCTGAGCTTGGAAGGAGGCTGAGCTTGGAAGGAGGCTGAGCTTGGAAGGAGGCTGAGCTTGGAAGGAGGCTGAGCTTGGAAGGAGGCTGAGCTTGGAAGGAGGCTGAGCTTGGAAGGAGGCTGAGCTTGGAAGGAGGCTGAGCTTGGAAGGAGGCTGAGCTTGGAAGGAGGCTGAGCTTGGAAGGAGGCTGAGCTTGGAAGGAGGCTGAGCTTGGAAGGAGGCTGAGCTTGGAAGGAGGCTGAGCTTGGAAGGAGGCTGAGCTTGGAAGGAGGCTGAGCTTGGAAGGAGGCTGAGCTTGGAAGGAGGCTGAGCTTGGAAGGAGGCTGAGCTTGGAAGGAGGCTGAGCTTGGAAGGAGGCTGAGCTTGGAAGGAGGCTGAGCTTGGAAGGAGGCTGAGCTTGGAAGGAGGCTGAGCTTGGAAGGAGGCTGAGCTTGGAAGGAGGCTGAGCTTGGAAGGAGGCTGAGCTTGGAAGGAGGCTGAGCTTGGAAGGAGGCTGAGCTTGGAAGGAGGCTGAGCTTGGAAGGAGGCTGAGCTTGGAAGGAGGCTGAGCTTGGAAGGAGGCTGAGCTTGGAAGGAGGCTGAGCTTGGAAGGAGGCTGAGCTTGGAAGGAGGCTGAGCTTGGAAGGAGGCTGAGCTTGGAAGGAGGCTGAGCTTGGAAGGAGGCTGAGCTTGGAAGGAGGCTGAGCTTGGAAGGAGGCTGAGCTTGGAAGGAGGCTGAGCTTGGAAGGAGGCTGAGCTTGGAAGGAGGCTGAGCTTGGAAGGAGGCTGAGCTTGGAAGGAGGCTGAGCTTGGAAGGAGGCTGAGCTTGGAAGGAGGCTGAGCTTGGAAGGAGGCTGAGCTTGGAAGGAGGCTGAGCTTGGAAGGAGGCTGAGCTTGGAAGGAGGCTGAGCTTGGAAGGAGGCTGAGCTTGGAAGGAGGCTGAGCTTGGAAGGAGGCTGAGCTTGGAAGGAGGCTGAGCTTGGAAGGAGGCTGAGCTTGGAAGGAGGCTGAGCTTGGAAGGAGGCTGAGCTTGGAAGGAGGCTGAGCTTGGAAGGAGGCTGAGCTTGGAAGGAGGCTGAGCTTGGAAGGAGGCTGAGCTTGGAAGGAGGCTGAGCTTGGAAGGAGGCTGAGCTTGGAAGGAGGCTGAGCTTGGAAGGAGGCTGAGCTTGGAAGGAGGCTGAGCTTGGAAGGAGGCTGAGCTTGGAAGGAGGCTGAGCTTGGAAGGAGGCTGAGCTTGGAAGGAGGCTGAGCTTGGAAGGAGGCTGAGCTTGGAAGGAGGCTGAGCTTGGAAGGAGGCTGAGCTTGGAAGGAGGCTGAGCTTGGAAGGAGGCTGAGCTTGGAAGGAGGCTGAGCTTGGAAGGAGGCTGAGCTTGGAAGGAGGCTGAGCTTGGAAGGAGGCTGAGCTTGGAAGGAGGCTGAGCTTGGAAGGAGGCTGAGCTTGGAAGGAGGCTGAGCTTGGAAGGAGGCCTGAGCTTGGAAGGAGGGCTGAGCTTGGAAGGAGGCTGAGCTTGGAAGGAGGCTGAGCTTGGAAGGAGGCTGAGCTTGGAAGGAGGCTGAGCTTGGAAGGAGGCTGAGCTTGGAAGGAGGCTGAGCTTGGAAGGAGGCTGAGCTTGGAAGGAGGCTGAGCTTGGAAGGAGGCTGAGCTTGGAAGGAGGCTGAGCTTGGAAGGAGGCTGAGCTTGGAAGGAGGCTGAGCTTGGAAGGAGGCTGAGCTTGGAAGGAGGCTGAGCTTGGAAGGAGGCTGAGCTTGGAAGGAGGCTGAGCTTGGAAGGAGGCTGAGCTTGGAAGGAGGCTGAGCTTGGAAGGAGGCTGAGCTTGGAAGGAGGCTGAGCTTGGAAGGAGGCTGAGCTTGGAAGGAGGCTGAGCTTGGAAGGAGGCTGAGCTTGGAAGGAGGCTGAGCTTGGAAGGAGGCTGAGCTTGGAAGGAGGCTGAGCTTGGAAGGAGGCTGAGCTTGGAAGGAGGCTGAGCTTGGAAGGAGGCTGAGCTTGGAAGGAGGCTGAGCTTGGAAGGAGGCTGAGCTTGGAAGGAGGCTGAGCTTGGAAGGAGGCTGAGCTTGGAAGGAGGCTGAGCTTGGAAGGAGGCTGAGCTTGGAAGGAGGCTGAGCTTGGAAGGAGGCTGAGCTTGGAAGGAGGCTGAGCTTGGAAGGAGGCTGAGCTTGGAAGGAGGCTGAGCTTGGAAGGAGGCTGAGCTTGGAAGGAGGCTGAGCTTGGAAGGAGGCTGAGCTTGGAAGGAGGCTGAGCTTGGAAGGAGGCTGAGCTTGGAAGGAGGCTGAGCTTGGAAGGAGGCTGAGCTTGGAAGGAGGCTGAGCTTGGAAGGAGGCTGAGCTTGGAAGGAGGCTGAGCTTGGAAGGAGGCTGAGCTTGGAAGGAGGCTGAGCTTGGAAGGAGGCTGAGCTTGGAAGGAGGCTGAGCTTGGAAGGAGGCTGAGCTTGGAAGGAGGCTGAGCTTGGAAGGAGGCTGAGCTTGGAAGGAGGCTGAGCTTGGAAGGAGGCTGAGCTTGGAAGGAGCGCTGAGAGCTTGGAAGGAGGCTGAGCTTGGAAGGAGGCTGAGCTTGGAAGGAGGCTGAGCTTGGAAGGAGGCTGAGCTTGGAAGGAGGCTGAGCTTGGAAGGAGGCTGAGCTTGGAAGGAGGCTGAGCTTGGAAGGAGGCTGAGCTTGGAAGGAGGCTGAGCTTGGAAGGAGGCTGAGCTTGGAAGGAGGCTGAGCTTGGAAGGAGGCTGAGCTTGGAAGGAGGCTGAGCTTGGAAGGAGGCTGAGCTTGGAAGGAGGCTGAGCTTGGAAGGAGGCTGAGCTTGGAAGGAGGCTGAGCTTGGAAGGAGGCTGAGCTTGGAAGGAGGCTGAGCTTGGAAGGAGGCTGAGCTTGGAAGGAGGCTGAGCTTGGAAGGAGGCTGAGCTTGGAAGGAGGCTGAGCTTGGAAGGAGGCTGAGCTTGGAAGGAGGCTGAGCTTGGAAGGAGGCTGAGCTTGGAAGGAGGCTGAGCTTGGAAGGAGGCTGAGCTTGGAAGGAGGCTGAGCTTGGAAGGAGGCTGAGCTTGGAAGGAGGCTGAGCTTGGAAGGAGGCTGAGCTTGGAAGGAGGCTGAGCTTGGAAGGAGGCTGAGCTTGGAAGGAGGCTGAGCTTGGAAGGAGGCTGAGCTTGGAAGGAGGCTGAGCTTGGAAGGAGGCTGAGCTTGGAAGGAGGCTGAGCTTGGAAGGAGGCTGAGCTTGGAAGGAGGCTGAGCTTGGAAGGAGGCTGAGCTTGGAAGGAGGCTGAGCTTGGAAGGAGGCTGAGCTTGGAAGGAGGCTGAGCTTGGAAGGAGGCTGAGCTTGGAAGGAGGCTGAGCTTGGAAGGAGGCTGAGCTTGGAAGGAGGCTGAGCTTGGAAGGAGGCTGAGCTTGGAAGGAGGCTGAGCTTGGAAGGAGGCTGAGCTTGGAAGGAGGCTGAGCTTGGAAGGAGGCTGAGCTTGGAAGGAGGCTGAGCTTGGAAGGAGGCTGAGCTTGGAAGGAGGCTGAGCTTGGAAGGAGGCTGAGCTTGGAAGGAGGCTGAGCTTGGAAGGAGGCTGAGCTTGGAAGGAGGCTGAGCTTGGAAGGAGGCTGAGCTTGGAAGGAGGCTGAGCTTGGAAGGAGGCTGAGCTTGGAAGGAGGCTGAGCTTGGAAGGAGGCTGAGCTTGGAAGGAGGCTGAGCTTGGAAGGAGGCTGAGCTTGGAAGGAGGCTGAGCTTGGAAGGAGGCTGAGCTTGGAAGGAGGCTGAGCTTGGAAGGAGGCTGAGCTTGGAAGGAGGCTGAGCTTGGAAGGAGGCTGAGCTTGGAAGGAGGCTGAGCTTGGAAGGAGGCTGAGCTTGGAAGGAGGCTGAGCTTGGAAGGAGGCTGAGCTTGGAAGGAGGCTGAGCTTGGAAGGAGGCTGAGCTTGGAAGGAGGCTGAGCTTGGAAGGAGGCTGAGCTTGGAAGGAGGCTGAGCTTGGAAGGAGGCTGAGCTTGGAAGGAGGCTGAGCTTGGAAGGAGGCTGAGCTTGGAAGGAGGCTGAGCTTGGAAGGAGGCTGAGCTTGGAAGGAGGCTGAGCTTGGAAGGAGGCTGAGCTTGGAAGGAGGCTGAGCTTGGAAGGAGGCTGAGCTTGGAAGGAGGCTGAGCTTGGAAGGAGGCTGAGCTTGGAAGGAGGCTGAGCTTGGAAGGAGGCTGAGCTTGGAAGGAGGCTGAGCTTGGAAGGAGGCTGAGCTTGGAAGGAGGCTGAGCTTGGAAGGAGGCTGAGCTTGGAAGGAGGCTGAGCTTGGAAGGAGGCTGAGCTTGGAAGGAGGCTGAGCTTGGAAGGAGGCTGAGCTTGGAAGGAGGCTGAGCTTGGAAGGAGGCTGAGCTTGGAAGGAGGCTGAGCTTGGAAGGAGGCTGAGCTTGGAAGGAGGCTGAGCTTGGAAGGAGGCTGAGCTTGGAAGGAGGCTGAGCTTGGAAGGAGGCTGAGCTTGGAAGGAGGCTGAGCTTGGAAGGAGGCTGAGCTTGGAAGGAGGCTGAGCTTGGAAGGAGGCTGAGCTTGGAAGGAGGCTGAGCTTGGAAGGAGGCTGAGCTTGGAAGGAGGCTGAGCTTGGAAGGAGGCTGAGCTTGGAAGGAGGCTGAGCTTGGAAGGAGGCTGAGCTTGGAAGGAGGCTGAGCTTGGAAGGAGGCTGAGCTTGGAAGGAGGCTGAGCTTGGAAGGAGGCTGAGCTTGGAAGGAGGCTGAGCTTGGAAGGAGGCTGAGCTTGGAAGGAGGCTGAGCTTGGAAGGAGGCTGAGCTTGGAAGGAGGCTGAGCTTGGAAGGAGGCTGAGCTTGGAAGGAGGCTGAGCTTGGAAGGAGGCTGAGCTTGGAAGGAGGCTGAGCTTGGAAGGAGGCTGAGCTTGGAAGGAGGCTGAGCTTGGAAGGAGGCTGAGCTTGGAAGGAGGCTGAGCTTGGAAGGAGGCTGAGCTTGGAAGGAGGCTGAGCTTGGAAGGAGGCTGAGCTTGGAAGGAGGCTGAGCTTGGAAGGAGGCTGAGCTTGGAAGGAGGCTGAGCTTGGAAGGAGGCTGAGCTTGGAAGGAGGCTGAGCTTGGAAGGAGGCTGAGCTTGGAAGGAGGCTGAGCTTGGAAGGAGGCTGAGCTTGGAAGGAGGCTGAGCTTGGAAGGAGGCTGAGCTTGGAAGGAGGCTGAGCTTGGAAGGAGGCTGAGCTTGGAAGGAGGCTGAGCTTGGAAGGAGGCTGAGCTTGGAAGGAGGCTGAGCTTGGAAGGAGGCTGAGCTTGGAAGGAGGCTGAGCTTGGAAGGAGGCTGAGCTTGGAAGGAGGCTGAGCTTGGAAGGAGGCTGAGCTTGGAAGGAGGCTGAGCTTGGAAGGAGGCTGAGCTTGGAAGGAGGCTGAGCTTGGAAGGAGGCTGAGCTTGGAAGGAGGCTGAGCTTGGAAGGAGGCTGAGCTTGGAAGGAGGCTGAGCTTGGAAGGAGGCTGAGCTTGGAAGGAGGCTGAGCTTGGAAGGAGGCTGAGCTTGGAAGGAGGCTGAGCTTGGAAGGAGGCTGAGCTTGGAAGGAGGCTGAGCTTGGAAGGAGGCTGAGCTTGGAAGGAGGCTGAGCTTGGAAGGAGGCTGAGCTTGGAAGGAGGCTGAGCTTGGAAGGAGGCTGAGCTTGGAAGGAGGCTGAGCTTGGAAGGAGGCTGAGCTTGGAAGGAGGCTGAGCTTGGAAGGAGGCTGAGCTTGGAAGGAGGCTGAGCTTGGAAGGAGGCTGAGCTTGGAAGGAGGCTGAGCTTGGAAGGAGGCTGAGCTTGGAAGGAGGCTGAGCTTGGAAGGAGGCTGAGCTTGGAAGGAGGCTGAGCTTGGAAGGAGGCTGAGCTTGGAAGGAGGCTGAGCTTGGAAGGAGGCTGAGCTTGGAAGGAGGCTGAGCTTGGAAGGAGGCTGAGCTTGGAAGGAGGCTGAGCTTGGAAGGAGGCTGAGCTTGGAAGGAGGCTGAGCTTGGAAGGAGGCTGAGCTTGGAAGGAGGCTGAGCTTGGAAGGAGGCTGAGCTTGGAAGGAGGCTGAGCTTGGAAGGAGGCTGAGCTTGGAAGGAGGCTGAGCTTGGAAGGAGGCTGAGCTTGGAAGGAGGCTGAGCTTGGAAGGAGGCTGAGCTTGGAAGGAGGCTGAGCTTGGAAGGAGGCTGAGCTTGGAAGGAGGCTGAGCTTGGAAGGAGGCTGAGCTTGGAAGGAGGCTGAGCTTGGAAGGAGGCTGAGCTTGGAAGGAGGCTGAGCTTGGAAGGAGGCTGAGCTTGGAAGGAGGCTGAGCTTGGAAGGAGGCTGAGCTTGGAAGGAGGCTGAGCTTGGAAGGAGGCTGAGCTTGGAAGGAGGCTGAGCTTGGAAGGAGGCTGAGCTTGGAAGGAGGCTGAGCTTGGAAGGAGGCTGAGCTTGGAAGGAGGCTGAGCTTGGAAGGAGGCTGAGCTTGGAAGGAGGCTGAGCTTGGAAGGAGGCTGAGCTTGGAAGGAGGCTGAGCTTGGAAGGAGGCTGAGCT
The DNA here is from genome assembly GCF_965183815.1 of Platalea leucorodia. Classification (NCBI taxonomy): domain Eukaryota; kingdom Metazoa; phylum Chordata; class Aves; order Pelecaniformes; family Threskiornithidae; genus Platalea; species Platalea leucorodia. The sequence goes on from NC_138826.1 coordinate 11,452,191, forward strand.
TGGAAGGAGGCTGAGCTTGGAAGGAGGCTGAGCTTGGAAGGAGGCTGAGCTTGGAAGGAGGCTGAGCTTGGAAGGAGGCTGAGCTTGGAAGGAGGCTGAGCTTGGAAGGAGGCTGAGCTTGGAAGGAGGCTGAGCTTGGAAGGAGGCTGAGCTTGGAAGGAGGCTGAGCTTGGAAGGAGGCTGAGCTTGGAAGGAGGCTGAGCTTGGAAGGAGGCTGAGCTTGGAAGGAGGCTGAGCTTGGAAGGAGGCTGAGCTTGGAAGGAGGCTGAGCTTGGAAGGAGGCTGAGCTTGGAAGGAGGCTGAGCTTGGAAGGAGGCTGAGCTTGGAAGGAGGCTGAGCTTGGAAGGAGGCTGAGCTTGGAAGGAGGCTGAGCTTGGAAGGAGGCTGAGCTTGGAAGGAGGCTGAGCTTGGAAGGAGGCTGAGCTTGGAAGGAGGCTGAGCTTGGAAGGAGGCTGAGCTTGGAAGGAGGCTGAGCTTGGAAGGAGGCTGAGCTTGGAAGGAGGCTGAGCTTGGAAGGAGGCTGAGCTTGGAAGGAGGCTGAGCTTGGAAGGAGGCTGAGCTTGGAAGGAGGCTGAGCTTGGAAGGAGGCTGAGCTTGGAAGGAGGCTGAGCTTGGAAGGAGGCTGAGCTTGGAAGGAGGCTGAGCTTGGAAGGAGGCTGAGCTTGGAAGGAGGCTGAGCTTGGAAGGAGGCTGAGCTTGGAAGGAGGCTGAGCTTGGAAGGAGGCTGAGCTTGGAAGGAGGCTGAGCTTGGAAGGAGGCTGAGCTTGGAAGGAGGCTGAGCTTGGAAGGAGGCTGAGCTTGGAAGGAGGCTGAGCTTGGAAGGAGGCTGAGCTTGGAAGGAGGCTGAGCTTGGAAGGAGGCTGAGCTTGGAAGGAGGCTGAGCTTGGAAGGAGGCTGAGCTTGGAAGGAGGCTGAGCTTGGAAGGAGGCTGAGCTTGGAAGGAGGCTGAGCTTGGAAGGAGGCTGAGCTTGGAAGGAGGCTGAGCTTGGAAGGAGGCTGAGCTTGGAAGGAGGCTGAGCTTGGAAGGAGGCTGAGCTTGGAAGGAGGCTGAGCTTGGAAGGAGGCTGAGCTTGGAAGGAGGCTGAGCTTGGAAGGAGGCTGAGCTTGGAAGGAGGCTGAGCTTGGAAGGAGGCTGAGCTTGGAAGGAGGCTGAGCTTGGAAGGAGGCTGAGCTTGGAAGGAGGCTGAGCTTGGAAGGAGGCTGAGCTTGGAAGGAGGCTGAGCTTGGAAGGAGGCTGAGCTTGGAAGGAGGCTGAGCTTGGAAGGAGGCTGAGCTTGGAAGGAGGCTGAGCTTGGAAGGAGGCTGAGCTTGGAAGGAGGCTGAGCTTGGAAGGAGGCTGAGCTTGGAAGGAGGCTGAGCTTGGAAGGAGGCTGAGCTTGGAAGGAGGCTGAGCTTGGAAGGAGGCTGAGCTTGGAAGGAGGCTGAGCTTGGAAGGAGGCTGAGCTTGGAAGGAGGCTGAGCTTGGAAGGAGGCTGAGCTTGGAAGGAGGCTGAGCTTGGAAGGAGGCTGAGCTTGGAAGGAGGCTGAGCTTGGAAGGAGGCTGAGCTTGGAAGGAGGCTGAGCTTGGAAGGAGGCTGAGCTTGGAAGGAGGCTGAGCTTGGAAGGAGGCTGAGCTTGGAAGGAGGCTGAGCTTGGAAGGAGGCTGAGCTTGGAAGGAGGCTGAGCTTGGAAGGAGGCTGAGCTTGGAAGGAGGCTGAGCTTGGAAGGAGGCTGAGCTTGGAAGGAGGCTGAGCTTGGAAGGAGGCTGAGCTTGGAAGGAGGCTGAGCTTGGAAGGAGGCTGAGCTTGGAAGGAGGCTGAGCTTGGAAGGAGGCTGAGCTTGGAAGGAGGCTGAGCTTGGAAGGAGGCTGAGCTTGGAAGGAGGCTGAGCTTGGAAGGAGGCTGAGCTTGGAAGGAGGCTGAGCTTGGAAGGAGGCTGAGCTTGGAAGGAGGCTGAGCTTGGAAGGAGGCTGAGCTTGGAAGGAGGCTGAGCTTGGAAGGAGGCTGAGCTTGGAAGGAGGCTGAGCTTGGAAGGAGGCTGAGCTTGGAAGGAGGCTGAGCTTGGAAGGAGGCTGAGCTTGGAAGGAGGCTGAGCTTGGAAGGAGGCTGAGCTTGGAAGGAGGCTGAGCTTGGAAGGAGGCTGAGCTTGGAAGGAGGCTGAGCTTGGAAGGAGGCTGAGCTTGGAAGGAGGCTGAGCTTGGAAGGAGGCTGAGCTTGGAAGGAGGCTGAGCTTGGAAGGAGGCTGAGCTTGGAAGGAGGCTGAGCTTGGAAGGAGGCTGAGCTTGGAAGGAGGCTGAGCTTGGAAGGAGGCTGAGCTTGGAAGGAGGCTGAGCTTGGAAGGAGGCTGAGCTTGGAAGGAGGCTGAGCTTGGAAGGAGGCTGAGCTTGGAAGGAGGCTGAGCTTGGAAGGAGGCTGAGCTTGGAAGGAGGCTGAGCTTGGAAGGAGGCTGAGCTTGGAAGGAGGCTGAGCTTGGAAGGAGGCTGAGCTTGGAAGGAGGCTGAGCTTGGAAGGAGGCTGAGCTTGGAAGGAGGCTGAGCTTGGAAGGAGGCTGAGCTTGGAAGGAGGCTGAGCTTGGAAGGAGGCTGAGCTTGGAAGGAGGCTGAGCTTGGAAGGAGGCTGAGCTTGGAAGGAGGCTGAGCTTGGAAGGAGGCTGAGCTTGGAAGGAGGCTGAGCTTGGAAGGAGGCTGAGCTTGGAAGGAGGCTGAGCTTGGAAGGAGGCTGAGCTTGGAAGGAGGCTGAGCTTGGAAGGAGGCTGAGCTTGGAAGGAGGCTGAGCTTGGAAGGAGGCTGAGCTTGGAAGGAGGCTGAGCTTGGAAGGAGGCTGAGCTTGGAAGGAGGCTGAGCTTGGAAGGAGGCTGAGCTTGGAAGGAGGCTGAGCTTGGAAGGAGGCTGAGCTTGGAAGGAGGCTGAGCTTGGAAGGAGGCTGAGCTTGGAAGGAGGCTGAGCTTGGAAGGAGGCTGAGCTTGGAAGGAGGCTGAGCTTGGAAGGAGGCTGAGCTTGGAAGGAGGCTGAGCTTGGAAGGAGGCTGAGCTTGGAAGGAGGCTGAGCTTGGAAGGAGGCTGAGCTTGGAAGGAGGCTGAGCTTGGAAGGAGGCTGAGCTTGGAAGGAGGCTGAGCTTGGAAGGAGGCTGAGCTTGGAAGGAGGCTGAGCTTGGAAGGAGGCTGAGCTTGGAAGGAGGCTGAGCTTGGAAGGAGGCTGAGCTTGGAAGGAGGCTGAGCTTGGAAGGAGGCTGAGCTTGGAAGGAGGCTGAGCTTGGAAGGAGGCTGAGCTTGGAAGGAGGCTGAGCTTGGAAGGAGGCTGAGCTTGGAAGGAGGCTGAGCTTGGAAGGAGGCTGAGCTTGGAAGGAGGCTGAGCTTGGAAGGAGGCTGAGTTGGAAGAGGCTGAGCTTGGAAGGAGGCTGAGCTTGGAAGGAGGCTGAGCTTGGAAGGAGGCTGAGCTTGGAAGGAGGCTGAGCTTGGAAGGAGGCTGAGCTTGGAAGGAGGCTGAGCTTGGAAGGAGGCTGAGCTTGGAAGGAGGCTGAGCTTGGAAGGAGGCTGAGCTTGGAAGGAGGCTGAGCTTGGAAGGAGGCTGAGCTTGGAAGGAGGCTGAGCTTGGAAGGAGGCTGAGCTTGGAAGGAGGCTGAGCTTGGAAGGAGGCTGAGCTTGGAAGGAGGCTGAGCTTGGAAGGAGGCTGAGCTTGGAAGGAGGCTGAGCTTGGAAGGAGGCTGAGCTTGGAAGGAGGCTGAGCTTGGAAGGAGGCTGAGCTTGGAAGGAGGCTGAGCTTGGAAGGAGGCTGAGCTTGGAAGGAGGCTGAGCTTGGAAGGAGGCTGAGCTTGGAAGGAGGCTGAGCTTGGAAGGAGGCTGAGCTTGGAAGGAGGCTGAGCTTGGAAGGAGGCTGAGCTTGGAAGGAGGCTGAGCTTGGAAGGAGGCTGAGCTTGGAAGGAGGCTGAGCTTGGAAGGAGGCTGAGCTTGGAAGGAGGCTGAGCTTGGAAGGAGGCTGAGCTTGGAAGGAGGCTGAGCTTGGAAGGAGGCTGAGCTTGGAAGGAGGCTGAGCTTGGAAGGAGGCTGAGCTTGGAAGGAGGCTGAGCTTGGAAGGAGGCTGAGCTTGAAGGAGGCTGAGCTTGGAAGGAGGCTGAGCTTGGAAGGAGGCTGAGCTTGGAAGGAGGCTGAGCTTGGAAGGAGGCTGAGCTTGGAAGGAGGCTGAGCTTGGAAGGAGGCTGAGCTTGGAAGGAGGCTGAGCTTGGAAGGAGGCTGAGCTTGGAAGGAGGCTGAGCTTGGAAGGAGGCTGAGCTTGGAAGGAGGCTGAGCTTGGAAGGAGGCTGAGCTTGGAAGGAGGCTGAGCTTGGAAGGAGGCTGAGCTTGGAAGGAGGCTGAGCTTGGAAGGAGGCTGAGCTTGGAAGGAGGCTGAGCTTGGAAGGAGGCTGAGCTTGGAAGGAGGCTGAGCTT